>NC_086247.1:121906807-122208235 GCF_021018805.1 Prinia subflava
CTTATGTTCTTTACATTTAAATATTTCTTATCTCCTCTGGGATGTTGTGCTCTGTGTCTTGTGGTCTTTATTCATAATTTAAAAACCTGTCTTTATAGTAGAATATGTGCAACCAGCCCACCTTTATTCAGTTGACTCATGTCTGAAGACCATCTTGGAGTACTTCTGTGCTGAGCACGGCTCTGCTGTTTGTTAGAGGGTCTTGTCTGTCATGCTTCTGATTCTCTGCCCTTCTCCCCTGTTTTCAAGTATCTGGGTGATGAAAATTGTGTTGTCAGTGTTGTCTTGTGTTTTCTGGCTTCAAGGCTTCTGGTATACCACTCTTTAAGCATGCTGAGCTATTTCTATCTCCCTGAAAGCAAGCATCAGGGGGTGTGCTATGTGTAAGGGTATGTGGTTATAAGGGAATGTGTATTAGGTGACTTCTAAGGCTTCTGTTACTGCATTTCTCCATCTTTCTCGTTTGTGTTCATCCTATGTTGCCTTGCACTGAGAAGCTGCTCTTGTGTGGCCTCAGACCTGGGATCCTGATCTTCCTATTTGCTCCATTCTCTGACATGGTTGTGATGCTGCTTGTCCCTAAATGCTGTTATTGAGATTTTTTTGGATGGCTTTCAGTACGCCCCTCATTTTGCTAGCATCTCTAGAACTTACTGCTTCCACAATAGCAGGAGACTTCATCAATGCCCTTCCTACAAGGCACAGATCAAGTTCCCTCAGAAATCTCCTCTGACCTCTCCTGCCTCACTCTTCACCTCCATCCCCAGAAAACCTGGCAATGGCTGGCTGCTGGTCCTTGTGTCCATCCATCCTCCCCAGCCTCCCAGCTAGGCTACATTTCCTCCAGCTGCCTGTGCCTCATTTTCATGTCTGGGCAGCCCCTGGCTGCATCTGCAGGCTCGCTGGGCTGCCCTGGTTTGGTGCTGCTTGTCATGCACAACTGCTGATCTCATGCTGGAGGTGAGTGCTGCTTATGCTTCAAAATAAAGTTTTGCCGTGTTCTAGCAGTCTTCTACTACTGCTCTCTGCATCTTCTTGCTATCCTTAGCTCTGAGTATTCTTATCCAGATGCCATGAGCAAGGATTTCAAGATCTGTGGCTCCCTAAATATTCAACAGGCGAATAACCAAGATTTCTTAGTTCCTCTTACACCGCCTCCTCTTTCTTTCCATGTCAATAGCAAAGCACTGAAGTACTCTTTCCCTCAGTGCCTAAAAATCTAATTCCCCTTCTGTTGAGCTGAGTATTTAGCTATGAATCAGTGAAAAATCAGAATGAAGTGTGCATTCATACAGGCGTATACTGGGATTTACACTCCTACTTCCCTTATTTTAAACAGTGCTGTCTTTTTAAATGTCAAAAAATTTGAATTTAAAGTTTTTTAAGGAGAAGGAGTTGTTTTGACAAGGGAACATAGTTTATTGTACAGTAAATGTGAAAGTGGTAAATGGCATACAACTTCTCCATGCAGTATTCTTCACTTTTACTCTTAAATTTTACTGCTACAGATTGTTTTTATTAATGTTCAGGGAAACGTTGCTGTAGAGAGTTATAGTACTTTGAACAGAGGATGGCTTGGGTAGCTACTT
This sequence comes from Prinia subflava, assembly GCF_021018805.1. Classification (NCBI taxonomy): domain Eukaryota; kingdom Metazoa; phylum Chordata; class Aves; order Passeriformes; family Cisticolidae; genus Prinia; species Prinia subflava. The sequence continues at coordinate 121,908,397 of NC_086247.1, forward strand.
ATGGAGCAACAATGAAACACAACTTGAGCCACTTATTCAAATATTTGCAGTGCCTGTTCAGAGCATAAGAAAGAGGTTGCATCATAACTGAGCCCAGGCCTCTGGAAAATAGCAGGTTTGTGTTGATGGGTTTTTCTTAAAACCATGTGAATCTGTCTAGCACCTAGTGTAACCAAACTGCTCAGATCCCTGGTCAAGGATGACTTTTAGAAAGGACAGCTCTACTGAATAAAAGAACAGCAAACAGCCCAAAACCATCTATCATCCACAGTTTTAAGTATTTCGTCTTTTCTCTATGAATCCCAGTTCTTGTAAGGAACGAGTGGTAGGTTATTTGTCAGATCTGTACAACTACAGAGTAATAATTACTGCAAAGTGACTGCAACAGTGTAAACTTGCCTCCTTTGTGATTGCATTTCTTTTGTTTTCCTTTTAAAATTAGGGAAAACATTCTAATTTTATTAATAATGTGGTTGAACAATAAACTTCAATGTTGGAGAGCCTGCTAGAGACTGAATACATTCTGCACGGCTGCAAATGGAAACTTCACTACTTTGTAGAAGGCCCTGAGTGCAAGTAGATGGAAGTGAAGATCACTCTTACAGCCTAGGTGTAATTAACTCATTTAATTGTGGCCCTTCTCCTTGAATTGTTCCAGTCATCTTACTCTTCATTTGACTGCTCCTTCAAAACTGACTCTTAAAAGTAATTCATAGTCCATAAGCTGTCAGCCAGTACTCAGCATTCACACTCTGAATTATTTTGTTTTGGTATACATAGGTCAAATGGTATTAACACAGTTCATCTCTTGAAATCTTAATTTCTAGTTTAGATAATTGCATTCAAAAGTTTGTGGCAATTTGTAAACATCCTCTTAAACCTGACCTATCAGATTAGTGCATGAGTTGGTCTTAATACTGGGATTCTTTAAGGTGGACTTGAAAATCTCATAGATCTTGGTAAATCTGTGTTTAACAGGATTTCATTATAATAGTTCTTTAACTTTAAGGGGGATTTTAGTAACTTGGGTTTGAGTGTTGAAAATATGTATACCCTTATTTTTATGACTGAGTGATTAGGTAGCTACTAGACTATGTGTTTTACTAGAGAAGTTTTCTACACGCAAAAATTCTATGTTTCCCCTTTGCTCCAAGGTTCATGTTTTTGAAGTCTGAAGGCTTTGACAGCATGTAATTGTTATTGTTTGCAAAGCTTTCATCTTTGTGTTAGCACTGTGGAGATCTTTACTGTGGATTTTATTTCAATTTAGTTCTGCAGCTCAAGTAACTCAAGCACTTGAAGGTGGTGTACTTGTTCTACCAGGATCACTCCTCCTTGCTATAAAGTGTATATAATTTTTGCTTTTGTTTGATCCCAGGCTTCAGTTCTTGAGCCTTGCTACAACTCCTCTCCACTTTCTTTTTTTTGGTGCCCAATCATCACAGTAGGGACTAGGTAAGGTTGTCCTCTTTCCTCCGCTCTGTGGCTGTATGGAAATAGCCGTACAAACGGGAGAGGTGGGTTTAAAAAAAAGGAAGAAGCCTTCTCTAGCTGTGGGGAGTGACCTGTGTAATTTCAGGTATAGCTGTCACAACTAAAGTGGGTAACTGGGCTGTCCTGTGAGTTAGGGGGCAGCTGCTGGTAGTCTGCACTAAGGGGCAGGAGTTTTGTCATGCCAGCATATCTAGAGAGGGGAAGTGTGTGATATGTACTGACGGCTTGAGGAGAGTTTTGGATGAGGATCTCCAGGAATGCAGCCCCATGTAAGTCTCTGTAAACGCAAATAACTGTTCCCTCCCTTCAGCAGTCCCTTGTATTTCAGAACCTCATTGCTCATAGAGGCCAAACCTGAAATGTCTGGTCCACAGCAGTGCTGTCCCTTAATAGAGCTGCTGGGAAGCCAAAGACATGGCATACGTCCTATGGATGACCATTTTAAAAAGGGAGAAGGGGAATCTCATAACTCCAGAAAAATGCTTTAATCTTTTTATAGTTTTTCCTGGTTATAAAGAGATTCAAGATATTCATGAAGTGCTTGTTAAGAACTTATCTTTTTCCTGAAAGCTTGTCATTTTGCATCTTGTGCACAATAGAGGGAATGTCTCAGATGTGATCTCCATCTGAGTTATATATAATGTACTTCCTTTTTATCTGCACTAATCTGTGAACTAAATCCATTTTACAGGATTTTCCTCTGTGATTCCCTCTACCATTTTTTGGTAGTTACAAGCAGACCTTAGAAGAAATTCTTTAAGTTAAAATATGGGGCAACCTTCTCAGGAAAGATTTCCCTGGTACCAAGCTCTGACTTGGCTCTGTTTCTACAAAGCACAGTTATATCTGTACCAGAGGAACACTTCTCATGTATGTATCCCCTTCTTGAAATTATACCTGTGCCCTTGTGGAGAGATTTCCTGGAATTTGTAACTGTTGATAGGTTCCAAAAGATGATTTAAAAATTGATTTTTTTTCAGTCTGACAGATATTTGTTATAATTGCAGGATTCCAGCTTTACAGAAGGCATTTTTTTGAATGCACAAACTATTATTGTGCTGAAACTAAAAATATCAGGCTAGCACCAGCCTTGCAGAGCAGTAATGAAGTAGCATCAAGACTTTTAAATAGCTACAGAAAATAGCTTTTAAAAGTGCTATTTTTGCACACACAGACAAAAGAGAGTAAAGTGTATAGGAGAAATACAATTTTCCCTGATAAAGCTTGCAATTAAAAAGAACACATTTTCTGTAATGACATGTAGGTAGCAAAATTGAGAGGGCTGAAAGGTTGAAGGGGAAAGGAAAAAACAAACGTTTCTGTTCTAGTTTTCATCGCCTGGAGCAGGACATGGCAGCTTGCACTGTCAGCCTGAGCCACAGCCTTCCTGATGGAGAGCAGTGCTTGATGCCTGCACAGGAAAGTGTTGAAACTGCCAATAAGGCAGTGAATGTGTCCTCCTATAGTGCTGTGAGTAAAGCACAGTCCTTTATCCCAGTGTCTTTTCCAAACATTCTTTTAAAATGTGCTGGTCCCCTTGCTTTTGTGCAGTCTATCATTTAATCAGAGTTGGGTAATGAGTGTTCACTGGATAGTAATGCTTTTATAACTTTTTTTGTCTTTCCCTTTGGCAAACTACAAGTGACATACGTAGAAGTAGCGAGGAGTGTTTCCACTTAAGCTGGCCGCCTGGGTTCGAGGGGAGGCAGATGAACATGAGCTGGTGCTGCTGCTGCACCCCACCACGTTTCACAACACCCATCTGCCAGCCCGGCACGTGATCCTGCCCTCACGCCCAGCCGCAGAAATGTCCTGGTAGCCTGAGGAGGGGGGCCCAACACTGCCCACAAGGAGCTACTGGGAGTGGGAATTAGCTCCATAAAACAGCCAGTCAATGTGACAGCGCTTTTTAATTTTCTGGAAATAAGGATAAGTATTGAATCGGGAGCATTAGCATTAGTGTTAACACTGGAGTTTATGAACCAGGTTATCTGAAACTGCTCTTGAAGTTACACCTTTACCGTGAAGAGAGGAGAGATCAATGAAGTATTGTAGCAGATATTGTGAGGTGCTTAATTGCATTCAGATAATGTTGCATAAATACTTATTCTTTGTGTTTTCAAACTTGTTTTCATTTAATTTAGATGAAGGGTGAATGGAAGCTGCCAATTTGGCCGTCTTTACATGATTCGTTATTTCATAATACCTGTATCATATTCCCTCTCACTCCTTTCCAAACCGAATTATCCTGCTCCCTTTAATCTCTTTGTGAAGGAGGCCACCCATGCATCTAATAAGTGGGGTTTTTTGCTTTTCTCTTAAATATTTCTCAAGTACTTTTTTTAGCCTTGCAGACCATTTAATGCCATTTGTCAGCCTTGATACTATGATTTTTCTTTCTCCATCTCATACATCCTTAGCATAATGTACACTAATCTTTCTTCCTTATCAGACATTAAAGAGACTATTTCCAGCTTAGGGTGTGATGTGGGAACATGAAAGCACATGAGAACTTTTTGTGTGCTCTGTTCAGTAGCTGGGCTAATTTTGTAGCCCAAAAATCTTTTGAAATTTCTTCTATTTTCAGAGCTTCATTAGAATATTCTCTTAGTGAATTTTTCTATTGTATGAGCTATTTAAAAAAAAAAAAGAGAGAGAGGGGGAGTTTTGGTGCTGATGTTATCTGTAATGATTTATCATGTTGCTTATACTTGTTGGATTCCTTTTCTTTTTTTAGAAACCTACCTCCTATTGGTAAATCAAGGTAATTATACGTTAAGCAATTTCTGACTTAGCAGATTCAAGGCAGGTCCTTTTAAATGTTATTTAATAATAGTGTGGTTTTAAAGCATTTAATCCTCTCTTTCCATTACCTTTCTTTAAATATACACAGGGTTGTCTGTGGATATATACAAAAATTTAAATGGTCCAGCAGAATTATCTGGAAGTACTTAAACACACGTGGTATGTGGAGTTAGTTAGAATAGTTACACTCATAGTTGTATGTGATGCTCTACCTGAGACCTATTTTCAGTTGCTTTCTAGCTTTTGCTTAATTTGAAACACTGAAATTGAAATAGTCCACCACATCTCTTACCTCCTTATTTTTTTAAGTGAGCATTTCAGAAGTCCCATAGTGACAGCAAGGTAAACCAGGACCTGGTGTTTGCCCCTAGCACTGTAGGGAGGGATGTTGGCTGGGGCCAGAGGGTGGCTCTGCTGTCACTGACAAGTCCAGCCTGTGCAGTGCAGATGATTAGTCCCTAGGAGTTGTGACCCAGTTATTCACCACACACTTTCTTAATTTTGTAGCAAGTCGAGGACTTTGTGGCAGACAAACCCTTTTGGTTAGGGGAATCGAGTGTTGCCACGGCAAACTGAATCCTGCACGTTCTGGTCTCTGGGGCTGTGCTAACCTCCCTAAGCAGAAGTTGCCATTAGTTGCTAACAGTGTCTTCAGCTTGTCTTGTGATGAGCCTGAGGTCTCTCTTGCAGAAGTGCCGTGTTCTCCTTACTACCAAAAGTGGCTTTGAAGCTGCCCTTTGAACACACAGACGTGCTGAGCACTATGGAAAACCAAGCCCTCGGTGTCCAAATTGGTCACTCAATTAGTAGTTCCTTTGACAATTTTGTCTTTGTTCTCTGTGGTTCAGCATTACATTCTTAAAACCCTGGTAATGCCACCTAAACAGAATTGTATTATAGGGTAAACTTATTATTAGTTTTGAACATTTGGATATAACTGTAAGTTCCCAGGAGAAGAATTCACTCCAGGGTTTGTATGGGATGTGGTAAATAAGCCAGAGTTATTGTTTTCAGGCGCTGCCTTTCTGGTGTGTGCAAACAATGACTTCAGCAGCTTCCAGGCTTATTTTTCTGATTCTTCAAGACTATGGTCATGGTTTCATGAGACAGTAAACTGGGTTGTGGAGGGCCTACAAGATGAAAAACACCATCACCACATGCTGCAGTGCATTGAGCCATTTCAGACTGGCTTTGCCTATTCAAATGCCTTCATGAGGTTTTGGAAAAATAACTGTGTCCTGTGACCATGTACTGGATTGGGTATTCCATGTCCATGCTGCTTTGCCTTTACGAGGAACCAGCATGCTGTGACCTTTTTGGTGAAAATAGGCCAAGTTGTCATGTTGGGGCTGTGGAGGGGTGGCAGTGGGGCAGAGAGGCTGCCCAGGCTGGGAGATGCACGGGGTGACCTGGGGCTGAGTTCACCTGTCCACCACGGTCTCCATTCAGGCAGGCAGTGTAATCCAATTATTGCACCTTTCAAAAATAATCCTCAGGACTTTATTAGGGGCTTCTTCATTTTAGTTGTCCTTGCAAAGCTGTGCTAGCTGGGACCCTTGTTGGTGATACTGTTTCTTTTTACCAATCAAAAATAACACCAAACTGAAGGTGCTTTGGAAGAGCATTTTTGCCATGGTCAGTTGTCAGCAGCTGGTGTGGCTGTGGGAGGAACAGCACCTTCGCCAAATTAATGTCACACCTCCAAGTCACAAAATGCCAAGTCTGCTCCTGCTGCACTGCAAATTCTAGTACACCAGGTCTGATGGGGACCATATCAGTCTAGCTGGGCTCAATTAATACAGTTAATGGAAAATGGCATTATGGTTTTGGTGGTGTGGGGTGGTTTTTTCTGTTGTTGTTTGTTTTTGGTTTTGTGTGGGCTTAGGTATATCAAGAAAGTACTTGAAACATGCAGATGGCATTTGTGGTTCAGCCAGGTTCAGTATCTGTGATATCAGCACTGTTCTTTACCCACCCACATTCTCCTTTCCTTATCTGGCTCTTTTGTTTTCCTTCACCCCTACCCTTTTCCTCTGTTAAATCAAAATTGTTTGTTTGTTTGTTAAATCACATTGTTAAATCACATTCAAAGCCTTTGAAGCCAAAAGATTTTATGTGGTTTTTCTACTGAATGACCCTAATACTTCTGTCTCTTTTAGCCCCTGCTATTTATGATTTCAGTCGTATTTGTCATGTTGACAAGGAATTTTAATTCCTTGTCAACATGACACAGATGTCATGGAAACAAGGTGGGCAGTGGTGGTCTAATGGATTTGGTCCACAGGAGTGGAGAAAATAACTTGGGGTTCCACAGCACCGCTGTGACGTTCCTGTCGCTAAGTGCATGTGTGAGAGAGAAACAATATGGATAACTGTGCTTACAGACCAGATGTCTTGAGACTAATTTCCTTACAGTGTATGGCAGAAGTCCTACAGCACTGTAAGATGATGTGTATAAGATAGCTTGCTCTGAAAGTGCAGAAAACAACTGCTCTGATTTGTTCAGAAGTGCTATTTCTAAACCTGTGAAATGTGTATGAGAACTGCAGTATTTTAACATGTGCATCAAGCTCTCGGTTTCACTGAAGAGTAATGTTTCCTTCTTTCTTTTTTCCATGTAAAGCAGCCTTGATTTGTGGGGCTTGGTGTAGGGTAATGCTGTTTATAATGAAGTCAGAATTGGCTTTTAGAGCCTGATGAATGAAAGTCCACAGTATAAGACTGCAGCTTTTTGTGAGAGAGACATCTGTGCTATAACAAGAGCAGGAGACCCAATTTAGACAACTGCTAGAAGGAGAGCTCAAGAAAAGGAAAGACCTTTTTTTTCTAGCTTAGATTAAATATTTGTACAAATAAACTTTTCAGCTGCTCATCAGAATTGCTGCTGCACCACCAACTTGGCTTTGAATTTTGTTCTGATTGCCCAACAAGGCTGTACACGAAGAGTGTTACGGAAGCGCAGCTCAAACAAAACATGTTTGTTTTGCACCAGAACTATAGGCTTTGGGCTAGACAGAAAAATTTGGGGAGAGGGAAAAGATAGTGAGAGACATATGAAGAAATGAAAGATGTGAATAGAAACTGAGTGTTGCAGTAAATACATGTGAAGCAAAAAACGCATGCAGGAATCGAGTTTTGTGTTTTCGAAGTGAGTTACAATAGAGGATCTGGCTTTGAATATGACTGCAGTGACTTCTCCCAGCTGGATCAACTGGTTTAGTTGAAATTGTTCTTACCTATGAAGCTTACTCCTCACACACACACACACCTCAACGGCTGCTGAAATGCACTTTTGTACTAGTGCATTTTAAGTAGTGTTAAAAAGCTACCTCTGCAGTGTTGATCACATGTAAAGTCCTGCTGCACGAGGCTGATGGTGATGAAAATTCAAGTTTCTCCTGAAGAGACAGTGCTGTAGAGAACAAGTGCTATTGACCAAAGAGGATTGTTTCTCATTTTGGTTAAAGCAAGCTCTGATCCTTTGAGGAAACTTCTTATAAATCTGTTCAGTAAAGCAACTCTTTTAAGAACATGGGAACCCAAATCACTTGGATTAAAGCCCAGATGGACACTGTCTCTGACTGAAATGGATCAGAAGAGGATTAAGGTGCAGTGTAAGTGGGGAACTCCTGTTGGAGAGGGGTGTGATGGTGAATATGCCATTCTGGGCTGCTCCTCAACATTAACCGCAAAGCAGCCTTTGGGTTCTTAGGCTCCTGGGAGCAGATACAAGGAATAATGTGTTGAGAAGTTTCTGATGTCTGATCACAACCACACTTTTTCATGTTTGTTTCATCAAATACTTTTTAGAGTACTTTTAAAAGTTGTGTGGATTCAGCTTTTAAAGCATTTCTATTCTTGGTGAAGATGGTGACTTTAATATGTGGGTCTCAATATGAAAGTATGCTTAGCCCAGTATACAAATTTAATATAGAAATACCTTACAAAATATTGATTATTACCAAGCAAACTGTTGTAGTACCTCTGGCATCCTAGCACTGCTTTTTGCCTGTATGAATAGGGGTGAAAATCAGATTCTGTGTTGAAATGATGCAGCTTTGGAGCAGAGTGGGCATGAGCTGGTGCTCTGCACAGTTCCAATGTAACAACAGCTAAACATTTGCTCCTGTTGCGGCACGGTCTGCGGTGTAGAACAGCACAGGTGTTCGCATACTGCAGGGACAAAGGAATTGCTTCATCAGACTAATGAACTCTTTGGTGTCCTATTTCAACTAAACATCTCAGAAAGGATCTCTAAGCTAGGAAAAGCTTTGCTTTTCTTGTTTTAAACCCCTGATACCACCTGAGATTCTGTTCACCCACTGGTTTCAGCAGATCCCTTAAGCAGCCTGTGGAAGAAGGTTTTCCTCTAATCGCATGCTGTGGCTCTCCTGGCTTGTGTGAGGTGCAGCTGCAGAACTGCAAGACCTCACAACTCTCCCACTCATCTGTGCCAGTGTTTTAATTGTCTTAAAAGGATCTTCCACAGAATTTTAATTTATTATAACCCCCTGGAGCATCTCTGCTTTAGTAATATTTAGCAAATTTCAGAGCAAACATTCACTTAGATTCCAGTTGTCAGATCCGAGGAGTGGCAGAAAAATTATTTTTTAGGGGATTGAAAAGCCTAACTCTCAGACTAGACTAATCTCTACTTGTAGAATGAGAGGACAATTAACAACTTGTCTGTGAAAACAAAACAGTTGCCAAGAAAACTTACTAGAGCCTCTACAAGAAGCTTGGGGAAATTCTGCAGTTAGAAGCAGAAATGCGTTGCTCAAACTTGACGAGCACTGCACTGTCTTTTAAATATCTGGTTTGAAATGTTGCCTTTGAAACATCTATGTGCAGTTTAAACTTTAGTAGGTGGTAAAGAGTGGAAACTGCACTGATGTAAGTTGTCTTCAGGTTTGTTGTCTTCAGTTGTCTTGGGTACAAACTGCAGTCTATCTTAGAAGTGTCTTTTGCATTGCAGTGATAGATTGTTCGATTATAATTTAGGAATTTTAGTCTCATGAAGATGTAGACTGAATTTTACATTTTACATTTTTAGGGACTGGGCTTTTGTGCACACTCGATATAGCAAAGGGAACTGTACTGCAACGGGAAGTGGCACAGATGCTTTTTTATGCCTACTGCCTTCCTTCTATCTTTGCTTCCTTGCTTCCTTCCTTTCCCAAAGGGGTTTCCTCCCTTTCTTACTTACATTTCCCCTTAAGAGACTAGCTGAAGAAATGTCACTTTGGTTACAGAGTGGATTGCAAGCTTACTTTTTCACTTCTTGTTGTAAATTGTGAACGTTTCCAGCATCAGTTAAATTTCTGAGTCAAAACGTTAGGATGCAATACACCACAATGATACTCTTGTGTCTGTGCTAGTTACTGCCAGAGTCACCATTTTCTGCAACATTATTTCTTGCCAGGAAGAAAATAAACCCTATAGCATGTGAATTTGATGTGGTACAACTGTGGGTGTGCTAATGCTTTTACTGGAATACTCTGACACCCTGATTTTTTCCCAGAAGTTTGTGTACTTCCCCCTTCATCCTCCATTTGACTAGAATAAAACAAACTATGCAAAATAAAGCTGCTTAATTTAGATTGATTTTGCCCCTTGTCACATACATTTATCTGTTTCTTCCTAGCTTTCTACAGAAGGAAAAATTGTGACTTTCAAATAATGATGAAGATACTGGAATGGTGATCTTTGAGAAATCTGTCAAAATAATTGTGAAACAGCTCTTCACGTGCTCGTTGTTCTTGTTACCTTCTCTACACAGACAATTCCCCACTAAGGAAGAGAATAACACTTTTATATACAACCTAAATGTGTTGGGAGGAAGAATCCCAACAACTCCAAGCAGGGACAAAGTTAGATATATGTTCTTGGAATACATGGAGAAAGCTTTATTTTGAATTTGCTGTTCTCTAGCTCTTTCTGCCTTTACTTTAGCCCACTCTGAGAGCAGGTGACTTGGAGGTTTATCTTCAAAGTTTGGAACGTACAATGCAGTGTGACTTCCTGAAGTTATATTTTGTATTTTCACGTTAATCAAAGTTTAAATGCAGATTTTCTGATATGAGAGAGAAAACGAGCAATATGTGCTTGTTCTTCTAGCAGTAATAATTTCTGCTTCGTTGAAATGGCTGTCTTAAATGATCTATATTCTCCTACAATAATTTTAAAAATTCTGGTGGTTTTCAGAGATTTTTTTGTTGTGTTAATCTGCTTTGAAATTTAAATCTGTCACTTCTTTTATCTCTTACAGGTGTTGGATAGTTTGTTAGCTCAGTATGGAACTGTGGAGAACTGTGAGCAAGGTACTGTTTCCACTCTCAATTTGCTTTTGCATTTGTAATGGGAAGTGAGTGCACACTGAACTCACCCTCCTCCTTTTGCATTTTCTTTTCTAGTGAACACTGACACAGAGACTGCAGTTGTAAATGTAACATATGGCAATAAGGACCAGGCTAGACAGTGAGTATCTTATTTAGTTGTTTCTGTCACCTAACTTGCATTTTGGAGTTCATGTTGTGGTAACTTTGCATATATAAATGTGACTCTGCTTCTGGTCACATCACCATTTTAACAATAAATTAAGGCTTGACTTTTAAGAAAGTCTGGTGTAATTAACCTTAATTAATAATTTTTTATAATCTTTTCTTTCACTTTGAAAAAAAGTAAATTAATAATTACAAAAAATGGAATAATTGAAGGAATTTATTTTATTTTATTGAGGAGAGTAGAAATATAATTTGCCAGTGAGAGAGGATGGGAGTTGCTTTTTAATGATTTTTTTAAAATCATGTTTTAGTGATATCTTCTTGCAGTCTGCATTGTTTTCTGTTTCTTAACAAACAATCATAGCAAAAATAACAGAAAAAAAAAATTATAGCTGCTAACCAGAATACAGGGCTTTTTTATTAGAAAATTTGATGCTGCTTCCAGACACACAAAAGGTGTAATCTATATACCTAAAATAATTTATTTGGTATTTTTGAAATCTAGACCACCTGTTTTATGCTTGCTTATATATTTAGTTATTGAGAACTTTTAATCTAGATATTAAAATTTTAAAATATGTTTTACTTACTCATTGTTTGTGCATACTTTTCCTGTGTTATGTACTATGCTAAAGGTCTAATTTTGCTTCTCTGCCACAAAAAAAAAACATGTGCGGTCCTTAAGTTTTAACCTGGTGACATAAACATACTTCCTCTCTTTCTAGTCATAGCAGGTCAAACAAAACCAAACTCATTTAACAGCCTACAACAATCTTTATATTTTAACTTTGAAATTTCTGCCACCTTGTGGCAAACTAAAACCAGCAGCTAAGATGCAGAGTGTGCTTATGGTATGCATTAATTCAAAATTACAAATGAAATAATATTTGTACATATAATTAAGTAATTATGATCTGTGCGTAACTTGAATGCAACACATGTATTTAATCTTTCAAAGCATTAGGTTACTTGTAAGTGTATTATAAACAAATGTGGTGGGAAACTTGTGTCAGCGGTATCTCCTGTGTACACTGGAGCTGAAGGGAAACAATGTTTTCCTTAAATTCACTATTTAACTTTCCTCAAAACCTGAATTGTTCTAACAAGTTCTTCAGGTTCTTTTGTTGCTTTTGATCCTGTTGTACAGCAGTTAAGAAAGGCTGTATTTCTAGTTCTGAAGAAATTTATGGTGCAATATTACAGATTAACACTACCTGTGCCAGTTTCTCCTTTGAAAATACAAGAAGGAAGTACTAAAAATACCATGGAAAGAAGCATGATACATTTTTTTGAGCTGTCATCTGTGATGTGGGTTTCTGGACTTGTGCACTCCCTTCTGACGAGGAAAACAAGTTTCTCCCCCAACTTTACTTGCTAAATGTTAAGGTCAATGCCAAGGAAAAGCTGGGATTAGTAAAGACTATGAAGAAGTGCCCAAGATAATTTTTTCTTTTTCATAAGACCATGTGACACTAACTGAGAACCTCTTGAGTCTGAAGCAGGCAAATTGGCATGCAGCACGGAGGTTGTAGGGGAGCTGAAGCAATACAGGTTGAATGATGGCAGGTTGGTTCCTTGGAACAGGTAGAGCAAGTGGAGGAGCATTGGTTTGCATTTGTGAATGGTTTCACATGGACAATATCATGTACATATTATGTACAAAAAAAAGTTTGCTCAGATTGTCTGAGTTTGAGAGGTGACCTTACAACTGTTCAGAAATACCTAGAAGTGGCTAGATCAAGGTATTTTTAGGGGAAAAAAGTGAGGAATTGGAATGAAGGCTCACTACAGGACCTGTGTGTGTGGGTTTTCCACAGTGACTGCAGTGCTGTTTCAATGAAATGGTTTTCCTAGACACGATCTAGCTTTGCTGCTTGGAACTGGCTGTGGGGGACGGCAGTGGAGAGAGAGGGAGCAGTGTGCAAGTGCTGATGGCTGATACAGGCAGTGCTGGTCATCCTGTGAAGGACATGCAGCAACAAGAACTGACTTCATCAAAAGCTGTTTAGGGTTGTGAAGAGTCAGCAGCTGGTAATGAGCTTTGTAGTTCAGAATTTAGCTCTTTAGGGTAAATGCTGGTCTTTGCCATGACTTTTGGATCAAACACCATGATGTGAAGATTTCTATGCTGTCACATACAGTGAGTGGGTCCCTAGTTCTAACTGCACCTCCTCTGTACTTTTTGTAATGCACTCACTAACCTCACAGTAGTGTTGGCTGACAGAACATGTGAAGTTGGCTACTTCCCTGCTGGATATCTATATGGCATTGCCTTTACTGTTGGAGTGTGTACTGGCAGTGCTTGGTGAGAGTGCTGTAATGCAATCTGCAGATACTTTTGATAAGCAGTTCTAAGCAGGTGTGGTAAGCATTGCTTGGAGGACAGTACTTTTGAGTAAAACTTGTGGTTCCACCCAGCTGGGAAACTGAGCTGCTGTCTTGCAAATTTGAGTAGTTGTGGCAGAGGTTTTTTCCTCTAGGCTGGTACTACAGTTGTGGCATGTTCAATTCAGGTCTGCATCCAAAATTAACTTAGAAAATAAAAACACTGCAGATTGCTGCAGCATTTTTAAGAAGCCATAGACCACACAGCACCCAAAATCTGAGATGTGCACAGTTCCTGAATTCTAGCTGGGACAGAGGTCTGTGTCTTTCACCTGTTATAGTGGTGCCTTTTTCCTAGCCGGAGAGGCATAGCCTGTCTTGTCAGAAAAAGCAGAATGCTGCTTCTGACCAGTGTGGCCAGGGCAGGGGAGACAGCATGGCAGAACAGGTAATTTTTGGCAGCCCAGGAGCATTGTGGAGGGGTGTGCAGAGCAATGTGTGGACCTTGGAAGGCCACCCTTCTTTCTCTAGCACTCTGAGCAGCAAAGAGAAGGTTGGCACTACCAGGTCTGACACCATATCCCTCCTCTCCTCTCCTGCATGCACTTGGGAGGAGGAGAGATTTGTTCCAGCTCTCAGACTGCCCCTGCTGCTCTCCTTCCCAGAAACTGGAGAGGGCTTTACTAGGCATGGACACTGCTGTGGCACAGGCAGTTACTCAATGTTGTGGTGAGTTGTGGAATATTTGGAAGAAAGGAGAAGGTGAGGGGCAGAGCCAGGAGCCTGTGGTTCACCCTGCACAACCCAACCAGCTGCATGCAGGTGCTGAGGCAGCTTGGGACACGCTTGCCAAAAGAAAACCTCCCTTCTTCTGGTATCTATCAGCCCCTGCAAACAGCAGGACATGCTGACTGTGTCCTTGTGACATGCTACCACCTAAATTATGGCTGCTATCTTCAAAAGTCATACCACCATCTCTTTCCCTCCCTTAAAGGTTCCAGTGTGTAGGAGTCTAGTACATGATCCAAGATTTAGCTCTACCCAGGATTTTGAAAGTCCACTAGTGATCACCTCTTAATCAGAATACTTACAAAAAGAGTTTTTATTACTCTTTCAATGAAGCACACATATATATGTGTGTGTGTGCATAATATGTAGCCTTGAATGAACAAAGGTTCACATAGCTAATACTTCTACATGTCATTGTGGATCAGGGCTAACGTTGCCATATGAGTGATAATAGTGAAAATTCAGTGGTGTATTACAAGCTTAGATTTTGTTTTGGTTTTGTTTTCGGAAGTACTGATGAAACCTATATTTTTATTTAATGTAAAAACATTATTATGCCAAAGAAAATTTGCAATGTATGTCTGTCTTCTCGTATGCAACCGTATTTGTTCAGGGAAGAAAAAAGAAAAGTGGCGTATGTAAAAGCTGCGTGTGGGAGTGAAATATGTTCTCCTTCTAGTGCTTAGTGTCATCATGCTATCAGTGGAAGAATGATTTCCACACGAGACGCGGTGCTTTTACTGTAATAATTTATCTAGGGTGTTCAACCTCCACTAGCATCAAAAGGGAGAAGGTTTGGCAAGAATCTTCTTGTGGGGAGCTCACGAGAGACAGTGGTGAGATGTAATTTTGATGGGAAAAACTCAGGTGACTGATTTACAGAATACTTGTTTAAAGGTTTCATTTTTATGTAGGAACTCTTGCTTCTGAGCAGGTGTCACATGAACATAAGCCAGGCTGCTATCCATCTTATCAGTGCACGGACAGTAGTTGCTGCAGTCTCTTAATGAATTCATTTTATCAAAAATTTCTGAACTATGCTAGGAGACTTCTGTGTATCAGCTCTCATTGGTATGTGGAATGGAAATATTTTCCATTTTTACTAAATATAAATTTTAAAGGATGACTTCAAGGGAGAAGGGGCAGTTAACTGAATTTTTCTCCATCTTTGTCCTCACTGAGTAACTCTTCAGGCTTTTAGCCTCTGTGTAAAAACGGTCTGTGTATTGTTTCAGCAGTGCTCCCTGACAGATGTAGTGTGCATGGCCTTTATTAGCTTGTGGTCATGGGAGGAGATCCTCCCAGCACGTGGGAAGGCAGAGGTGCTGTTGCTGTGTTCTGGAGTTCTCGAGGTGGTCAGTCACTGAGAGCATGTGCTTCACAGAAGGAGCTCGATGTAACCTGGACATGGTGGAGTGCAGCAATGACAATAGCTTTGCCTGAAACACATGTCCCTGGTGCTATGGAGAGCTGGTCACTTGTTTTAAGTTGAGGCTCAGGCTTCCCCTGAGAGCAAGACCTCCTCTCCTGATGGCTAGTGCTATCCTAGATGCTGTTTTAAAGGAATTTGGCATCCGACTAGAAGACAGTTCTTAACTGCTTGTCTCTTCATGGATTTTCTTTGACATCTGTCTGTCCAGCCCCCAAAGCAATGCCTAGATGCTTCAAAAATTGAGCTTGCTATGGTGCTGAAGGGCTGCTCAATCATCACATTGCCTAAATCCAGCCTTATGTTTTGTGCCACAAAATTGATGAAAACTAGTCCAGAACCGCTGAAGGAAAAGTGTATGACAATGCTTAAATAACCTAGTGAAATTTGTTAAATATTGGAATGCGAAGGCCATAATCAAGAGCCAAAGGGACCTTCCAAAAGCTGGGTTTTTTTTTTCCTCTGTAAGAAATACACTAGAACTGTGTATGTGCTACATCCATTGCAAATCAGTTATCTTGGTATTCTACTGTGTGTATCCAAATCAGTGTAGAATATGGGACCATGTAGCCAGGAAATCTCAAATCCACAAAAGGCTTGAGAGATCAGCATTTAATTACTGATTCTTCTTCTGACTTCCCATCACTTGAACAAGTCAGGCTATAAAATATGGAGAACTCAGGACTCACAGGGTAAATTAGTGTGTTATTTTTCCATGTCATCATATGGCTTTGGTGGCCAGAGATTGTTCACTGCCGACATAATTAATTTTCTACAATGGCAAATGAGCTTTTCTCAGTTTGCTTTGAATTTAAGATACTTATAGACATATGGAACCATTTAGCAATTTATAAATTGTTATTAAGAAGAAAAACGTCAACCTTCTTTCCAGGAAAATATGGTGTGCACATATATACGTATACATGTTTGTTGTGAAACCATGATAGGTATGAAGACTAGTTGCAAACAATAAGTCTAGTCTTTCCTTTCCCAACCACTTCTAAGGAAGAGTGAGAAGCACTGATATACTGTCAGGCTTTATGTTAATGTTGGGATTCTGTTCCAAGTTGTTTTAAAGACAGAGGAGGCTGATGCATTTTGGGAAAGAAGCAATGTCTGAACTTGTCAAATAAATGCGTGGAGGGAAATGATTTGGGATGGACGTCAATCTGGAGCCTATCAGCACATCTGCAAAATTGTTGGCGTTCATTGCTCCAACATCTTGATGTTTGATTCCAAAAGAAACACGGCTTGTGCAACTGGACCTTCTGGCAGTCCTGATTCCCTTTCTGATAGCTGCAACCACCAAGAAATTAGCATGTTCAGGGTGTATAAAAAGGAAAGTTCCCAAACCCCATTTCCAAATAGGATGCCCAGAGAGAGAGAGAGAGACTTCAGTGAAATGCCTTTCAGATGTTGGAAGGCAATGCAGAAACTGAAAATTGAGACAAATCTGTAGAAACACAAGTCTCACTAGTCTGCTCACTGCTCTTACTGTTTGGTAAATGTGTTTTATTGTGTAATAAGTGCTCTTCAAAGTCCATGGAGTAAAAGTTTAAAAATGTCAGCTCTGAAACAACCTCACCAAATTTTAATCCAGCTCTTTTCCTACTTGCTGTAAAGGATTCTTCTGTTATGGGAGTAATTACATTCCTGCCCAATTCCCAAAGGACCTGTGTCTCATTTGGTTAACAGAAGTATTTAATGAACAGTGATCAGTTATTCAATATTTTGCTTTCTTTGTTCATTGGCATTGCCTCGGGCCTTATTTATTATCAGCCCTTATTAAACATCATTCCAAAGACACAAGTTACTTGTTTTCTTATAAGCTCTTTATTGTCCAACTGGAGTATTTTGAGGATTCTGGCTCAACCCCTGGGAGACCAGGGACTTGTCCTCAGTACCCAAATAACCACTTCTTATCTTCAACAGCTGCTTGTGACCCAGACTGTCAAATGGGACACCCAGGAGACAAATAGTATTTTTTACTGACTGCCCTGGAAAATGTAGGGAATTGGCTATTATCATCCTTTATCTCTGTAGCAGAGGCAGGAGTAAAAGTGTTGCTGAGGCTAATGTTTGGTAAACTGGCAGTAATGTCCTGCAAATATGCATGAATAAATTAAATTTCTGAATTCTGGATTAAATTTCTGAATTCAGAGACCTTGCTTGAGAGCATATGATTTTTGGAGCTTTTTAATGACAATATTGATGAGTACTTTAATAAAAGATGGAGACTCTCTCCATCCTGTTACTGCCTTTAATTTAAATTTTGTTTTTAAAGAAAATCTGTCAGTAATCTTTGGTCCAGTATTAAGTCTGGCATTTATAAACTATCCCAAATCAGTGCATATTTCAGTGATTAGTATGTTACTGATAGTCTGAATCGTAATACCTGTTGTAGCAAAACTTCAAATGCCATTTTTGGGCAAATGTGTTTATTCTATACCACTGGTTTACCGATGTGTTGCATGTAGCTCAGTATTCCTACTGTTTGCTAGATATTTAATCACATTGACTCTACTCTCTTTGTGAGGGGAAGGTATTCTACCTTCTGGAAATCTGTCATTTTTAAGCTGAATTGTGTTCCTCCTGTGAAGAGGAGAGCAGGTCAGGTTGGCCTGCAGACTGGTCCTGGGTTAGGAAGAGGGACAGAGCAGAGGGAGTGCTGTGTGACCGGGAGGGACCACAGTGCCAGGGGGCTGTGTACATTTGGGCAGTATCCCTCTGTGGTGCTTAACCAAAAGAACAAGAGAAGTTGAAACAACATTTTAAATACCTTCTAACAACTTTGCTTTTATGGAGAGTTTAACATAGATGTGGGGCTTTAATTTTTTATTAACTTTTAAACCTACCTATAACATGCCTAATTAGTAAGTTGCAGGGTACTGTTGCAGTCTAAGAGGCATTTCAGATACCATTGACTGGCTTTGAGTGCTTCCTTTCCTGCTGAGGTGAAGGTGCTCTCTTCGTTCATATAAATGTTTCTTTTTTCATTCCTGTCACAGCTATATCAGTTATTGTGAAAACTGCAGCCAAATAGCTGTGCTGGCAAAAACCCTAATGAAGGTGCTGTGATAGCAGCTAAAAAGTTTTCCCTCTGGTGCAGCTTTAATTCTATTTGGGAAATTGATTTAAATTAAATCAGGCAAAAGAATGCTTTTGAGTGTATAAGCTCCGTCTCCTGTAAGGTTTTGCTGATAGGTTTGGACCAGCAAAACCTTTAAAGTGCATGGAAGCCCATAACAAGCAAGATCTAACTTGTAGTTCTTAGTATGGTGACTTTGTGTAATCAGAATCTTGGCTGAAGGATTTCAAATGCAACTTTTCATCTTGGAATGAGTTTTTAGTTTCACCACGCAAGTTAGGAAGGACAAAAGTCTACATCTGAATAACTTGTCATTTCATAAGGCCCAGCGTGTGCTCATGGGGATTTGTTTTAAACTCCTCTCTCCTCCCCTTTCCAAATAAACAGAGCAATAGAAAAACTGAACGGGTTTCAGCTTGAAAACTACTCCTTGAAAGTTGCATACATCCCTGATGAGATGGCAGCCCAGCAACCTCCACAACAACACCCCCAGGGAAGACGTGGGTTTGGCCAGAGGGGTCCTCCCAGGCAGGGCTCCCCGGGCGCAACCACGAGGCAGAAGCCACAGTCGGACGTTCCTCTGCGGATGCTGGTTCCCACACAGTTTGTGGGAGCCATCATCGGGAAGGAAGGAGCCACCATCAGGAACATCACCAAGCAGACACAGTCCAAGTAAGTCATTTTACAGAACCGTTGTTAACGGCTTTAGTATCGCAAAGAGGAATTTGTAAAACTTCATTTCTAATCTGCATGGTCAGAGAGCAAATTATTCCTGCAAGATAGAGAACAGGAAATATTTTGCAAGATTTAGTTAAGGACTGGATTCCGTCCTTGACAGGTGTTCAAATGTTAGCTGACTTTTTATCCCTCTTTAAAAGAAGAGTGCTAGCAGGATGGTACTCTGTTTGAGTTTTGCTTACAGGTGTACTAATATGGTTCTGGCACAAAAAGTGAAGCTGAAAGAGCTGTAATAAATTGTTCTGGGGCACATACAGTCAGTGTGGTGATGTCCCCAAGCCTTCAGGTGTTTATTCTAGTTTTAGTTTTATTAGGGCATTTTTAGGATTTGTAAATGTTGTCAATTGAAGATGGGGGGGTAGAAAAAACCTTAAACAAAGAACGTTTTTACCTCTCCTCACTACTTCTTACACCTTACGCCCCTCAGTTTCTGGAGAGTACATTTGTTGCTATCAAGTTGCAGACCACACCAAAACACAGATTAAGGAAATGCATGGGAGGCAAAAAGCAAGCTGCTAAGTGACCTAAGAAGCTTAGAGCGCTGGGGTCTAGAGACGCTGGAAGAGATTGTTTCCAGTGTGTGTTAAATCCCTACCCACAAGCAAGAGCTCAGCACAGATGCAGAGGGAGGTGGGGTTCTTATTCCAAGAATTTTTCTAGGATACCCCTAAAAGCAGAAAATTAAAATGCTGCCTTCAGCAGCCCACTGGTAGGAGCCACCAGCTCTGCAGCAGGCAGGACATGGGAATGAGCTGTGTGTGAAGGCAATGAGGGTGGGTGGGAGCCTCAGTTTTGAGAGTAGTTAATGAGGATAAGGGACTCCTCTTTAATTACACCCCAACCCCCAACAAACAGGCTTCCTAGCCTCCCCAAACCCAGGATTATCATGATGCTCCTTTCAACCTCTCATTAGCACAATGTAACCCAGGAGACTATTTAGTGTGTTTAACAACAGAGGTTTAAGAGATTTGTGCTGTCCTGACAATGCTTGGTTTTTTCTATGGGTAACCGATTTTTCAGGTGATATATAAAATATCTGATTCTTGGATTACAAAAATCCTGGAAGACTGGCATAAGGAAAGCTTTTATATTTAAAAGAAGGGTGGATAGAGCAGAAATAATTGCAGGTTGCTGACTTCACAGATACGTGACTTTGAGAATGTTTTCATTGGTTTGGGGATAAAAAAAGAGGAAATTTCATCTACTTTCAGTTCCACCAAGGATTGCCATGGGTTTCTTGGAAAATGCTGCATTGTTAAACAAAATGAGTTTTCAATACTTGAAACAACTGCAAAAATAAAGGGGCTTCTTGAAAAGCAGCACAGTTGTTTCAGTAAGGAAACAGCTGTTACATGTGGAAGAGGGGCAAAAACAAAAAACAGAGGTGGAAAGAATATGTGAGCTCCAGTTATTGGCAGGGAAAAGTACTATCAAAGGCATTGTCTTCATGCAGGCCATAGTGCATTTTTGTTAAATTCTTAGAGATACATCAACCTGTTGTAAAACAAGGGCTAGCAGTTCCAGGGCGGTAGAGTAGAGTAAAGGCAGTATCAGGACAAAATCAGGCTGGAAAAGTATAAGAAACTAATCTTGTGGGTGGATGCAAAGAACTACCATGCTACTTGCTAGCAGAGGAGTACTGGGAAACTCTGCTGCTGAGGTATTTTAAATAAGATGGGACAAATCCTGACTGTCCTGTAGCTGCACAGTCACTCTAAGTGGAGCAGTGGGGCTGGAGAATGGAGCACTGGGGAAGCTTGATGGGAAGTTGTCTTCAGGAGTTCACTACACTGTCTGTCTAACAACTCCCCTGAATGTCTTGATGGGAGTTTACCAAGAAAAGGAGATCTCAGTGTCCACAAAGGTAGGATTTAGCTGGTAAAAATCAGGATAGGAGAGGTTCTTCATACAAACAAATTTGTATTTAGGATATGTTTAAGTAGTTGTAAACTTTTCAAAATTAAACTACTAATAAATAGTCACTGTTAGCTCAAAATAAATTAGTTTTATGAGAGTTGGAAATACACAAGGCTTACCATAGAGTATGTGGTTATAGTTAGTGTTTTTCTTTCTTTCAAGAATTGATATTCATCGTAAAGAGAATGCAGGTGCTGCTGAGAAACCAATTACCATCCACTCAACTCCTGAAGGCTGCTCAACAGCTTGTAAAATTATTATGGAGATCATGCAAAAGGAAGCTCAAGATACTAAATTGTGAGTAAAAAGCATTTCATTGTGGAAGCATTAAAAATTCTGAGTTCTCACTGGCTCCATTTAAAGAAGTAGTCTTTAAAGCTGTTAACAAGTGAATATTTGCTGTTATCTGTATCTAAGTAAGTAAAGGAACTGGGATATTTTACTTTTCAGGGCAATCTACTTGCTTAATTAGCCACAGCATGCTTCTATGATTTCAGTTGTTGTCTGGCTGTGATTTTGAGGTGAACTGGAGCAAATATGGAAGTTTCTTGAGCAACTGACAGCTTTTAGTGAGAGCAAAAATAACAAGCCCTCACTAAAAGCTTTAAGATATATTTCTTCCCTCCCAACAGCTCTTGCTACTTCAGTCTGAGCTTTATTTAGCTGAAGGTATGTTGCAATTAAGCTACAGGTGATAGTGCTGAAAAGCCCATTGCACCTGGGCTTATTCTGCACCCACTGAAAACATGCCATGAATGGGAGCTGTGGATATTTCTATGAGAATAAAATTCATCCCTAACATGCATAAAAGCCTGTACTCTGGTCTTCAAAAGTCTCACTAGGTACAACTTTCCATTACAGTACAGAAGAAATTCCCTTGAAGATACTGGCACATAACAACTTTGTCGGCCGTCTTATTGGCAAAGAAGGAAGAAACCTGAAGAAAATTGAACAGGACACAGATACTAAAATCACAATATCGCCGTAAGTTTTTGGTGGCCTAAACTTTCAGTGAGATGCCAAATGGCAGCAATGCTGCTGTGGGACATTCAGGTACAGAGTTCTTGGAAAAATATTCTGTACGTTAAAGGCTGAGATAACAGCCCTTCAGAGGCCTTTCTATCATATGGATTAAACTGTTACTTAAGCTCAGTTAAATTTTATGTAAACAGTGAGTCTTCATTGTAAACTCAGTCAAGAGCAAACCTAAAAATAACATAGGCTATGTGGAGCCTGTGTTAGACTATATTTTAAGTGTCAGTTGTTTTTAACATATTATACCATATGTAATGATGAGTGTTTGAAACTATAAGTCTGGATCAGTTCTGAGCTATGTGTGAAAATGAGTGAAATTAGTGATATTTTCGTTTCTGGTATATATTACATTTTTGGACTAGAGGGAAAGAAATAGAGCAATTGAATACTGAAAAGGGTATCTTTAGTAGCAGTTCTGTCCCTCTTGACCAATAACAGCCAAATGACAATGCATTGGCTAGCCTGCTGCAATGTAATAGCTTTTGGCCTGAGTTTGTGAGGGTAACTGAGACGTGTTCAAATGTAGCTGAGATTAAACAGGAGTTTTCACCTTTACTGGAAATCTGTAAATCACTGATTAGATTAACATCTCTGTAGAAGCTTGGCAGTCGATAGCAGTTTTACCCTGGAGTAATATCTTCAGAGAACCTCCTGTTCTGAATAATGAAAGTTCTGGCATGAACTTTCAAGCATTTGAAGGCATCATGGATTTGACTTTAGCCAGGCAGGGTGAGAATTAGGCTTACAGGCTGTAGGAAAGGGAAAAGGTTTGGAAGACGCACGAAGATGTATGAAGAGGTGTGAATACGTGCAGGAGACAAAAAAAGTACTGCAGGAAATAGCTCAAATGAGGACAAGCAAGCAGGGAGTAAATGTGGCTCTTCAAAAAGAGGAAAATAAATTTGGATGAAAACACCTGAGGCCTTCCTTAAAGGTCTGTAAGTATTTATGGGATTAGTCTGAGGAAGAAGAAACAAATCAAATAGAAAAAAAACACCTAAATAAGTGTGCTTCAAGAATAGATTCTGTAAGGCCAGCATGCTCTCCTGAATATGTTCACATAAACATTTTGTCTGCAAACAGTACACAGACTATTAAAGCTAAAAAGGGAAAAAATATGTACAGAGTACATGGAAAAAATGGTCTTCATTCCATGAAAATACACTTGTCTTTATTGATGATGACACAAATAACACATTGTCTGTAAACAGCTACAGAGGATTTTTTAATTTAGCGAGTTAGTGGTTTATTTGCATTAAAATCTTGGCTTCAAGATTGCATTTGTCATGCTATGCCTAAAATAGCCCCCTGAAGTCATCTGGTGTAATCAATACATAAATGAGAGCATATATGCCCATTGATTTTGCTATACCTAATTAATCTTTCTCATGATCTCTTCATTCAGGCTTTTCGGTAAGCCTGTCCATAAATTTAAAGTAAGGCAGCTGTTTTGGGAAAGTGTTTCCTCTCTTCTCTGGGATGTTTCCCACCACTTTCCTTCCTGAGGCAGTACTTCAGTGCTCATGCACTGGAAAGCTAAGGGCTGCTTAGCTGGCTGTGTTTTGTGCCTGCCACTGCTTGACTGAGAGGTGCAGGCTGCCACTGCTGTGCAGGAAGGCAAGGCCCTGTCTGCTGCTCCCCCTCTCCTTCCTGCCATGGGCTTCCTCACTCCTGCATCTTGCTCTGGACTTTGTCACCCCTTTAGCTTTTCTCAGTACGTGGATATGCCATGGCTTCCCAGCTGTTTAATCCATGTTATCACAGCAGGTGAGCATTTGTTGCCAAATAAAGCACTGGTTTGCTGCTGTCACCCTTATGTGTTCCTAAGGAGTTACTAGCGTTG
The DNA here is from genome assembly GCF_021018805.1 of Prinia subflava. Classification (NCBI taxonomy): domain Eukaryota; kingdom Metazoa; phylum Chordata; class Aves; order Passeriformes; family Cisticolidae; genus Prinia; species Prinia subflava. The sequence goes on from NC_086247.1 coordinate 121,932,363, forward strand.
AGAAGCAAATGTTGACTTGCACACAGCTTTTCTTTTTCCCATTTTGAGGGTTTGGGAGGGTCTCCTGCAGTCTTGTTGAGGTGGAGCTTTTCTCCCCTTTCCTTAAGGAATACACTGTAGTTCTCAAGGAAGGAATGTTTCTTGGGGTGTGTTTTTGGGGTGTCTAAAAAGGTGTCTGAAGCCCTCTCCCTGCTGGCAGTGCTGGTGTGGAGTGTGCAGTGGGACACTGCTCTGCAGCAGCTCTGTGCTCATCCACAGCATGGTGGCTCCATTTTGTGCAGCACCTGAGCATCTCAACCATCCCACGCCAAACCTCGCTGTGAGGGGTTTTGTTGTGTGTCCTACCAGGACAGGGTTTCCCCAGATTATCTGAGAGCTGGATTTGAGCCCTGTTATGAGTTGACACTACAGTCTTTGGAGGGCAAACTCGACGTGCTTGGATGTTGTCACACTCAAATGATAAATCTGGATTATCTTCTTTGTTTGCTAATTAACTGTGCTTCTGTGTCATTTGCAGATTGCAGGACTTGACACTCTATAATCCGGAAAGGACCATTACAGTTAAAGGCAGTATTGAAACTTGTGCCAAGGCTGAGGAAGAAATTATGAAGAAAATCAGGGAGTCCTATGAAAATGATATTGCTGCTATGAATGTGAGTTTTCTTAGGGTGTGGGCTCTTTCTGGGGCTAAAACCACAGAAGGATTTTGGATGTGAGGGACCCCTGGAGGTCACCAGGCCCAGCAGTGGGTTTACTCAATGTAGGCCCCACTTCAAAGCTAAATGAGGTTGTGTAGGGACCTGTCTTCTCCTTAACTCTTCTATGGATAGAAACCCATAGTATCTCTGGGCAGCCTGTGCCCTGTCTCACTGCTCTCATGATGATTTTTTTTCCTAATGTCACATTAGAATTTTCTCTTGCGGCCTCTCTGTTGCCTCTTTTATTTATTTATGGGAGTGTGGGGCAAGTGTTTTTTATTATTTGTTTACGTGTGTTATTTTAATGGAGGCTTTTTCTGGTTTATTTTTGAGTGGAGGAACCGAGAACTTTATTTAGATTGAGGAAATTACTGAGCATTTAACTTTTTTCTTGTTGCAAGAACTGAAGGAGGGTGTGTTTGTGCTGTTGTGGTTTATGTGCTCTGGCTTGTATGTTTTTTAAAGCAGTGATTCAGTCTCTTCACATAAATAACATAATAACGTATGGAAGAAGGATCTCTCCTGGGTTTAATTATTTAATTTAAGAAGGTTTTATTAAAGTTTTTTCTTGATATAGATGATAAGGCATTTAGCTATTTGAAGATGATTGGTGATTATATAATGAAAACAACATAGCTCTTTAGTTTGCCAAAGTGTTACTAATGCATATTGAGAAATGATTGAGATTTTTGGTAGTTAGGAAAAGCTTTGTATGTGCCTGTGTATCTAAATCTTAAGGTCTAGAGTTAGAAGGAAAATAATTTTTTCAGTCTTGACTTTCTAGAAATGTCTGTTCTTCATGCTTGTCCTACTGAGTGGAGAGAATATTCCCCCCACTTTCCCCCCCTGCCTCCCCCTCACAAAGCAAATTGCAGTACACAAGCTGCACTTGAGGATCAAAGTATTCAATAGTGGTGCATTTTTATTTCATATGACAAGCAGGAGCATGGGGTCAGTTAGAGACTGCATTGCTATTTGACAAAGGTATGGAAAGTCAAAAACTACCTCTGGTACTTATACACTTCAAGTTTAGTTTGGAGTGAACATTAAGGTAGTTTCTGAGGTGGTGAAGTTTTGAGGGGGGTTTTGTGTCTTCTGATTGACTTAATTTAATGGCCCAAGATAGTGTCTGTCTCTAGCTGAGATATTTTCTAAAGCATACTAATGTTTTTGAGTAATAATCTGGAAAACGGAAATGGGTGCTGACAAGTTTTGTATCAAGCAAAAAATGCTTCCTACCACATGATGATGTCACTATTCTCAGGTGTGGTGAAGCAAGGGTCATGCAACTTTATAGCTGATCCTTCCCCAGCAATTGCTGGAGATATCTCACTTCATCTTTTGCAAGGGAAGGAGGATGGGGTGACAGTGTCACACATATATATTCCCTCAGTGTAAGAAAAGCAGGGGTTTGTGTATGATCTTTCTCTGTTTCTACAGGGTTGTCCTTTAATATAAGGACGACACTATTATTTTGCTGATAAATTTGTTCACTCTGAAAGTAGATAGTACTATTAGCTGAATATTTTGTGTAAAATCTGAAATGTGTTTTGCTGATTAAGTTGTAACCAGTGATCCCCATCTGCCTTTCCTACTACGTGTTTTTAACGTTATTGGTCTGTACCTGTGTCTAGGAAACGGGTTTGAAGGAGAGTCCTTTGGGTAATGGAGATGAATTTTTTCTTTAAATAACATCCCAAAAGGTTAATAGCATTTGCCAAGTAGGATTTTATTAAAGTTAATAACCAGGACTCTAAATCTCAACTCTTCTACCATTGCAGCTTCAAGCACATTTAATTCCTGGATTAAATCTGAATGCCTTGGGTCTGTTCCCACCTTCCTCTTCAGGAATACCACCTCCCGCAGTGAGCGTTGCCTCTGCTGCTGCTGCTGCTTCATATCCACCATTTGGGGTAAGAGAAGCTCTGATTTTGCATGGTGATACTAATCTGTGCAATGCTGCTGTTCAAAGCTAAGAAGAATGCTTCATTTTTTGCCAAGTTGCCTGGAAAATCTGAGAGGAGTGTTTTGCTAGCTGTGTTCTGTCATTTTTCTAAATGTTGTCTGTCTTCCTGCTTGCACACTGAAAAATATTTCATGTGGCTGCAATTGGGAGCAGGCATTAATTGCTTTTCTAGTGAAATGCTCAGTGAAACTGGAAAATAGTGCTGCTTAGAAAAGTCATAAATTTCATTTTATATCATATTTGAATTATTGCAGAAAGAAATCTCATGTAAAATAGCAGTTCAAAATTGCTGAAATTGGCAATTAATAATGTTAGTCTGCAATTGTATTCCTTGTGATACGGAAAGAAAAGAAATTATCACTTTTCATGTAGTGGGGATCTATATGTAGCTAAAAATGTTTGTTTGAATGTAGTAGTTTTATAAATGCCTTTTTGAAATGTAGTACTGTTAAACATGGGATGTAAATTGCATGGATTAATCTCCAGGAAGCTGTGATTTACTTGCCACTTTGCTCTCAAAAAAATGTCAGAAAATGTTTAATAGAATCTTGCTCAAATTCTGTGCTGACTAGCAAACATTGAGATATTTTGCTATGGAGTAGAAGGTTGTTTGTTGTATCAGAAAGTCTGTCCAGAGTCTGTCTGGAACTGAGATGGTGTTTTGCTTTCAAGAAATGACAACCTCCTTACAAGGAGAGGGTGATTTTTCATCTCTTCCTTGTTTCTGGTGCTGGTGGTTGTTAGTAACTCAATGCAAGGTGAATTTTCTAAACAATTCCAATAAGTCTCTTAAGAAGTAGAAGACAGAGCTTTACAAACTCTGCTGTGTTTGACTTCATCCCCTTCTTTGCCCAACAGTGACATCTAGAGAGCTAAGACTCAGACTTACTGTTCATGAACTGAACAAGTGAAAATGCAGCACAACACACTGAATTTTATCAAATAACTCCAGTTATATTGTACTAAAGGGTAGTTGGGGTCTAAATATTTTTCCCAGAGGAAGAAGCCAAGAGAGAGTCACTGCAAGGAGCAGGAAAAATTCCACTCTTGCAGCATTGTTTGTGAGAGAGAAAAACTTGGGCATTATGAATGTATTATGAACTATATTAAGTATAATAGTGTCTTTATCAGAAAAATGTGCTTCAGTGAAAGCTACAATAGAAATGTGTTTATACTCAATTATTTTACTGTCAATAACAGAGCCACCATTTATGACAAATTCTCTCTCACAGTCCTTCTTCACTTCAATTAGATTGGCAGACTAAACTAAACAATGCAGGTTTCTGCTTCACTGTATTATATAAAATGCCATCTCTGGTAATGAATTGCCTTAATTTTTTTCTTTTCTTAAGACATACTATATGTGGTTTGTTAAAAGTATATAACGTTCTTTATTGGGAATTAAAACTGTGGCTTTTCCTTTCTTTTTACTGCAGATTTGCAGACTACTTTGCTATTCTTGAGATTCATACTGTAAGCCCACAGTTCTGTGCATCACTTGTTTTTTTTTTTTTATTTCTTCCCCACTTTCCCCCCCATGTTGTGGTTCTTTTTGCTTCTGCTTTAAATATACACCTAAACAGTGCTGAATTTGGTGGTTACTCCTGTCTTTCCCTCTGTTGCTAGTGCACCTTTATCCCCCAAATGCAACTTTTTTGGCCTGCTAAGATCTCTGACAGTTTCCAGGTTTCTGAAAATAGGATAACGGCAACATCTGAAAAAAAGCATCAAGAAACAAATGTCATTTTGTACAAGTATAGAAATGGTGCAGCTGGAAGGACCACTGTCTGAACTCTTGCTTCTGTTCATGCTCAGTCCTCTGAAATGGCTCTCATTCCATGCAGTCTAGATGTGTGACAAGCTAATATGCAGAAAGAAGGGATAAACTCACAGATTCAGAGGGTGAACTGCAACAGATCTTGTGGAGGTTGAGGGTGGTACCAATGCAGCCCCTGAGGCAGACACTAAGGGCTTCTAAAGCAAATTTATGAACAGAGGGAACTGTCTCACCTGTTTGTACGTAGATGTGTTGGTATCCGGAAAAGAGCAGGGGATTCTGTGGGCTTCAGGTGAGTCAGCCCCTCAAGTCACTTGGAGTGCTTGTTGCTCTCTGAGAAAACAAGGAAAAGTATGAGTCTATTCCTTTAATGGATTCATTAGTTTCCATCTTGAAGAATTTTAACTCTTGCCTGTGTATGAATTAATTTTCTGTAGCTTTTGAGTTTTACTCTCCTCTAATTTTTTCCTCTAGTAGAACAGTTTTTCAGACCCTGATTAAATAGATTATTGGGGCATGCAGAAGTAGAAAGAGAAAAAAAGTCTGGATATATTTTTAAGGAGAAATTGATACAATATGAAAGGCTAAAGGTAACCACCGGGGGAGATCTAGGTGAGCTCATGAGGGATTTAAGACCTAAAATGAAATCTGTATAACTATAAGAGGCTTTGAGGAAAGAAGGTCTTAGAAGAAAAATTAATGAAGATCTCCCAGGGAGACTTTATGTCCGTTTACCTATGAGCTATTTGTTACCAAGTTCCTTATTTTGACAAAAGCATTTGGGCAACCCAAGTCCCTTTACCTTGTTTTCAGTGCATGCCCTTTTCTGCTTGGGAGCAGAGATTAGAAGACATCCCTTTCAGGCAACTTGAAATCCTCTCTGAAAACACTGCTGGCATCAGGGTGTAAAGAAGTGTGTCCTGCTGCTGTCCTGATTATTTTTGTGTAGTGCAAATTTTGCCTTCTGCTCAGGGCTGCACAGGGCTGGCTCTTCCCTGTCCCCTGTTTGTTTGACTGAGCAAAGGTGTGTTCCTCAGCAGTTCCCGCCACACCTGCACATCTTGGCACACAAGTGTCTGAAGTCTGTGCTTACAAGCCGTACAGTGAGCCTTGGGACACCCCTGTGCTGTGTCTGAGGGTGGGTTTGAAGCTCTTGTAGTATCTCTGTATGGACATTTTCTTCACCTTGTTGTGGGAATGGACTTGCCTGGGGGTTCTCCTTTGGATCAGAAGAATTAGGTGGGTGAGTTTGGGCATTTGCAGCAGGATTTCCTTAGAGAGCTAATACTTCATATGTACTACTTCTAGTGACAAGTTGTGGTTGTGACCTTGTGCAGGACTTGTTCCCAAAGCAACTGAAGTGTCCCCTTAATTATTGAAACGATTATCTGTCACATTCCTGCTGCTGCTTTTTTTGCGTAGGTATAAGGAGGAAAAACCCGCATAGTAGATGGATCTAGGATTTTGTTACAGTGCCAGAGCTTAGTGACAGGTCTGAATGCTCATGCATACAGCTGGAGCCAAGTGTTCCTAAAACATCCAGTACTCAGGAGCTTGGGACTGAGTAGCTAAATAGGTTTAGCTGTGTTAACGTGTGTGTGATGTTTCATCCTATCCTTCTCATGCAAACCTTTAAGACACGTGACAAGACCATAAACATTTTGCTCCAGCTGCTCCAGGTACACTCTGGTACCACAAACTTAGGAAATGGTCATGTTATCAAACACTAGTTTGCATTTAGTTCCTTGGACTGATTTCCATGAGACTCAGAGACCTTATTTCCCTGATGGTTCACACTGAGGTACAACACCAAAGCCTCATCTAATTTAATCTAAGGAGATGCAGATTGTGTCTCACTAATAATCTGGGTGCTGCTTTACTCTTTGTCCTGGCAGTGAAGTCCCCACAGGAAGGCACAAGTTGTCCTTGGTATTTGTCTGGTGACAGATACAAACATGCATGTGGGCACATGGCCATTGCACTTGGCTAACAGTGTCTGAGCACCACAAGCAGTGCAGGCTGACCATCCATATTTTGTATTTTTACCTATTGCTAGTAACAATCCTTGACATTGCAATTGTATTATTTATTTGCAGTCCAAGTTCTGTTTGTCTGTTCAAAGCACTCAGTTTGTGAAGCCACTGAAAAGGGATGCAATGGAATTGCATATTTTGTTTCAGTCCTTGAATTTTCCTCTCTTTTCTCGCAAAAATCCAAGATCTGTTTGGTTTTTCTCTGGGCTCCTAAAAGACAAACAAATCAGAACATGTGAGAATCCTTTAAATGTTTTATGGTTTGAGGAAAAAGTAGGAATTGAATGTCTCAGTTAAAAGTACTAAGAGCTAAAAAATCTTTTTACTGTCAAGTGGGCATGATTTTGCTCTTATGATCCTGGTGATATGATCAAACTAATGGTCTTTTTTTAAGTGACCTGTGCCCTCGTGTGACCATACTAAGGACCAGTAGCTTTTCTGTGCCTGTTTGTAGCCAATGTCTTGTCAAGCTGCTTTTGGGCCTGGAAGAACCACCACTTTGTGTTTATCCTTAAATCTTTCTCCCCAGCTGTACACTTAAATGCTTGTGTGTGTTGCAGCTCTGACACGATTGCAAAGAGCTTTGTTAGTCTGCTCACTGTCACTTGTAACAAATGTCATGACCTGAGCACCTGCACAAAGTGCTGGGATTTCTATGAGGAGGAGAGTAAGGTTCTGCAAAAGGGAATTATCACCCATGTTTATGTTTTCCAGAAGATATGTTGCCATAAAAAAAACCAGTTTTAACAAGTATCCCAGCCAAACTGCTTCAGATGTAGTGTTGTACTGCTCAAAGCTGTTTTGATGGAGTTGTTGCTTCTGTCTTCTGAACTGTGGGGAGAATATGCACATACTTGTCTCTCAAGAATAGAAGTTTGTTCTCATGCAACACTGAAAGTTTTAAAGCTCCAAACAAACAAGAAATCTTTAAGTCCAACTGCGTACTGTTATACACCAGCAATTAATACACCTAGCCCACCTACTGAGGTTAAGTGTGTTTGTTGCACCCTTCCTTTTATAATTGGAACTTTGCATGTTCAATTTTACATCCACCTGCATTTCTTTTGCAGCCTCTGGGTCTGAAATTTGGCATCCCAAGGGCATGGGGGAAGAAGGGCTAACCTGTGCAGACCTCATCCTGCCCTTGAATGCCCTGAAAGAGGGTAGTAGAATTAATTCTGTCTCGTGGCAGGTAAACGCAAATATAAAGTCAGGTGAGAAGTAGACAGCTTTGCTCCATAAGAGTTCACAGCAGCTGCTCTCCTTCATCTGTGAGGTCATGAAAGAGATGCATGAACTTCTGCCCCATGAAACTTGGCTAAGGTGAAGAGCTGCTCCTCTTGCTCGCAGTGGGACTGCTTTCCCTGCTGGCCTTTTTGGACACCCATTGTAGCTTCTTGAAGCTCTGTCTTTAAAAAAAGCACTCTTTCTAACCTTTTCTTTAGCCTTACAGTAAATTTTCAGGTTATGTGATATGCATACAGGCTTCTAGGAAGAGGGGAGTGGGAAAGGAAAACTAAAAAAAAAATTAAAAATCAACACCCCCCCAAAAAACCCCCAAACGCACCAGCTTAAACAACAACAAAAACAAACAAACAAACATAACCAAAACAAACCCAAAAAACCAGCAAAAACAAAGAAAAGGTAGTTTCATACTGTAAACAAAACCAAGACATCAAACCACATTTTTCTGATTACAAAAGGAAGTCTTGTACAGTTAGACTGATAGGTTGCTTTCCTTTCTTCTTTTTTGCCATCTCTTGAAGCTTTTTGTTGCAGGTGAGGAACATGCCAATGGAAAACTTTCTCCTTAGAAGATGTTGTGGCCAAGAGAAAGATTCCTTCTTTATTCTCCAGTCATTTTCTTAAATAATAATAACAAAGAAGACATCTTCTATATTGCATAGAAGTAAGAGAAGAAATAACTGTATTGTGCTTTTGGCAGGAAAGAAAAGTAATTTAAAATGAAAAATTACTTCATTGAGGGCCTTCATTTGATGCCCTGAGCATAGATGAGAAAGACAAGGAAGAGGAAAAACTGTCCTATGTTTCCAGGTACTTTGACTCTTACTTGGTGAAGTTGGGCTCCTTTGGATGTCTGGGTCTGATAGGATTAGCTCGTGCAACTGTTACATCTGATCTACCCAGAGGTAGTGATGTCTGTACATCTATAATGTGTGTAGTTGCCAGTGGCTTTGCCCTGATTTGCCCAGCTTGTTAAGCAGTAGATGATTTTTGAGAAGCTGTCCTGCAGCCAAAAGAGGATGTGGTTTTGGGGGGTGAAGAAGGATTTGCTAGTGTTTTTACAAAATGATTTTATACCAGTGAAATTAGAACCATACTTGTGCAGCACATGCAATCTTGAGGAGGGCACTATAGGACAACAGCATTGTCTGAAAAAATCTACCAGCTAATTAGACTTCTTTTGAAGGTTATAACCTCAGTGCCTTGAAATACACCTTTACTGATGCTTAATTTCTTACATTCATTAATGATGCATTTTTTGACAACTAAAAAATTTACTTCATGGTGTGTAACACTGTGGGATTGTTTTGCCCTGTGGAGAAAATGGTTGATTTTCCCACTGTGTTGAAAGTCTCCTGCTTCTGCCATGCTATGTTGGCAGGGACACGTGTCCAGAGCAGTCAAACTATTCTGCCTCTGGAGATGGACCAACCCCTCAGTGAGGGAAGAAAAAATGCAATTGGCACCATATGATGTACAAAGATCTGGCAAGTCAGTGGTAGTTTTTCGAGGTGTTGAAGCCTCCAGTTATTCTTAATAGCTTCTTTTACAGTTTTGAGGTTGTCATAATGCAAATAGCATCACTTGTTAACTAGTAATCCATGCTTCTTAAAATAAAAATGGTTTCCTCTTCACTGCAGGTTTGAGTAATTGTAGAGATACTTGTAGTTTCTTGGAACAAGAGAATTAGAATTTGTTGGTTCCCTGCTTATAGATTCTTATGGGAAGATTTAATTGGAGTTCTTTTGACCATCTCAGACTCTCAAGCTCTAAGTACCAGGGTCCACACCTTCTGAATGCTAAACTAAATGGGAAATTTAATTCCTTAAGGTGCAAAATATTTTGTTACTAGAGTGTACTGAGCTCTTTCAGGCCAGAAAAAAAAGTAGGTCAGCTCCTCATTCTGTTGTATCTGGCTCCATCTCTGGTTTGTTTGTTAGTTAAACATGATGGAAAAATAAGTGATCTTTGTGTTTACACAACCTGTTTTTCTGGCAGCTGTCATGAAATCTGAGAGCAGTGCCTTTATAAACCAGAGCTGATGAGTACCTGCATCTTCCAAAGCCACTGATTTCACAGGCAACTTCTATAGTTTTTGAGTACCCATGTGGCTGCTGTGTCACAGCAATGATTTTTGAAGTGGAAGTTTTCTGTACATATACTTTTAATGGTCATACAGTGTTGCAACACTGAATACCTATGCTTGCTGCTTGTGAATGACCAGCAAAATTCCTGCTTACATAGTTTCACAATCTGTTCCTTATGCTGATTTCTGATTTTGGCTGTCTGTTCTGAACAAAAGGTGGCAGATTGCCTTTTTTGGCATTGTGGCCAGTCAGATTTTGCAAAAACAAAAAGTTCATGCCATGTTCAGAAATATGTCAAACCAGTTCCTGCTTGTGAAATGCCTTGTAACTAGCCTGCCAGAAAATGTTCCTTCTCTGCTTCTGTGCTTTCTACTCCCTTGTTGCTAGCTAGGCTCTCATGTTGGGAAAATTTCTGATATGTGCGGTCCTTTTAGTGACCCCTAGTAGTCTAAGAAGATTTCCAGCTAGAAGATGATCGTGATGAAAAGTACTAAATTTGAGAGCCAAGAAGTGGAATGAGTGGTACTAAGTGAAATGATTTCAGTGACATCTCACTGAAGGTACTGGCCATTGTGTGAGAACCAGCAGTCTTTGAGTTTCAGGTATTGAAATACAGTAGTCCCCAACATGGAAATGTAGATGGGGTGCATCATTCTTAGATTTTCAACCAAGAGGAGAGGATTAGCTCAGCTAGATGGACAGAGGGCACCCACACATAATTTCTGGGGGGAAAAGAGGTAGAGCTGCATAGCCTTGCCATGGGCTGTGTGCCCCAGAAAGGGTCATGCCCCTGGTTCATCTAGTGGCACGAGTGTTTCTCACGTAATGCAGCAGTGACATTAAAGAGAGGCATCTTGGATTAACCTGGGGTTCGTGGGAAGGTGGAACCCTGGCTGGATGGTGGCTGTACAGGTCATGCATGGTAGTATGAGCAATGCTTTAGCGTGCAAAGTTAAAAATATGCATTGCTTCCTTAAATTGTTTTACTACTGCTTGACTGACTGAATTCATTAGTGCAGAATTCTTCTGAGTGTAGTCCTGGCTTTTCAGGCAGTGAATATGGCAGAAAGCTTTAGACTCTCAGCATGGACCTAAATCTGTTTGAAGTAAACCTAAAAATCTTGGAGGGTGCAGGGAGTTCAGGCTGCAGTTTGTTGATCTGCACTGGCAGCACCACATCAGCTCAGAGATTGTACAAGATGGTGACACAAGCTATCTGCAAGGATGTTGTGAAACTGTGGGTCATGTTAGACCTATCTACTAAAACTTTATTTTCATTCATGACCCCCGTTTCCAATGAAGGCTTAAACTTTTAGAACTAGTATTGCAAAATGAATACGCTAGGATTTCTTTCACCATCATCTCAAGTTTCTTATCAATGCATTGAATCCAACTAGAATGTCTTCAAGGATACTTGGCTTAATGTTCATTTCCCCTTGCTGTAAGTTTTTATTACTAAATAAATAAATAAGAGCATTTAATGTAACTGTGTGCCAGGATAATTCTTCACAGTACATTGCAAAAATGTGGTTTAAATTTTGGCTTTGGATCTGGTACAGGGTTTGAATAATATAATACCTCACTTCCTGACAAACTCAGGGTATTCTGAAGACCAAACGAGTGTCTGCAAATATGCCTTGTCTTGGTAGCCGCGGTTGTTGGGAAGGAGGAAGAATGGCAAAAAAAGGGATTTTTTTTTTAATGCAGTCACCTGCTGTCTGTATTCATTTACTTTTATGAAGTGGATTTGTTTACTATGTAAGAAAACCCAAACAACCAAAACCAGTAGTTTACTAGGCTAGATGGTAGCTTCATGCAGTCTTAAAACAGTTCTTAATTATTTCCCTCACAACTAAAAAACCTGATGCTGACTCGAAATGGATGACATGACTTTGTGACTTGAAATAAATGTCTCTTGCAAGGTAATTAATTTGTAACACAAAACATAACAGGCTTAGAAACCAGGAAAGATCTGATTTTTCTCCCATTCATGTCTGGCTTAAAAGCCTATTTACTTCCGTGGGTACAATATTTTTGAAGATTTACAGCCTTATCCCAAATGTTGGCAAGGATTTACCAACCACATGCATTTGATGGAGCAAGGGGTCTATGGAGACATTTATGCACAAGACTGGAAAAAATTTTGTACTGTTGGCAGGCTTGTAGAAAAAGACTGAGATTAATGCTCAAATTAACTTGAGGGACATAAATAACAAACATGCCCCCTTATGAGCCCTGCCATGGGTAAGATCACACCACACATTCATGCAGACTGAGGGAGCTGTGGAGTGACCTAGCAGCAGCATCAGCCAAAATCAAGAGAGGAGGGGAAGAACTGAGGAGGCAAACCTCTGTGTCTTTTCTGTGTATTGTTTGTTCTGTGTTGTTCTTTGTTTTGTTTTTCAAATGCCATTCTTCAAATAGGATGTCCATTCCTCCAGCTGTAGTGACTTGGGACCTGCTTTTTTACCTACCACCCTCTGCCTGGAGGGTCACAGTTTTCTGAGTTTTCATTCTTGCCTGGCTGTGCTATGGCTGTTACCCAAGGGCAAGATGAGGAGCAATGTTTTCCTTCTGACAAGCTAAGTGGTTAGGGAAAAGCTCTCCTCCTGTGTGGCTTTCTGCAGTTTGTAGGACTGATGTACCAGGAGCTGGCAGAGAAAAGTTATAACAACCTTATCCTAAGGGCAGATGGTCTCTACAAATCTTTCTAACCCTGCAAGCAAGGATTGTAGGAAGAAGAGTGAATCTGCACATTTTCTTGATTGTGAGTCCTCAGCTTCTAGCTCTGGTGTGGAGCAGTAGCCCTCATGCTGAAGGACCAGCAGCAATATCCCAAGGAGGGGAAGAAGATCACTCCTGCTGAGGCTCTGGAAACCAGGAAATGATGGCTGTGCTCAGCCAGTTTCTAAGAGTTAGTGCGGTAGGGTTGGCAGCAGAAGGGAAAACCTCCTGTAGGGCTGCAGGGTCTGGCTGGAGTGAAGGGGGTGCTTCTGATGCCACCTGCAGTGCAGGGGCTGCAGCTGAGCCCAGTGTAAGGGGGAAGCAGACATGGGTTACAGGACTTACCAACAATGAGTTTGTCTTGGATGGAGGTGGTGGGAATTTAAAGAATTTTTTTAAAAAAGAAAAGAAATATTTGGTATGGACTGTTAGGCTAGGGACAGATGGCTGGGGCTCAGGGACTTGCAGGAGGTATGGAAAGAGGTGTATCCAAGCTGCTCTAGGAAAGGGTTGTGTTAGTGTGAAAAGTCAGAGCTAATAGTGTGCTGCAGCAGTTTCTTAGTGTCATCCAGTGGGATAGATTAATTTCCATCTTCCTGTTAGATCAGCATTTCCAATCATGATTTAAATGAGCAAGAAGGAAACTTGATTTAAGTTGACTTATTAAATTTTACCTGTGTAGTTTAGTCACCTTTCTGAAAGCCTTAGAATGGTCTGTACTTTGCTTACAGTGAATATATCTTTCTATTTATACAAGTATGCAGTTTGCCATTTGTTTTGGGTAATGTATTTTTCCCATTTTCTGTTAAAAAATGATGAATGGTGCTTTTCTTATTTGCTTGATTAATTTTAACTTCTGATTTTCATCAGGCAACATTTGGATGGAAATTGGAATCCAATTAATGAACAAAATCAGCATTTAAAATTGTTTTCATTAGTTCAATGTGCCAGATATAGAAAAAAATTCCTTGTCAACCTTATTTTGTGACTAAAGCAGACTGATTTTTGCAGAAACAAAGGAAGTATTTTCAGCTGTTTATGAACTGAATTAATTGTTTCTGGTCCCCATGCTTTTGAAGAATCTGTTTCTTATATCTAAGAAATCCTGGGTTTTGGAGCTCTTTTCTTAAAACGCAAAACCTCTGAAAAAACCACAGAACCCCAAAACAACCTAGAATTCTCCATTGAAGTGAATGTCTGTGGTATCTGTGTGCCACAGCTGCACAAGACAAACTTCTCTTACTCGGGTGGACTAGCCATGAGTCCATACTGCAAATATTGCTAGGGTAGAAGAGGTGGTCTGTGCACCACAGACACTGGAGATGGTTACTTGCAAATTAGGGTGGATGTATGGACTGTAAATCTTGGTGAACCTAGGCTGCTGCTTTCTGCATTCCTGTCAGTTCCCAGGGCTGGGCTGACTTTGAAAAAAATATTTTCTTATGTGGGGAAAAAATAAACTGAATGGGAAAGAGGAGAAAATTGTCCAGGAGACCTTATTCTTGTCAAAAAATATATACACATACGTATTTTGGCTTTTAAGTTGTAAATATATATATTTAAGCAAACTTAGCTATAAGGGAGTGAACACTGAAGCTCAGATTTCACAGAGTGGGAAATCAGTTCCCTAAATTTAGTGCTTCTAACATATGTTTAAGATCTAGGAATCTATTTCTGATGTAACTCATGTTAGGAGTTCCTGGAAAGCTCTATGACTTATGTGGCGTGGCATGGGTAAGATTAAATTATAGCTGATTTTCTTCCATCCTGAGATCCCCAGAAGCATCTGTAAGATTGATGGGTGGTGCAGTCATTGCATTATGTTTTGATGTGTTTCTTTTGCAGGCTAGGTTTCCAGTAAATACAAAAGGATTTAAAAATTATTGTGGGTAAGGAGATGGACAGATAGTCATTTGAACTTGGTGTTGTGATACTCTCAATAGCCTTAGTTGGACTCAATTTCTATCAGAAGAAAAAAAGAGCAGTATGGTTTTAGGTTGGTTAAAAATCAGCATGCATAACATAATTTCTCCAAATCTCTGTGTGATGTTATACAAGAGATGAATTTGGTTATATGTATATGCCAATGTGCTACTCCAGACAAGAATTTTAAAAATTCCGATGTATGAACAGTTGAATATTGACAGATTCTCCACTATTCTTTAATAAACATGTATCACTATTACACCAAAATGTAAGTTTAGTATTAAAGAACACCAGTCACTCATGTAAGAAATAATTTTTTAATAATCCTTTAGGAAAAATGAAGTTGAAATGTATCAAGATGTCACAACTATGAGGAGGGATGGGTGGAAGGTGCTACAGTGAGCTGATTGTACAGTTAGAAAGGCATGGTACATCTCTCTTCTGTTGCCTTTGCTGCCCATGTTTCGTGTTTAAGGGTGAGGAAGCCAAAAAGAATTTCAGTGGTGAATTGAATCCAGCCAAGGAAGTGGCTTGAAATCAGGCTTTGGGAAGGAGAGGGGGAAAACTGCTCAGCAGGCAGATGGGCAACAGAGGGAAGGCAGGAAATGTATGCAAACAAAAATAATGAAGTTTGAGTTGTTTCTATGGTACAGAAACGTGTCTGGAGGTGGGTTTAGGTAGAAGCTCTGTAAATTCTTGAAAACCAAGTCAAGTTTGATTTGCAGTAGTGTTGTAGTAATTAGTTGGAAGAGGCTGGCTGGAGAAGCATGTGAAAAGGAAAACTTCAGCAGAGCATTTTTGCAGGAGCTGGAGGACATGCTAACAGTTGAATGTAGGGGTCAAGAAGGGGTGGATAAGCTGTCAGGGTTGGAAGTAGGGGTTGCCTCTACACCCAGTGCAATGGGTCCTTGTAACAAAACTGGAAAAACCTAAATGCTTCATGAACTTGTAACCATTTAGAAAGAGTTTTTTTATGTGCTAAGATCAAGTGATTACCTGCAGTAGCATTTCCAAATTACTGGAAATCTTGCTAGATTTACAGTGAACATGTAAAAGGACTTACTATGACAACACTCAGGATGTTTGTAGTAATAGGAGGAGAATATGAGTAATCTTCTGGAAAGTGGTTTAACATATATACTGAAGCGACTGGTATCTTTCATTACAAATATGTAGTTTTAAGGTGTAGTTTTGAGATCTTTTTAGACTAATCTGTAGGCAGATTAAAAGGTGTGCTCCCATCTTTTCCCATTCCCTAATTGTTGTTACTTCCTCCCTTGGTCACATTCTGCCACTGGTGTGTTGCTCTGGTTATGTGGGTCAGGGACTTACTGCCTGCCTTAAAAATCAGCTGGATCTGCAAACCTGCTGGCCTCAAAGCACACGAGGCAGTGGGGAGGCTGGGTGTGTAGGGCTGCATCCATGTGGATTAAACCAGCATGAAATGCCAGTGAATCCTAATACCTTGTGTGTGTGAAAGCACCGGGTAAACCGTGCAAGCGTTGCCATCGCCTAAAGTGTTTCTGTTCCCAATATCCTATTTTGGGGTTTCTTCACCTGGTACATGGAGTTGTGCCTGGAATTCGTATCCCCTGAGGTTACAGTTGACTTGTGTTTCCTGAAAATGAAGTGGTAAAACTTGGAAACGAGCATTTTGTTCTGATTTGTTTATGGTTAATGCAGTGGCACTTTGCCTTAAAAGACTTAACCTTGAAAGAACTCACTCAAATTTAAAAATAAGTGGGGATTTTTTTTTTTAGGGTTGCATGCGCTTTTTGCTTTGTGTTGCACATAGCGATGTGAGGGTTTTTCTGAAAATGTCATAGAAAAAGCTGTTTCGATGAGCTTCTGTATGTGTCTGTATCCCTACCAAAACATACAGCTGAGCAAAGCTAAATGAGCTTGGTTGGTCCCACGTGCTCTGCTTGCTGGTGCTCAGTGCTGGTCTGCATGGTGGGCACTGGGAAAGCCAAGGTGAGGATGTCTGCGTTGTCTCAAAAGACCTCTGCACGAGAAGGACTTTTTGGCTTGTTTATTGAGGATGAGCAAAACTAATTTCGAAAATACATGAGAGGGGTACACAGAGGAAGAAAAACTTTGGAAAGAGAGGTGCATAGTGCCTTAAATAGCTCCTAGTGCAAAAAAAGGCTCGTGTGAAATGCCTTTTGGAGGTAGCCCTGCCAGAGGTGGACGGACTGACGGTGCAGTAGTGTAGTGCACACGCTATGGTGCCCGTTCGTCTGAGACAGGCTCCTCTGAGGCTGCTAACACAGCTGTGACTTACTGAGGCATCTGCAACCCTGCAGTCTGATCATTGCTTGAGAGCATCTCCAGTACTATGCCATGCTCTCCAGCTGGGGTGTCTGCTTGAAAGCAGCAGGAAGGTGCAGTGATGCCTGATATCCAGTGGGTGCAATGCTGGGGTCCTCTCACTTAAGAAACACGGTGTTTAATTTACTAGCCTGCCTGAGGAGTGCTGCCAGGACTCCAACTCTTGCATAATGTTACACAGGAGGAATCACTGGCAGATTTCAAGCTGGCTATCATTCCAGATCACTCCCACACAAAGGAAATTGTAGCATGTATGTAACTCTGAGACTTTTTGTACTGCTCTCAGCGCAATCTAAAATTAAAAAATATAACTAAGAAACTAGAAAGAGTTTGGCTGCTCAGGCTGTAGTAGCCTCTCTTGGCTTGTAGTAGCTTCACCTGCAAGGTTCTTGCATGTAGAAGAGAATCCAGACAGCTACAGGTAAGAGTGAAAGCCTCACAAAGAAGCAACACCTCAATTGGTTTTTAAAGCTCTAAGCTTTAAAACTGTGAGTATTTTATACAAGATGAAAGAATCCTCTTTTGGCTCGAACTGATTTTCTTGTTCTGTGGATTTTGTGATTCCCAAAAAAAGCTAGACCCTTAATACTCAGACATCATAGGGAGAAATCTTATTTCCCCCTCATTTCCATGCATGCCTGTACTGTACCCATTTTCCTGTCAGTCTGATTCATAATGTTCAAAAACATTCACTGCATTTTTCTTTCTTCCCCACAGCAACAGCCCGAGTCTGAAACTGTTCATCTGTTCATCCCAGCCTTGGCAGTTGGAGCTATTATTGGCAAGCAGGGACAGCACATCAAACAACTTTCGCGTTTTGCAGGCGCATCTATTAAGGTATTATTACACCAACTATAACTTTCTGCCTATTCTACGTGACACTTTCAGCAAGTTTGCACAAGCTGTGCTTTCGTGAACATCCTCCCCCACTCCATGCTTAGAATGTGATGTGATGTGATGAATGGTACATTTGTTTATAAATCATCTTTTAATCTTCCTTGAGACAAGATAATTAGAAGCATGTTTTCAAACGTCTCCTGAGGTGTGAAATGTAAGCTGCAAAGAAAACTACTTTGGTGGTCTTAGAAACAGACTTGTGCCTTAATGATGCAGTGCTTAAAGGCTTTCTCCTTGCTTTAGGTAAAGTGAAAATTGGTGGGGTAAATTTCCTTTCTAAATACAGCAGCACAGTTGAAGTTTCCTGCTCTTGTGGCTGCCCTTGTTCTGTTCCAGATGGATTGGCCGGGGCTGTCAAGCTCAAATGGCTCCATGCTGAATTGTTAGTGTTGTGACTTCACCTATATGCTGCTCCTGGGGCCAGCCAGTTCTTGAACAGCACATTTACCTTGTATCAGGTTGAACATCCAGCTGTTTGTGTATTGACCACCTCAGTGTAGCTAAGAAGAAAATAGTTTGCCGAGGCTGACCTCTAACAGAAGCTTGAGTTTTAGTCGATTGGGTGAAATCTTTCTTGCCTGTGTACAGGGGTCAGTACCAGTTGCAGTTGTAGGAAGGTCTTGGCTTTTGGCCACCAACGCCCTTGTAACCACAAGTATCTTCTCTAGATGCTTGAGCATTTTTTTTTCCTTACAAATTATATTTTCTGCTATCTTATGCTGTAAAGATAATGTTTTGGCCTAAGTCAAAAAAAAAGGGAAAAGTTTAAAGAACACTGCATTTTAAGTATAGTGTGTAGCTTTAGTATGCTGTTAGATGGACATTTTACTGCACAGATAAATATTTTCTTCTCAACTCTCTTGATTTTTGTTTCAGAGAAGTGATGTGTTTAGTGAGCGCTACGGCAGGGATCTGCCAAAAGTCTGGGGCACAGGGCAGGAGCTGGCTATGCTGAGTTGAGCTTGGTGAAGCTGAGCTTGGGTTGGAAGGTGTTCATCTAAGTATGCGGAGCAAAATAATTGGGGAACGCTGATGAATGAGTCTTGTGTGTGGTTTGCCTAGTGCTGATCCATTTACTGGCCGGTCAACCCATGACCCGCTGCCCAACTCCACCTGGTTTTGAGCAGAATGTTAAATAATTATACTACCCAGATAGTTTATATTAATTGAAAACTAATAACCATATTTTTATGGGAAAATGAAACAGAAGAAATGAGGTGTCAATATTTCCTTATTAAATCTGTCTTGCATGGGGCTGTGATGCATCACATGTATTTCCTCTTCCCCTCTCCATCCCTCCAGCTTGTATCTAAAGTTTAAACAGTGTATAGAAGGTACTGCTAGGTGCAGATAGAAATGTGAAACAACCTGGACTTCCAAGAACCAGTCCAAACTAGTTCTTCAGTTGGTCCTTGGAAGAGAGTTTAGTGGAAAGGGAGTTTCCAGTGTTTCTTATGCATCTGGCTAACAGTGGCCTCAGGCTTCCTCAACTGGCTGGCACCCCTCTACCCCATGCATTTAACATTTCTGTATTAATTTAAGTTCAGGTAAAAATTTTCTCAAGCTCTGATCTTTTGTTCCTTCACTAGGAATAAAGTAAAGACACTTTTTGTGAAAATAAGATTAAATCTTTACAAAAGTATACACATACGGGGTATGCTTGCACAATTGGGAAGCTGCATGTGTACTTATCTATTGAAATAATAAACTTCACCTGTAATCTGGCAGAACAATGTGGAGCATCAGGCTTGCTTCTGTGTGAAAGTATTAAATATGGCAAGTGGCAAATTATTCAAAACTTCTAAATTTGCCTCATGTTGACCACCTGACCTCTGCCATAACTTTGGAGCAAAATAATAAATTGTGAATCAGGGAATCTGTGCTTTTAGCTGAGAGTTGAAGGACGTGCTGCCTGACTAACTTCTAACTTGCCAAACTGCAGTAACCATACTTTGTGGAGGAAGTAAGTCTGTGCAAAATGCTTGTTTTGAGTTGTGCTGTAGCTTGTACAGCTGAAAGCATTTTACGTCCTCCTGTGTCTTCTTGGTGCTCATGCTGAGCTTTGTAGATCTGGTGCAACTTGTCTCCCACGATGTAAGACTGAAGTGCAGATGCACTGGGGCCCTGTACAAGGCTGCAGTGTTCAGGCTGTCACCTCAGAGGTGCAAGTGGCTCTTGCAGAGCTCAGGTTGTGTCCCGGTGCTGGGGGGTCACTGCTTAGCAGTGCAGGCTCAGTGTGGGACTCCAGAGACTTGATTATACAGCAAAAGAGCCAGGCAGAGATTTGAGTTGTCTGTTGCGCACCCGTGCTACACTGCTGGGACCTGTTGTGAGTGATTGTCACCTCCTTGGTTATAAATTCCTTCCAGAACAGCCCCTCCTGATGAAAGCTGAACCTTATGGAGTTTGGGTGTATAAAGTTTGGGGCTTGGCATATAGAAGATTGGTTGTTTTCTGGTTAGGAATGTAAAGTTGTTCAATCTCAGAAGTTAAATTCACCACTTGTGTACTGTTTGTATATAACTACATTTTCCAAGGGCAGATAGGAAAAATTAACTGAGTATTCTCTTAGGTTACCTCTTCAGATATTGAAATGTTAGTTGGTATATGTTTGTTTTGCAGCCCTCAGCCATGTTTTACCTCAGCTTGTGAGAACAGAATATTCTAGGATAAAATCAAAGCAAGATACATCCCAGAACATTTAGACACACATAAGATGTAATGGAGGCTTAATGGGAATATTTTTCCTAAAAGGTGCTGGTGTTTGCTAAGAAAACTAGAGCTGTCTGAGAGACAAAATTGTCCACTTCACATGAATGACAATGGTCAGGCTAACTCTGTTCAGTCAGCTGCCTCTAAAAGTGCCTGCAAACTTTACCCCTCTTAAAATACTTGTTCCAATGAATGAATGGATTTGGTCTGTGCTTGTTCTTACCACAACGTCATGTCATATAAATGTACTGCTCTAAAATTAATATGTATTTTTAGATATATCCAATTGGAATTAATAAGTAATAAAAAATAGATATGCAAACCAGATAACTAGCATGTAATGCCTTCTCCATCTTAGGGTACAGTATGAATAATGTTATAAACTTTCCTTACCAAAATTCTTTAGTGAAAATGAAGCCTGGTGACTGGTAATTTGTCTGAAATAAACTACAGCTGTTAAACATGAGTAACATCCCTATGCCAACAGCTGAGATGAAATTCTGTAGTGTTTAATATATTGCTCATTCAACAGCAGCTATGTAATACTAGATGCAACAATGGAAATGTCAGTTGTGATAAACAAAAGATTCATTCGGAATGTCAGAGGCTACTTTGAATTATTCAATGCCACTGGAGTCTGAGAACAGCACCCACAGAAATCTTACTGTTGTGGTGACATGAACTGCTAAAGACCCTACAGGCATCTCTGTCTCAGCTCTGGTGGAGCTTAATATTTATTTGGGTCACACATTGTCCAGTATAGAGGAATGTTTTGGATCTGATTAGTTACAACAGTAAAGTGATCTTCTGTTCTCAGAGGAATGGATGCAAGCTTTTGCTGATGAGCAGAACTTGTTAGAAAGACTATTCAAGCTAGTGGGTAGGGATGAGAATCTCAGTTTATTAAGCAGATTTGTCTTTTTGGAGGCTACATGTCTTACATCACTCATAGCCACATGAAAATGCCATGTGGGGTTCTGCCATGTGTGGTTGAGTAGCTGTGTCTTTAATTTTCAGAAGTAAATTTGTTCACAGTGGTTTAGCCAGTTTCTCCATATTTCATTACAGCTAATTAATGCACTTTAAAGAGAACAAACCCATCATGACTGAAGTGTGATGCTGCTGCTGTAATGAATAATTTTTCACTGCTGAACAGAATGTGAGACTGAAATGGGGAGGAGGTGGCTTTAAACTATTCCTTCAAAAGACAGCTACCAATAGCTATGTTTATCCATTCCAGATTGCCCCTGCTGAAGGACCAGATGCTAAGCTGAGAATGGTTATCATCACTGGACCTCCAGAAGCTCAGTTCAAGGTACAACGTACAAAAACTTGTCAGTATGTAATGGCCTTTGGATCCTAAAGGACAATATTGAAAGCAAAGCTCTTGGTTCCAAGCACACTTTATTCAGAATTTTAGTAAACACTTGAGTGTTGATTTGGTTTTGCTGAAAGGTGCCTCATAGGAATATGAGTAATACAGTACTATTAGAGGCCACATTCTGGTCACCTGAAAATTCGTGGGTGTTTCATGTAAGCAGGAATCAAGTCTAGTATAAAAATATGGCCATATTACATTCCTAAATGTCTCTTCTATCTATAAGCACCTTTGACTTGAGTCTTTTAATCTGTCTTGGTATGTGCAACAGTTTTCTGTGATTAATTAAAATAACAAAGCTCGCAAGATGAAATTGAGCCTTCCCAGGTTGCTGTTCTGTGCCAAATGGAAAATGCTTTTTGGGTAGCTCTATAGATAAATGCAAGATTTCTGATTGTATTTCCACTACAACTACAAGGAGATGCTTGATTACCCCATCTGTGTTCAAATTAAGTTCCAGAGTGGCCTTCTGCCTTTATGCCTTAAATGTCAAGGCATAAATATAGTTACCCCAAAAGGAGTTGACTGTCCTAGGAGTGATGTAGGCAGCTCAGTGCAGCAGCCTGGCATCATCACAGATGTGGCCTGGAGCGGTAGAAAGTCACTGCAGAGTTTGTATCTTGGCATCATTTTCTTGCCTGTTTTCAGTCTTGACTTTGTATTTTTGCCTCAGGGCATCTTGCAAGAAGGAGGTGCACAAACTTCAGGGATATTAGTTTCATTATTCCTTTAGGATTTTTGGAAAATTATCAGGGCAGGTCTTTTGCAGTGGTAATAACAAACTTAGACACATTTGGGATTGTTGCTCAGTTACCATATGCATTTGAAATGCCATTGAAGGCAAAGCATCACTTGGAAGCTCTGTCTCCTTGATATTTTCTGTGTGCATGTGGGCTTGGCCACATGGGATGTTTCACATATTGGGTGCTCTTATGGTCTGTGATCAGCACAAGGTCAGATACTGGCTACTCTTTCTTTTCATCAGATGTGGATGGACTTACCCTCAGGGAGTAGCATGCCAAAGGAAGTTTAGGCATCCCTTATCCTGACTTTTTATGTAGGCAAAGGCTTGTCCTCAGGTTTCCTCTCCAGGATAAACTGGGAGTCCCATAGAGTTCTTCTGGCAGCTCTTCTCTCCAACCTGGCTCATGCAAGGAGGAAAGTGTCCCTGTTCTGCACCCCGTACACAGGTTAAAACCGCATCAATCAGTCACTACTTAACACTTGAGCTCTGCTTGCAAAGGTGCATCAGTGTAGTAGCACAGCCAGTGCTCCTAGAGTATGCTGGTCTTATGAAGGAAGGGGATTATCCCTTGCAGCTTTTTGCAGGTTCAGACCTTGTAGTCTTTTAGCTGCTCTTTGAGCAATGCTCTCTTGGCTGGGATGAGCAGGGGCAGAGCTCAGTCCTTCCTTTTATCACTACTGCTAACCCAAAGCTGGCCTCACGGCCAGGTCCATGCTTCATCAGTGCTCTCCTTAAATCTGAATACGAAGGGTCTCCTCTCTTGGGACAGTGGTTGTTGGGACACCAAGAATGTAAACTGGTGCTCAACAACTTGAAGAGGGAATAGCTGCTGCTCAGAGGAGTAATGAGCTCTTGGAGAGGCAGTGTTATCCCAGAGCCCGTGACTTGGGCATTCTTTCCTTACTCTGCTGTGCTCTGCTGTCTGTGATTCATGTTGCTGTGGCTGCAGTGGCTGCATCCCTTTCTTCCTCAGCTGCTGCAGCCTGAGGATGTTGCAGTGTGCAGGGCTAGCTGTTAGCAAGACCATGGGAAGGGAACATGCCCCTGTTCAGAGCCTCTGCTGCAGCACTCCCTACAGTTCAGGCACCCCTGTGACACAACTATCCATGCATAGCTGTGTTGCCTTAAATCTGGGATATGTGAAAGTGAAGTGGAATCTAGAGCAGACAATACATTTCAGCCACCATTTTATTGTGCAGGGGCTTGCAGCCCAGTTAGGTTGTTTCCTTTCCTAAAGACCTTTTCAAGAACTGAAGAATTGGAGATGTTGGAAGACCATCTACAGTCTTTTTTAAAATAAGTCCACATCCCACCTTTCTTTATGATTTGGCAGTAATGTATGTTCTTTTGAAGCATCTAGAAGCCACAGAGTAGAAGATTTGGTTACCATTTCTCACAAATTCACTGATAAATGGCTGTGAATAAGGAAAAAAATGTTTAAAAATCAGCAAATTTACAACCTTGTAAATGTCTCAGTGGACATTTATCTTCTTATCTGGCACTTGTGTGTTTCCCAGAAAAAGGATCTGTGTGCTAGTTGGAATAATACTGTTCCCATGGTACTATTTAGATCTGGGCAGTTTGATTCTTTATTTTGGAAATTTGAGCAAATGCAAATTTATTTATTTATAAACAATATGTTGTAATAGATTGTAAAAGCAAGTTGTTGTTCCAGTTGGAGTCTTTATCCCATAACTTGTTGGGGATGTTGTGGATTTTTTAGTTTATCATCCTTAAAAGAATGGGTTTATGAATCAATTAGTTGCATTTTGTGCTTCTGGGTGTAATAAGAAACTTCTGCCTGACAGTTCTTCTCTCCACCACTCTTTACCTCTACAGAAATGTGATAGTTTCTTTATAAAGCAGTATTTCTACTGAAAAGCAGAATAATGATGATCTCTGTTAAATTGCTGTGTGGTTCCTTCGTTTGTCAAGCAATCTTTAAAATTGGACACTGGTACTTCCTAGTTTGGTACAAAGACTTGTTTAAGAAAAATAGTGTATTTATTAGGGAAAATACTTGGTCAGGATTGTGAACTAAGAATTCTCCTTTCTGTGGAATTTCTTGACATTAACTAGATTCCAAGAGGAACATTCTCTAACTGAAAGCAATTTTGCAGGCTCAAGGGAGAATCTATGGAAAACTTAAAGAAGAAAATTTCTTTGGACCTAAAGAAGAGGTGAAACTTGAGGCTCATATAAAAGTGCCATCCTATGCTGCTGGTAGAGTTATTGGTAAAGGAGGCAAAACAGTAAGTAGCTGAAATAAAGCCCTTAGTCTTTCTTAGTTATGTTTCATATTCAGTGTGTATATACACATAAAGCTTAAACTTTTAGCTAAACTGATTCTTTGATGTTACATTAAAGCAGGAGGTGTTTTCTTAGCTGTACTTCTTACAATGTCTTTTCTACTATTGTGGAGTTGAAGCCAATTTTAGAATTATTTATTTGATTTCTAAATAAGAGATAAGAATTTAAGACATGTTCAGACCTCAATATTACACAAAAGGTGTTCCTATCTTTGTTTCAGTTAAATTCATGGCATTTCTTTGCTTCAGTTTGTTGTATAAAATAACATTGCAGATTTTTCAGTCCTCAAAAGCTGCCGGTGCTCAGCTATTTTCATGTGGTGTTAAGTCAGGAGCAAGATGATATTTGCAAAGACATGGTTCAGTCTTGGGTGTCCATTCTGAGTGCAACAGGGTCTTCAGACCAAGTGTCAGGAGGCAATGTGGCCTCTTCCATCACTTGCAGTGATACAAGGTTTAAGGATGAACATGTCTGAGAAGATATTAATCTAAAATTTTAATTACACAATGAAAAGCATTTCTAAAATAAAGTTAGTTCTAATGAGACAAAGACTCTAACCTTACCTTTACTTAACACTATGGAAGCCTGATAAGCTGCCAAAAATAATTTGAACAAACAGAACTTCTCTACTGCTCAGTCTCAAGTTCTCCATCTTGTGTAGGTTTTAGAAGGAAAAGTGTATAAATACTCTGGCATTTTTCTTCCCTGTATTACATGACTTTCTGACCTTACACTTTTAAACTCAACTGTAAATACTGTGGCATCTATTTGCTTTTTTAGCGTCATGTATCTAACAACTTCTGTGTGTTTTGTTTGGTCTTTGAAACACTTTTACAAACCCAGAGGACCTGGTGCTAATTTATGTTGAGACTCAAGAGGCTTATCTTGCAGAGTGCACACTGCTGTACAGAGATGCTTTCTGTTAGTGAGGGGTTTTAAAAAATGTAGCTTAGAGGATGTTTCAATGGTTGGTATCTTTGAGGCTTAGCGGTTGTATAACATTTGAGTTTAAACTTTTCTGACTTCCACTATCTGTTTATAGGTAAATGAGCTTCAAAACTTGACAAGTGCAGAAGTTGTAGTCCCTCGTGACCAGACACCTGATGAGAATGATCAGGTGGTTGTGAAAATAACTGGTCACTTCTATGCATGCCAGGTAGGAGGACTGCAATGCTTTTTCTTCATCTCCTTGATGTTTCCATGGTCTTTCTTTTATAGCCACGTGCAGGAGACAAGGGGGATGGAAGACTTTTGCTCAGGATACAGAAAGCACTGCTTGCCAGGCCTCTCTGGCTGTCTTGCTGCAATAAACTTTACTTATGCCTGTGAGAGAGATTCATAACAATACTGCACGTTTACGTATGCAGAACAGTCTCCTTAAATTCTTCTGTCAATTTATGCAGGCTCTGCCACTGCTCAAACTTTCAAATCAAAAGAAAACCCAAGTTGTGATTGGGCTGAAATTCAGAAGGAGCAGAGACACAAGCCATGCCATAGTATCTGGAAAGAATACACCCAGATATGTAACTCATCCATATTGCCCAAACTGTTGATTTAATATCATAAAGAAAAGAACCACAAGATTCCTTCCTTCACTTAACTCAGACTAATTCCTTTTGATACTTTGCTGCAGGTGACTTGTAGTTCAGAAAGGAGATGGGAAGTCCTGTAAGCCTGACCATCTGGTTACCCTAGTGTATAAAAAATTTGTACCCTCTTTATTAACACAGTGATTCTTACAAAACATTAGTATTTCCAGAGGAGTAAAATGAAGGCTGTAGCTTCAATAATCTCAACATTAGTAGTCATCTTCCTATTCTCATGCTTTCTATATTACATATGAGAAAACTGACTATGCAAGTAGTTGTGATAGGTGGAAAAGAGAAGAAAAATTAAAATTTAGGTTGTACATCATGATTAATCTCAAGTGTATTTTAATTAACAAGTAGTTTTGTCAGTACTAGAAATTTAGTAATTCCAGATTTTCTAATCCCAGTAGCATCTCTTGTTGGTTGTAAACAGCAGTCACTGCAGCATGGCATCATGATGGGTTGTTTCTTCTTCTTTGTGTCCTTCAGCTTGCTCAGAGAAAAATTCAGGAAATACTGGCTCAGGTAAGAAGGCAGCAGCAACAGCAAAAAACATTGCAAAGCGGACAGCCTCAGCCAAGACGAAAATAAAGGTTTAGGAAATGGCCCATCAGAGACAGATGCCAGACCAAAGACAGACTGTGTGACAAAGAGACAGGTGGCGAGCACCTGTTGAAGTTTTATGCAGAAGATCCACCAAGCCAATCACCTGTTCGAGGACCAGGCAACCGTTGAACGCTGTCTCTGAGAATGTATTCTTTAGGCTCTCTCAAACTTTTGAAACCCAGCTTTAAAATAAGGACCCCTTCACTTCCCTTTTGTTCTATTCTCACAATTTAACATAAACTCGTTAGTCTTTTTTATTGTTCTTATTATTCCCCAACAACTTTAGAACTTGGTTTAATGAAGCTTTCTCTTCTGAGTTCACTGGTTTAAAAAAAAAGAAAAGAAAAAACCAACAAAAAAAAAAAAAAAGAAAAGGCATTGCTCTTATAAGTCCAGTTGTAAAAGAAGAAACACATTTGGAGGGTGGGATTGCGGGTGGGCTAGGGTTAGAGCAAGGGTATTGACAAGAGTTTAAGTGTTAGTCCCAATGTTGAAACAAGTGGCATTTTTTAAAAAGAATTTGGTTGCATTTTTCATAACACTGCCATGAATAACCTAAGGGAAGTGTTGAATGGTGTTGGCCAGGGCATAAAAAGATAAATATGCATTTTACTAAACTACCTCAGGCATTTAGTACCTCAATGAGAAATTGTTCCTTTTTTGCTTTTTTTTTGGTATTTTGTATACTTTATAAAGCTAATAGTTCTTGAGCATTTTATTTTTTTAAAAAAAATTAAAATTTGATCAGCCACCAGCCAGGAGTACTACAGACTTATCGGGGAAAAATATAGTAGAGCACTTCTAGCTGCTGGCTGATGGGAGTAAGGTGGGTAAAAAAAACACAGCCTCAGATTTCCTGAGGGCTTCAACACCATCATTTGTTTAAAAAAAAATTAATGAATGTTCAAAAGATAGTGAATGATGCCAACATTCTGATAGCAGCAATGCCGTTTAGTTTTCTTTTAAGATGGGATGAAAAAGTTTGTGACGGTACTTTTTTGGGAACAGGACAAGGAAGTGATGGCAAGAGGCTGGGGTTGGGGGAAAAATTTAGAAGGCTGCAAGAGGCTGAATTTTTTTTTTGTGCTACTTGATTGAATGCATGAACCCTTTGTGCCTTTGACCATCACTACCTAATAATGCTACATTTAACCATTTGCAGCCCATTTGGACTTTGCCATTTTGTTCAAAGAGCAAGCTTCATCTTCAGTTTGATAGAACACTTGATCTGCTAGAGCATTTTTGAGGCCAGGAGGGTCTCTGCTGTCTGCAGATCACATCATACTGCTTTCAGTTACCACGATGGGGGAAGGTCAAACAGTGTTTGATCACATTGAAAGATAATGAAAGGCTAAGTTTACATATCCAGCCGCTGTTATGGGCCACACTAAGCCACTTTGAAGGTTTGAAAATGATTACAAGAAAAAAAAACAAACAAAACAACAACCTCTCTAGCCTGGCTTATAATAGATGCAGCAGGATTTATGCACGTTCTGCAACCAACCATTAGAGGAGAACAAAAAAATGTCAAAAGGCAGGGATAACAGGAAAGTTACCAAATTTTTTAATTTCCAAATGTAATTTGAATGATGATTGTGGTAATAGTGACACATTCAAGTTTCTACAATAAACTTCAGTCTACCTCAGTTTAAGAAAAAAAAAATGTGGCAACACATGGTGCATAAAGACTGCTGTGTGTGTGTGTGCGCGTGCGCGCCTGTGTGTGTGTGGTCGACAGAGCCATGCTATTACCTCTGAACCTTTTTTTGTGATGTTTTTTGTGCATGAGATGATCAGAATCACCATGCTGCACTGATTTGAGGGGCACAGCGAGCAAAAACATTTGTTTCATCATTTTGTTATCTACCTCTTAGGTTCATGTTGAAATAGAGGCATTACTACATAGACTAGATAATTTTCCCAAAGATCATTGTTGTACAGATTAGATAATTTTGAAAATGGTCTGAAGTGTTTTTCCTGCATCTCTTCTTTACTAATTGGTTTAAAAACCACAAACTTATGTTGTAGTTTTAGCAAAGAAAATTGAGTTTCTTTTCCTTTTTTGACAGTGACCTTCATCTAGCCTTTAGGATATTTTTTTTCTTACAATGAGTTTAAAATTACTGAAGTATGGAAAGTACATAGCATTTTAATTTTTGTTGAGGCTTAAGTCAGTTGGACGTTCCTTTCTTAACATTTGAGAAGGATTTGACTTCATTATTTTCCATTAAAAATTACTTTACAGATAGGCGCTGCATTTACATCTGCTGATTTAAATACTGTCATCTCTCTTAAATTTCTAGACTTAATATGGTATCTCATGTTTTTCTTTTCAATTGAGACTTGGTAATTTGGAGTATTTGGGAATAGCTAGAAAGTAAATACTGTAAATGATTTCAATATCCAGAAAGTATGGATCATTTTTCATCTGTAATGTGCCCCCCAATGCAGCTCTACTTGCCAGATGCCTCTGAATGGAATAAAGAGTTTAACTCCTATCATCAGATAAAGTTGTGTGGTGTTTTTTTAAAGTAATGAGGCACAGGGACAGACTGTCCCAAGTATTTGCAGTGCTTTGATCAAGTTGGTTTTCTGTCCGTAATAACTGGATAAGGATGAGCAGTAACCCACAGGTATTCCATAGCTGCTAGGACAGCCAGGTTACAACGTTTGCACTTCCCAAAACAAGCAGTGACTTCTGTGGCTTGTAATTCATCTTCTCCCTCCCATCTAACAATGCCATACAGTCTGTAGGACAACCCCTATGGTTCATGGTTTGCCATGCACCATTCACTTGGGCTCATTTGCTGTGCAAGGAGTGTGGACTTGACAAGTCCTGACTTTCAGGGCAAACATGAAGGTGATCAGAAATGCAGGAAGTTTGTGGGGGGAGGGGGGAGGCAGTTTTTTACCCAATCCTTACTGTGATGGTGGTCTTGGAGTGATGAAGCTTTGTCATCAGCATCAGTGTGGCCCTACAAACTTGGACAGGCAGAACTAGTCATGCTGGCAAGCTCTCACCCCAACCATGACCACCCAAACACACCACTTGCCAGTGAGGTGGTACCACCTCTCCACTTAGATCCTTGTTAACATTATTTGGAGTAAAAATAAGAGCAGATGTTTGACTGACTGCTTACATGTGAGAGGGAGGAGTTGGGGAATGAAGGAGCATCATGAATGACACAATTCTGTATCTTTTCAAAGAGAACTGGGAAGCCCAGCTTGTTTTCCAAACTCCTTCACCTTCCTACTTCACAGCTCATTCCTGGGACCGACTAGCAGAAAGAGGGAATTGAAGACATTATGTCTGTGGAAGGTACTGCATAGAGTATTGCATTTCACAGGGCACCCAAAGCTCATTTCTCCACGTCACTATCGAGCTTTCTTCTCAGAACCAGCACCCTGTCATTTGAGCAACAAGTCAAGCCTTGCTCTCTACTGCTGGTCCATTTGTGACAGCGCAACCCGTTTTAAGCATTTGCTTAATCATGACATCTTTATTTGCTTCTAACCCTCTAGAGCTTTTGTTCTCAAGCTGCAATTTCCAAGGCATGCGCTCTATGTATTGGTTTCCATTAAATGGAGCATGTGTGCTGTGCAAGACAGCCTGGGCTTGATACGGTGCTAGGGTGTAGGATCCTTAACCATGAAAAACTGTTGAGAAAGCACTCAAGCTGGGCTCTAACAGATGTTACCTCAAGTGATGGACACATACACTGCTTGAAAATGAAGTTACTCAGATGTAGTGCAGCAGGAAATCAGAGAAATGATGACACAAGTTTCACTTAGTGGCTTCTCCTGTTCATCTCACGGGATCCTTCACACAGCCAAACCTACAGGTACCTGTTCAACACTGAATCTACGGTCTCATTGCACAAGCTGTTTGGTATTTTTATTTTACCCAGAAACCATCTGATCTATCCAACTGAAATCCTTCCCAAGTGTTTTTTTTTCCCAAAAGGGCTTTAATGTTGCACAGTACTGATCCTCCAGACTGGGTTAATTCCTGTCCCAGCTCCTAGGACTATCAGGCCATAGTCTCACCAAGGCTGGCAGGTAACATGGTTGGGGTGTTGTAGAAGGTCAGCAGATACTAGAAATGCTTCTTTTAAATGGATGAGGACCAAGTTCGTTCCCTGGGCTTTTGTCTCCTCTGTTATTTTCATTTTTTTGTCTTGTCTTACAGACTAGTAACCTTTTTCACCTCCCAGAGTCCCAGCCTGTTCACACAGCTGTTCCCTCTCTTACTGCTCTTTTCTGGGTAGTCCTTTTGTTACTGCTCTTCCACACAGGATACTGTATGTGGTTCTGCTTACTAAATGTAGGTTTGTAAAATGATGTAATATTTGCTGAACCTACCTCTATTCATCACATATTACTTATCCACAGCAGCAGTAAAAGGCAAATGTTTCAGGGAATGACTCAAAGTTACTCCTACGCATCCCTCCTAGGAGGAAATGCCTGATTTAGAACCCATCAGGCTGTAGGACAGCCAAGGTTACCTTTCTCCCATGTGATCACTTTCAAGAAGTCTCATGAAGCGTTTTGAAAACCTTTCTCTGCAGTTGTATTTCCCAACAAAATATTTGTTTTGTGGGCAAAGATGTTTTTACCTGCATGGTTTAATTACACTTCAAAAATACCCTTTGCTTAATTGCAGAACTATCTGCTGCCTTGTATCAAAGAGCAGGTGAACTTGCAGGCAGTCATTCATTAAAAAACAGAGGTTAGACACAGCAAGAAAACATGACCTGGAACAGAGGGAGAAGTAGGTTTTGGTTTGTTTGGATTTTTTTAAACACACTTCCTCCTGAACAACACAGCTACAAGTACACACCCAGGCTCACACAAACAGAAACTGCTGTGCAGGGCAGAGATGCAGACAGGGTTTGCAGTAATTTGTGGGACTGTGGGGAGAAAAAGGCGATTGCCTTCAGGATCTCCTGTTTCTGCTTACTGATACAGTGCAGAGTAAACTTCTCCAGGACGAAGAGATCCTAATCCAGTGATAAAACCCTGTTCTGTAGTGCAGGAAAGTATCTTGTCTTACAAAGACAAATTGGTTACCACCTGGAAGTTCTTTAAGTGGTTATCTGACTGTGCATCAGTCATGCCAAGACACTGAACAGTGACTTCTGAAAGTGCTGAACAGTCCATTAGCAGCAAGTAATACTCAGTGACCAAGGGCTTCCTATAGACCTTTTTTCCCTACTTCAAAGAGGTGAAGGTTTTCACTGCCATAGTGTGTTGTCTCAGTATCCCTTTTCAGAAAGTGAGAGAAAAACTAGGAGAGGAGTCAACTGCACATGCAAAATGAGCTGAATCCTTTCACATGAAAACAAGTAATTGAAGAACTTTAGTTTGAGGTTTTTATTATTAAAACCAGGTTTGCCTTGGCTGGAAAACTGATTTACTGTTCTGATAACTCAAAGCACATTTATTTGTCACTGTTGCTCTTGGCTTTTATGTTCTCAGTAACATTAGTTTGTCTTCTGTCCCCCCTTCAGACCATGATTTGCTTTATTGTGACCAGAAGCAAATGGCTTAACACAAGAAGTGTCATCGCAGCTGTACTATTTCAGTTTTTCCTTGCAGGACTCCAGTCTGTTTTCCACTGCCACTACAGGGTGTCTTTCAAAGATACTAGAAAAACAATTACTCTAGAGGCTGAGCATGAGTTCCAGCTTAAGCAGCTGTCTTTGCCCTGCTCCTCTCACTGCAAACTCCACTAAGACAGAGGCTCCCCTGGGAAGCTCTCATACAATTTCTTCTTTGACATTTCATGGTTGGACTCTTAGAGGTTTTTTCCAGTCTTAATGATTCTATGATTCTGTTCACTTTGGCTTGTTCAGAACTCTACCTAGGCACATCCAATAAAACCACTGGTTTGCACTGATCAACTGTACTAACTACTCAGCTCTCAAGCCTGTATGACTTATGGCATGCTCATTCTCCTTCCATCCAGTAGCTGCTTTAAGTTCTTGTCTCCAGATGATCACTGGTGTTAGGAGTCAGCCCAAATATGAAATCTTTTGGTAGGGACTGTGGAGTCATCTGTGCTAACTGGTCATCGTAGGGCCCGAGAGTCCACAGCTTCTCCAGCTCATAAACTTCCCGTGTCTCTGGCAGCATGAAATGCACCACAATGTTACCTGCACACAACAGAAATGCACAGTGAGTTCTGGGACCAGCAAAGCACCATTACACCTTCAGCTGAGCAAACAGTTCAAGCCTTCCACCCCCTTTTTGGCTAGATACAACGTGTCAGCTGATAAAGGCCCCTTCCTAAGCTGCTGCTTCCAGTTCTCAGGCAGTGTTAAAAATTGATCAGTCCTTCCAAAAACTCCAAGACTACAGTAACAAGATATGAAACACAATACTTAAAAATAAGACACTATCACAAGACTCCAAACCAAAGAAATTATGACTTCTACAGGACAGAAGAAATACAAAAGGAATTTTACTTGAAAGAGTCCCCCAAGGTGACAGGTGGATTTCCAACTTTCTTGTACTGTCAACATTCTGCTAAAGCCAAGTAATTTTTCCTAGGTGTGTTGCTTATACTTCAGATGATTTTTACAATGAACTAGGCTCAAATTTTGATGTAGTAAGTTCTTCTGGTTTCATTAATTCTGTGCAAACAATAGCAGAGAATGTTAATTCCAGTGTTTGTCTAATGCACTTTTATGTAGTTATGCCCTTAAATTCCAATTGATTTTCACTTATTACTGTCAATAATTATTATAGTTAAGTAACCAAGGCTTAACATCAGTGGCTGCAGTGCTCCTCACTCATCCATAAGTGAAGCTTTTATCTTTTACATCAGAGCACCAAGCCAGGGGGTGAGATTCTAAAAGTAGCAGTGAAGGAAAACTGCTTTTTCAATGCAGTCTTTTATATTTGTGTAGAGTTTCACACTTGTAGAATAAAGAACTAAACTCAATTTCTTAGTACTAATATTTTACCCCATGTGATGGTATGATCTGGACAGTGACAAAGTCTGTTCAACAGTTCACGAGTAAGGCAGTGTACAGTGGGCCCCCATTTACCCAAACATGGATTACCAAAACCTGAGGAAACTGACTGAAGTAGCTTTTTTTCCCCACTATTGTTACCTTCAATTTATTAGGACCTATTTTAGCCACTGAAGAGTAGTTGCTGTTTTTTGTCAGTGCCAAAGATATTTAATGGAAAATAATTTTTTATCTCAATCAGTTCAAGCATCAATTGGAATTCCCAAACAGCAGAGAACTGCTGAACTTTCCATTGCAACCAGGGTTCATGGTGAGATGCTTCTGTCAACAAAGAGCTCAATGCAGAACTCTGTTTTTCTCAGATTCACAAATATTTACCAAAATCAATGCACAGCCAGTCATCTGTCTCTTTTCCTTCAATCTGAGTATGAGGACCACCTTCTTCTTTGAGATGCTTGTACTGAGAAAAAAAAAAAGAATGGCAGAAAATTAAGTCTTCTGCATTTATTTAAGAAGCACTTAAAGTTAACAGAGAAGCTTAACTTTGCTGAGTTGTTTTAGAGCTTAAATGGGTTAGATTACTTCATGTTGGTCCTGGGGTCTGGACAAAAGAAAAAGGCTTGCAGTGCTGGAAAATTTGAAATCCTAATGCTCTGGATTACCACACAGTTGTCCAAGAATTTTGCAGGTATTATCAAGATGAATACTAAATAGAACTGCTTACAGTAGTCTTTCAGTTACTGTGTCCCTACAGCTGTCAACACCACCAGGTTTTACTCCTCATACTGTCCACTGGTGGTTCACACTGGCAGGTGGAGGATGCAGAAATGGAGATGCTGAGCTTATTCTCTTCTCAGACAGAAGGGACTGGGGCAAAAACAAGTTTCATCCCCAGCCATGAGGAAGGCGTTCAAACCAGCCTCCTGCCTCTTGAGGGCACATCCCCAACACTCGCTGCAAGCTGGGGGAAGCAGGACCAGCACACGGAATTCCACCTGGGACAGGGGAGGGGGCAGCTCAAAGCAGGACAGCACAAGGTCAGCCAGGGAAAGTGGGAAGTTCCCCATGCACCCCGTGGTGGGTTTTGTAGATGCCAGCTTGAGAGGCTTAGCTCTCCCCAGCCAGCACACGAAGAACCCAAGCACCCACCAGAGCTGGAGAAACCTGACAGCTCAAGGGTGAAGTATGGTCACTTTTAGATCTGGCCATAACCTACTTGTTCCTCTACAAGAAATACAGATAGAAATGGCTCCAACAGTCCATTCTGCCATGGAATACAGAACACAAAACAACACGTACCAGCACGGCTGGCTGGCAAATGAGTCCCATTTCACTGGGAATGCAATTATCACAAAATGCAGCTGTTCCTGGTTGTTCCACACAACGTTAGCTGCTGAGTAATGATGCTAGTTTGCAAACCAGCGTGGAAAACTTTCAAAATGTTACCTCAGAACCAGTTCTGCCTCCCTTTCTTTAAGATGGCTTGTGAGGTATCTTCAAAAGACTCACCAGTCTGCTCAAAATGCTAAAAAGCCCTGTGTGAACTGCCATCAGCTATCATCAGGTTGCAAAGGTTGCTACAAGTTTCCAAGCCTCATCTTTAGAGGGTGTGTGAAGTGAACAGATTACAACACAGCCAAGTGTTAGCTTCTTCCTCCAACATGAAACCAGATGGGGATGTGGGCCTTTGCCATTCACCAACTCCTGGCAGCAGAACAGGAAGGTCTCATGCTACACATGAGCACCTCTTTGTTTTACTGTGAGTAAATCATAAGGGTTATGGGCTACTAAAGCTTGCCAAGTACCTGGCAGCACTTTGGAGTACCTGCTCTGCTTTATATCTTAAGCTTCAGCTACTTTTTACCTAGAAAAACTTTCAAAGTTAGATGAACTCAGCCACCCCCAAGTACTTGACCAGGCTTCCCAGCCTCTCAGGATGCCCAGGAGGACACCACCATTATCTCCCAAGAGGCTCTGCCCTTGCAAAATTGCTGCTTTTACAGCCACCAGAGGGTGCAGCCATGAAGCCTAGCCATGCTTTTGTAGAGCAGGTGGTACTCGCTGATCCTTCCTGGTCTGGGGGAAATGAAAAACTGTTAAGACTATCAAGTTATACAAGCAATAGAGTTTAGGCACTTTGATTTAGCATACTCAAATCACATTAATGCAACTTCCAGCTTAAGGCAGAATTTTGCCTTGCAAAGATGCGCCAGTTCCTGCGGAGAGCACAAGAAACTCCCCATACCTGCTCAGAAAGGCCCTGAAGAGCTAAACCATCTCTCCTACTCTCCTTTCCCCCCATGAGTCTCACAGTTGAAACCAATGGGACTGGGAGGAAGAAAGCAAAACCAGAATGAAAGGAAAAACAGGGTCAGGAAGGGAAAGAAAGTGGGTGGTGAGAAGGCGAACTCCAGGCTGAGTACAGACAGCTGACTGAGATGGGGGCTGGTCATATTCCTCAGGCTGCTCTTTCTAACAGTTCATGGCTCTTCTCAGGCAAGAAAGTTTCTCCCTCCCTGAGTTTGGTCTACATCTCTAAGCTCTACCTGTAATTTTCTTTTGACCTCCATTTCTGTACTGAAAAGTTCTCTTTCTTCTAAAGCCAAATAGCAGAGGATTTCTGTGCAAGGAAGGCTGCTGCTGCTTCTCCTCTCCTGCAGTACAGGCACAGCAGGGTGACAATTTACCAGCTTGCTTAAAGCTCATGAGGAGATCCTGTGCCTAAGAGGCCAACTTTTCTTCCAGCCCTACAATATACCTGAGAAAGTGGAAATTTTAAGGATCAGGGTTTGAGAACAGTCAGATAAAGCTATTTTGAATGACTGGGAATAGCAATGGTGCTCGCTGGACAAAAATAAAGGTAGACATAGATCATCATCACCATCTCACATCATTCATGTTCTAAATACCCACCTGTGATGTTCTCAGTGTTCTACCCACAGAGAGGTCTGTTTCTAAAACATAATAACTATATTTTGTGCAGTACTGCTAAAGGAAAAGACCCACAGTTACTTCCTAGATGTATTCAGGACTAAATGACATACTGTCATCAGTTTCATCCTACCTGTTACACCCTTACACATGCAACCCTGGGGAAAATCCTTTCACAACATTTAAAACCATTCCCAAAACTCAGAAAGAGCAGCAGGAATTGTCTTACCATTTTCAGCATGTAATTTGCCATTGCATGAAGATGCCGTGTTGAAAATCCACTCACAATTATAAAATAATCACAGTATTTTATTTCTGGAGATAGCTGGATGACACAGATATCTTTAGCATTTTCTTGTCTCAGCAGTGCTACAACCAAGTCAATGTTGAACTTTGGAAGAACAGTATCTGGAGCACAGGGAAAAAATAGTACAGTGGCAAATTTTCTTTTTAATTGCAAAAAGAAACCGTTTAAAGCCATAAAATAACAACTAACTGGATTACAGCCTAAGCTAGTCACTCACTGTGGAGTTTGGTTTGATACTGACAATGGAACATGAACTACAGATTTTTCAAAATTATTTTTACAGCCACCACAACTGAGAACTAAGCAATCTTCCAGTAAACAACACTA
Source organism: Prinia subflava (assembly GCF_021018805.1). NCBI lineage: Eukaryota > Metazoa > Chordata > Aves > Passeriformes > Cisticolidae > Prinia > Prinia subflava. The sequence continues at coordinate 121,969,929 of NC_086247.1, forward strand.
TCACTAGATGTAACAGTTACCTGAATGAAATTTTGGGGTTTGCTAACTTTGCTAACTTTCTGATTGTTGCCATTTAAAAGTCAGTAATATCATCACACTTGTCAATGTAGATGACTTAAACCTAAGTACCCAACAGATATTATTAAAACAACAGACAAAACTGAAAATATTTCAGAACAATGCTTTTCAACAATCTGTAATAATACATTGTGATTAAACTGTTCTAGAACCTTAAGCAGAAGCCACCAATATTTTGAAAATGGAGCTGACATGATGTAGAGTGAAGACTTTTTTTTATCTGTAGGCTGAGTAATGCTACTTTTTTTTTTCTTTTCCCCTAGCTTGATCTGATGCAGAGCACTATGATATTGTAGACAAAGCTTTAGTCCTTCAACAGTTTAAGGAAGCCAGCTTACAAAACAGTAAATTAGTTTTATTTTATTTATTTGTTTTAACACAAACTATGTTCTGTTCACACCATGAAATCAGTTTATTTCTAATTTATCCTAATTAGGTAGATGCAACTTGTATGCACACTTTAGGCATAATTTGAATCTGTCAGCAACGCAAGTCTGCCACTATAAAATGAATATTAGTGCAGACTGAGCACCAGTACAAAGCCAAGCTTTACATTCCCCAATATCAAGAAAAAGCCAAACAAGGGAACAATAGCTACAATTCTATGCATGAAAGGGGTTATGAAATTGGATCAGATCTCAGTAAATGTTCAGCTCAGGGCACTCTTCCCACTTTTCGCTGCGGTCACACATCCTGACAATTGGCAGCGGCCACAGCTCCTCCAGGCACAGCGGTTACAGAAGTCAAATATTTGCCTGGCAGCCACATGAGAAGCCTCCCGAGCCTGCCTGGAGAACGGATGGCCTAAACATGACCAAGCACTGACCGTCACGGTCACATCCAGGCTAGGGGAGCTTTGCTGAACTGCCACAGCCACAAGCCGGCCCCGTGCACGGAGCAGCTCCCTCACGCACGGATCTACACACATAGATCTACACACGGGCTCCCTCACCACGGCCCCGGCTCCTCACTATCCAGCCCCGCCGCGGAGGCCATGCCGGCCCAGTGCTGCTGCCGTGCCCCGGGCTCGGCCGATCCCGGCGCACTGGGCACGGCGCGGATCCTCGGCAGCTGCAGGCGCCATTCCACGCGTGCCGGGCAGCCCCTTCTTCGCGGGCGTCCCACTCCGCTCAAGGTCCCGCTGCGCACCCCTGCAGCGCGGCCCCGGGCTGGGCCCTACCTGCCGGCTGGCGCCGCTCCGCCGCCCCCAGCGCCCCGGGCCCGGCTCCGCCTCCCGCCGCCGCGCAGCCCCGACCTGGCGGGACCCGGGCTGGCGGCTCCGCCCGCGGGGAGCCCCCGGCCGCGGCCCCGATCGGCCGCAGGAGCCGCCGCGCCCCCGCCAGCGCCCGCCACATTCCGGCCCGCGCCCCGCCCCGCCCGCTATGCCGCTCCGCCATTGGCCGGCGGCGGGGCCGCCCCCTCGTCTCATTGGCGCAGCCGGCTGCCGGTCGGACTGCGGAACCAATGAGACGCTGCCCGGGCTGGTGGCGCTGCCCGGGCTGGTGGCGCTGCCCGGGCTGGTGGCGCTGCCCGGGGCTGGGCGCGAAGCGCCCCCGAAGCGCCCCCAGGCCGGAGTCGCCCTTCCTGGGGCTCCTCGGCTGGAGCGGCCTTTCTTGCTCTCTAGAATCACAGAAGCGGCTGGCTAGGATCACAGAACCATAGAAAGGTTAGCACCTTAAAGATCATCCGGTTCCGACCTGCCTGCCCTGGGCAAGGACACCTTGCACTAGACGGTGGCTCAGAGCCCCATCCAACGTGGCCTTGAACACTTCCCAGGTATGAGGCATCCACAACTTCTCTGGGCCACCTGTTTCAATGCCTCACTATCCACACAGTAAAGGAACTTTACTTAATATCTAACCTACTATCCTTCAATTTGAAGCTATTTCCCCTTTGTGAAAAAGGCATATTGTATATGTGGCTCTACGCAGATATTTACTATATGTAATCTGATAGATAGAAAAGTTATACTATATTAACATTAGAATAATATAGTGAATGTAGTTTTGTAATTAACAGTAAGTTATAGTACAATAGAAGCTGTGTATGTGTGTTATATTTTTTTGCTCAAGAAGAGAAATTCCTCAGCACAGAGATAACATTCACAGAGGCCCCTAAACCTTACAGAGGCCTCTAAACCTTCTAGTGAAGAAGAATTTATGGCCTCTTATCCACAGAACCTAACTTTCTCAAGGACGTATGCTCTCATGCGTTCTTTTAATTAACAGAAAACTTTTGTGACAAGAAACAGCTGAAAATTACTCGTTTTACGTAAGATATGAATAGTCATAAACTGAAGGCTTAAAAAAGAAGACTTCTCTTTGTTCGGGGCCCTTCTCCTTCCTAGCCTTTGTCTGGGAGGGAGGGGGGACAAAAGCCCGGGCTACCTTCTTTGCTCTTGTTGTCTCATTATTTGTCCTGTCTCTGAAAACTTTTTTTAAACTTTTATTATTGTATTAATATTTTTGTAACCAATTTTTATTCTTTATTAAATATTCATAAATTTCAAAAAAAACGAGTGATTTGCGTTTATCACAATTTGGTAGCAGAGGTCGGTTTAAAATACCCCACTGCGGGTGCTGTGGGAGGATTAGAGACCAGGAAGACGCGTCCCGCCTGCATTAGGCGGCCCCGGCTCTGGTCCTCGCAGAGTACCCCAGAAAGGGGTAAGATCCAAGGACAAAGAGAGACAATAAGGCAAAGAGAAGGGAAAGAATTCCCTAAAAACCGCGGTAACCAGCTCCTAACATCAAAGTGTGCACGAAGAATAAAGACCCAAGAACAACGGAGTGGTAAGAATTGCTGGGACTGGGGGTGGCGGCGTTTGGCGCGGAACGGGGGCTGAAAGTGTGTGCCTGAGAGGCGGGCTGGGGTAACACCCAGACCTTCCAAGCGAGTGCGGAGTCCCCTACGCTGCGGTTCCGTTGTCCCGCGAGGGAGGCGGCCAGCACCGGGACGAAAGTGAATGGTAAAAAGGAGTGAGAGAAACCCCCCAGGAAAAAGGTAAAGTGTGTGAAAAAGGGGACCCTAAAAAAAAAAAAAAATAAAAAAAAAAATAAACCCAAGAGCACCTGGGGTTGGGAAGGGAGAACCCCCCAACACTGTCAGATTGAGGGTTTTGATAACCAGCTGGATTGGAGGAAGCAATTCCGAGACATCCAGGGTTATGTTAAATTCTGCAGAATCTAGGAAATAAACCCAAGAGCACCTGAGGTTGGGAAGGGAGAACCCCCCAACACTGTCAGATTGAGGGTTTTGATAACCAGCTGGATTGGAGGAAGCAATTCCGAGACATCCAGGGTTATGTTAAATTCTGCAGAATCTAGGAAATAAACCCAAGAGCACCTGAGGTTGGGAAGGGAGAACCCCCCAACACTGTCAGATTGAGGGTTTTGATAACCAGCTGGATTGGAGGAAGCAATTCCGAGACATCCAGGGTTATGTTAAATTCTGCAGAATCTAGGAAATAAACCCAAGAGCACCTGAGGTTGGGAAGGGAGAACCCCCCAACACTGTCAGATTGAGGGTTTTGATAACCAGCTGGATTGGAGGAAGCAATTCCGAGACATCCAGGGTTATGTTAAATTCTGCAGAATCTAGGAAATAAACCCAAGAGCACCTGAGGTTGGGAAGGGAGAACCCCCCAACACTGTCAGATTGAGGGTTTTGATAACCAGCTGGATTGGAGGAAGCAATTCCGAGACATCCAGGGTTATGTTAAATTCTGCAGAATCTAGGAAATAAACCCAAGAGCACCTGAGGTTGGGAAGGGAGAACCCCCCAACACTGTCAGATTGAGGGTTTTGATAACCAGCTGGATTGGAGGAAGCAATTCCGAGACATCCAGGGTTATGTTAAATTCTGCAGAATCTAGGAAATAAACCCAAGAGCACCTGAGGTTGGGAAGGGAGAACCCCCCAACACTGTCAGATTGAGGGTTTGTGAAGGGCATTGATAACCAGCTGGATTGGAGGAAGCAATTCCGAGACATCCAGGGTTATGTTAAATTCTGCAGAATCTAGGAAATAAACCCAAGAGCACCTGGGGTTGGGAAGGGAGAACCCCCCAACACTGTCAGATTGAGGGTTTGTGAAGTGCATTGTCTGGCCAGGTTAAAGAGTGTAAAAGTGTGTGGAAAGTAAAAGGTACCTTGTAGTTGTGATTGTTTTGTTGTGTGTGAGATTAAGTGAAAAATAGAGTAGAGTGAATGTGGACGAATGAAAGTATAGAAAGTGTAGATTTTTTATTTTAAGCTTTATTATAGTTCCTCAGAGAAGGTAAATTGTATTAAGAAATAATGTGGGAGAAAGGAGAAAAGTAGGTTTTTTTTGTGGGGGTAAAAGGGAAGGTGAACAGAGACAGGGATGGGTAGAATAGGGAAAATTTTGAAAGAAAAGGGATAGAAGTCCAGTGGAGAGAAATCATCAACAGAGATACCACCCTAAGATCGTCCCCTGGGAGCTGCATTGCCGGCTCCGGTGTTGGTGCCTGTCTCAGTCCCTGTGCTTGCCACAGGTTCTGGCTTGTCGCTTGTTTCTGCCCCAGTTTCCGTCCCAGGCACGAGTCCGCTGTTCGCAGCGGCAGCCCAGCCGGTTTCTCCCCTCCCCCCCTCGCTGTTCGCAGCGGCGGCTCAGTCGGTACCCGGCCCCCCACCCCGGTCCCGCCGCTTCGGGACCGGCTGCAGCTTCTCTGCAGCGACGGTACTCGGCCCCCACCCCGGTCCCTCTCGCTATTTTCCCGCAAAGGCTTTTTCAGCCTCATTCCCAGTATTTTGTTTGTTTGCTAGTTCGTTTTGGCAGCGCTGAGCGTTGCCGCTACTGCCTTGCTTTTGTTAGAAGCGGCGAGTACGGTCGCCATGAGCCACGTGGGGGGTGGCCGCGTGGTGGCTTAGCCGACCCTGGACGGTCCCCCCCCCCCCACGGCGGCGGTGGCGGCAGGGCGGCTGGTTCCTTCTCCTCCCCCCAGCAGCGGCGGTGAATCCCCCTCCGCTTGTGGCGCGGGGGGGGGGGGGGGCTTTTCCTTCTCCTCCCCCCTCAGCGGCGGCGGGTTCCCCCCACCCCGTTCGCGGCGGCGGCGGAGCGGCTGGCTCCCTCTCCTCCCCTCCTCCCCTTAGCGGCGGCGGGGTTCTCCCCGCGTTCGCGGTGGCGGCGGGGCGGCTGGCTCCCCCTCCCCCCTTCCCCTTCCCGGCGGCGGTTCCTCCGCTGTCGGCGTGTGGCGGGTTGGTCCGGTCCCTAGCTGCCTCAGTAGCGATTCCAGCTCCGGTGGTGCTGGGCGTTGACTGCCGGAGGCGGCTGGACCCGCCAGCGTGGGCCATGCGGAAAGCGCGGCCGCATGGAGCAGACTGGAAATTGCTTCCCCTTCGGGAATTCCGGTGGCAGACCCCGCCCATGCCCCGTCCTTGGAGGACCAAAAACTCAGTGATCAGTCCTCCAGAGCTTCCCACTTCCTGTTAGGGAAGCCGTTCCCTTGGAAACCGCAGTCAATGCAGATCTTCTCAGGAAGAAAGAGAGGGGCGGCCGCACAGCCGTGCCATGGCAGAGGGGCTGCCCGGTGGAGGCGGCGGCGCCGAGCCGCGCGTGGGACGCGCAGCTCCCTGCCTGCCCCTCCTCCAGCTCGCTTATCAGCGCCCACTGCAGCTGCCCTTTTCCTTATGACTGAGAGACTCGGGTCATAGAAGTTTTAAAGATTTTTTCAGTGTTTCTCATGCGCTGGCCTTCAGTTTCTTTTAAATCGGTAGCCTGTAAAATTCAGACAGCGTGCACGTGTTCTGGGATGTTTTAGGAAGGACTTTTGTTGAGAGGAAAGGAGACAGTGTCTGAAGCTGTGCTTTTTGAATGACTGCTGCTTGATGTGCTAACATTTTTTTCAAGCGTTTTTCACTTGGTGAGAGAGAGCTTGGCCATGTGAAGTCAGTGTTTAGTGCTTTTTAAGTGTCTCTTCTACAGTTGATGAATGAATGTGTGTGAAAGTTGAAGGAGGAGGAGTGAAGAAAGAGAAGTATTAGTGTTCACTGGATTATTTGCTTAGTCTATGTTATATTTTAGAAGATGCAGACAGGAGGAAGAGTTGGAATTTGTGGAAGGTGCAATAGCAAGAAGAATTTGTTTGGTAGATATTTCAGGAAGGCATGGTGTAAGTAAAGATGTAGTGGAGTAGTGGGAGCAAGAAAAGAGTTTTGCCTGTCATCAGGGATGCGGTGATATAGAGAGATACCAGAATTTAGATAAGAGATGTTTTGTTAGTCCCAGGAACAAGGAGTAATTTGTTAAGACGAGAATTTCAAGTGAAATTAGGAATAGGAGTGTCTCCAAAAGATGAAATAATTTGGCAGACCAGAAAGCTAAGGTGCAGCAGAGAATGAAGCTAAAAGGGTCATGTTAATATTAACTCCAAATAAGGAAAATAGAAAATTCCAGAATTTAGTGAAATAGAGGAAAAAGAATTGAAAGAGATAGGGGGTGAACCAGATGAATCAAAGAAATGGAAACTTCTTGATAGAAGGCAATTACTTAATAAAGTACTTACTAGAAAAATATTAGAAGACATACATCAGAAAACTCACTGAGGTACCCAAGCTTTGTGTGATTATTTCTTAAGAAACTATGGGTGCATTGGGATTTATGGGGTAGCAAAAAGGGTAACTGAAAGATGTATAACTTGTCAAAAGATAAAATAAAAAGATAATAAAGAGAACTACACTGGAAGGTAAGGAATTAGCCCTTAGACCATTTCAAAGTATCCAAGTAGATTTTACAGAACTTCCTCAAGTTCAACGATGGAAATATATATTAGTAATAACAGACCATTTAACTCATTGGGTGGAGGCAGTTCCCACTGCCAAGGCTACTGCTAATGTGGTAAGTAAAACCCTTTTGGAAAAAGAATTAGTCCAAGATATAGAATGGTTAAGAAGAAAGACTTGGGCAGAGGAACACATTTTATGCCAAGAGTGTTACAACAATTAATTCAAAGCTTTGGGGACCCCAGGCCCAGCAGCTCTGGCTCTGTAAGAAAACCCTAGCAGAAGCGAATGAATGTCTTTGTCCCCAAGAGGGAAATCCCAGAAGCCCCAGGGTGTCCTTGGAGAAGTGTTTCTGAGTTCTGCTTCTGTTTGTTATTAATGCTGATGTTGGTGTTGTTTGTTAACCTGTGTATATACACCAAAAAGGAACTGTTATTACTGTCCCCAGATCTTCGCCTGAGAGGCCCCTAATTTTCAAAATTACAATAATTCAGAGGGAGAGAATTTGAATTCTTCATTACAAGGGTGGCTCCAGCTTTTCTGTGGCAGATACCTGTCTTTCAGACTAAGACAGGACCATTTTTTTAGTTATCCTATAAAACTTAGGTGTGATATTTATAACAGTATTTTAGCATTGTACAGCTTATATTCCAAGATTTTGTTAAAACCTATGATCAATTTAATATGCTGCCGTTTCTGTCAGCTATATGGTGCACACACAGATAAATTATGTGTGCCAAAATGCAATTCAAAGGAATTATAAATTGCACCATATCAAAATTGTTGTGATTAATATCTCTAACTCCAAAATGAGAAGGTCCTTTTCAGGTATTGCTGGCACTGAGGCTGCGATCCGGACCAGGGAACGAGGGTGGATCCACGCCAGCAGAATCAAAGGACCTGTGGAAAAGCCTAAGGAGTAGACAATATCATCGGAACCGGGTGATACGAAATTAACCCTAAAACGGGAATGAGAGGTGATGAACTGGGGAGATCCACATGATCCAGGAAACATACGCAGGATCACACCTGACTGAAAACTTAGACTGAGTTTTGCATCAGTGGTTTCAAATACCACCTGAGAAAACTTTAAGACACCTCCAGTACCCTCCATGGGGAGGAATACTTCCACCACAGACAGGAGGATCGAGATTGTTTCAGACAGAAAACCCCTGTGTTTTTGCCTTAGCCTGTGATTTATATAAAGAGGAGGGGAAATTACAACCTCATATATTGCCAAGCCAAATACCCTGTTTGATTCACCCAAATACTGGACATGCTGGTTGGTTTAAATGTGTTTGAGCTGTGGGAAAAATTGGTACTGTAGTTCACCCAAACGACACTCTCGTTGCATGAAGTGTAGGGTGTCACCTGAGCCCCCTATCCAAGCAGAATTTGAAACAACTAAAATAATAACTTGGTTGTGTGGTTGGGAGTTATTAGTGCCTGTTGAATGGGAGATAGCTGAGGAAAAGTGGGAGACCACCATTAAGGAGTGTCAGAAACGATTTGCCTGGAAATTAGCCAAGAGAAAGTGACAATAGACGAGAGGGCAAGACCAGATTGGCCTCTATAATCGCCACCGAGAAGATCACATACACCTGCTGTGGGCTGCAACCCCATAGGCATGGGAGGTGGGACTATAAGCCATACTGGACCTCTCCTAGTTCTGTCACTCATTTTCTGTCTCCTCCCTTTTGGGATATCGACCAGGCCATGCTACAGGTGTTACCAAAAATTGTATATGGAACGACACCGAGGCTCCTTCTTTATTTCTCACACTCATATCAACAGTCACTGTTATAACCCCTCCAAACTGGGAAACTGCATACACAATAGGAAAAAGTATTGGATTGCGGAAAATTTAAGGGGAAGTGAATGTGCAAAAGGGGACAAATAGATGTGTTTCACCCACATTACTGAGAGTAAAGCAAAGGATTTGGCCCAAAACTCCCCCCACAAGTGGAAAGGGAGCTGTACTCTGGGTGTCATACAACCAGGATTTTTTTCTTTTGCCTGGACCTGAAGGCGATCACTTAGGGATACTAGTTATAAAGATCTAAAAAGAAGCAAGAGAGATATAATTGGAAGATTATAAAAATTGGGGAGAGGATGAGTGGCCCCCTGCACACATACTGGAAACGTAAGGGCCAGCCACCTGGGCACAAGACGGGAGTTGGAGATATCGAACTCCCATTTATATGTTAAATTGTATCATAAGGCTTCAAGCAGTCGTAGAAATAATAACAAACAAAACTGGTCTGGCAATGGAATTAACATCCAGGCAACAAACTCAAATCAGAGCCGCTGTGTATCAAAACAGATTAGCACTAGATTACCTATTAGCTGAAGAAGGGGGCGTTTGTGGAAAATTCAATACATCAGATTGTTGTTTAAAAATAGATGATAATGGAGATACTATCCTAGATATAATCAATGATATCAGAAAAATCACCCATGTACCAGTTCAGAAGTGGGAATCCATGCTAAGTACCAGCTGGTGAGATAATGTGTTAGGAGTAGAATGGTGAAAGAAACAAGGCTTTTTCCTCTTATGTGCTACAGCTAGTTTAATATTCTTTCCTTGCTTGATCCCTTGTTTTATTAGATTAATCACTAGTGTAGTTCAAGGTATGCAATTAGTAACCTTAGATCAAAAGATGGATACAACAAAAAAACGGTGCAAAAGATTATGGTATTAAGGAAACAAAATAAAGTAGAAGACCCCCTCCAAAAAGCTAGACTGATTTATGAAGAAAATAAACATAGAAGGGATGCAAGAGAGCAGTAAATATCCGCTCGAGCCAATGTATTATAACAAGAAAGAGGAGGGATTGTGAAAAAGGCATATTGTATATGTGGCTCTACGCAGATATTTACTATATGTAATCTGATAGATAGAAAAGTTATACTATATTAACATTAGAATAATATAGTGAATGTAGTTTTGTAATTAACAGTAAGTTATAGTACAATAGAAGCTGTGTATGTGTGTTATATTTTTTTGCTCAAGAAGAGAAATTCCTCAGCACAGAGATAACATTCACAGAGGCCCCTAAACCTTACAGAGGCCTCTAAACCTTCTAGTGAAGAAGAATTTATGGCCTCTTATCCACAGAACCTAACTTTCTCAAGGACGTATGCTCTCATGCGTTCTTTTAATTAACAGAAAACTTTTGTGACAAGAAACAGCTGAAAATTACTCGTTTTACGTAAGATATGAATAGTCATAAACTGAAGGCTTAAAAAAGAAGACTTCTCTTTGTTCGGGGCCCTTCTCCTTCCTAGCCTTTGTCTGGGAGGGAGGGGGGACAAAAGCCCGGGCTACCTTCTTTGCTCTTGTTGTCTCATTATTTGTCCTGTCTCTGAAAACTTTTTTTTTAAACTTTTATTATTGTATTAATATTTTTGTAACCAATTTTTATTCTTTATTAAATATTCATAAATTTCAAAAAAACGAGTGATTGGCATTTATCACACCCTTGTTCTGTTGCTCCTCAGGCTTGTGGTCTCCCTTGTCCTCCCAGCCAGGTGGAAGTGATCTGTTGGGTTTTCAGCCGCGTCTGTCCTGTGGGATCCTGGAGCTGGCAAACACATGCAGTTAACTTGGGGATACATCCTGGAGGTGGCTGCTTGGTACCATGGCTTGGTAACGTGCCTAGAGGATACTTGAAGAAGCATCAGTTTTAAAGATGGTTTGACGTGTCTGGATTTGAGAGGATTGATCACTCCAGCTCCGTAAACACCACTGGGTTGTGCTGGGCTGTTGAGCAGCTGGAAAGGGACAGATACAGTACATGGGCACTGCCATATAAACCCAAGCCATGTAGCCCAGCTCAAGCCTTTTGCAGGCTACAGTTTTGCCTAAAAAAACTGCACCTGGTTTGAAACTTAACACCTTTTTCTTGGAGAAGGTTTATTTTCTGTTTGTGTAATTCCTGCATGATGTTAATGAGCACAGGTTAGTAGTCTTGCTGTGCTTGGTTTGCTATGGAGAAAGTTGTTGAGGGTTGAGCAATTATGACCTCTAAGCATTTGTATTTAATGTGGGTGAAACATCTTTCCCTCCACCTCCTTCCCCTGGAAACCCCGGCATTGACAGGGACACTAAAATAAGAAAATTGCTATTCAGAATGTTTTTCCCACTCTCAGCGAGTATGATTGTCAAACAATGATATTAAGGTTTAAAAGACATAGTCATGGATGGTGCCAGACTGTTTCTGATGGTGCCTATCAACAGCATAAGGAGCAGTGGCCATAAACTAAACCCAAGAAGTTTCACCTAAGCATGAGGAAGAACTTCATTACATTGTGAGTGACAGAACACTGGAACAGGCTGTACAGAGAGGTCATGGAGTCTCCCCCTTCAGAGACATTCCAAGCCCACCTGGACACACTCCTGTGTAATTTGATGTGAGTGACTCTGCCTTCGCTGGAATCTGGACTACATGATCGCCAGAGGTCCTTTCCACCTAACAAATCTGGTGTTATGGAATTCTGTGTGAATTATAAAGACCCATAGTGATAAAAGTTATATCGTTAAAGAGCATTTGACTATGCTGCATGAGGCTGGAGGTGATTGTACTAATAAACCACAGATGGCTCTTGCAAAGTTTTGTTTCATTCCTCTACCATTATTTCAGAGACTGGTGATTTTTAGCCTTAAATGTTTCAGCTTAAAAATACTTTTGGTAAGAAAAAAGCGCCACATCTGATGAGCCTTTTGTGCTTTAAAAAATATTCAAGAAAAAAGGGGGGGAGCATAACAAGTGCTTTGAAATAACAGCTCAATTTTTAAAGTAATTCTTAAACTTGCTACCCAACTGATGTTTCTGTTTCTCTTGAAGACATGGTTGAAAAGATGTTCTTTCTATGAAGACAATGTGCATTTATGTTTGATGTCATTCTTGATGTTATTTCTCCAAAGTGAATGCCTGAAACCTGTCTTGTGACATTTGCTGACATTCACAAATCTGTTGTTTGTCAGCTGTTCTTGCCTTTGAAGGACATGAAGTTCATTTGTATCCTGATCTGTTCTGAAATGGTGTCATCTGGGTGTTAAGAAAGTCTCCTTGCTTCTCAGGTTTGTGGTGCCATTGCTCTGAGTACACTTGAAGGGAGACTGCTAAATCAGCTCTATAACCCATGGTAGAGCCAGGTGTGAACTGAGGGTAAGGCAAATCCTGTGTTTTATGAAAGTAGACACCCTTTTGATCAATAATTGGGTAATTCATCCAGCTGCTTATCTCACAGTTTCTCAGAGAAAAAACAGTGAACTCTTTAAAATCATTACATGGTTTATTTGTCAGTGCAGCAGTTAAATTCCATTGTATAAAAGTAAAGATGTATGAAATAGAAGTTACAGCTGAAAAGGCAAAATCCTAATATAAAAATGTAGTATTCTGACATGACACTTAAAGGGAGATAGTGCAAGATACTCCTAATACTTAGGTTAAAGTATAAAAACGTTTGTATGCCTGAAAGCTGTTCTCTGTGCAAAAGCTTAAGATGTCTCTGAGCATCTAAGATTCAGCATTTTGCAGAAACAAGATGTTTTCTGCGTGTAGCCGAGGTGGTAGCCTGCATCTTCACTGATCCTAAGCTGTGACAGATTTTATATTTTCATGCATCATTACAGGTCAACTTAAGCTTTCTACTAAACCCTTGTCCTGCCTCAAGCTAGAGCAACAAATACAAATTACAGTCCTGCCTGACTGATAACAGAGGACATAACACTTAGACAGTAATTTTTGAGGAAAATGTGTTTCCTGTTTAAGTCAGAAAATAATTTGAGGTGCTAGTTCTTAGACAATAGGATGTTACATATAAAGAAGATGGAACAATAGCAAATACACTGCTTTTAATAATATAACTGAAGCAGCCACAGAAGAATTAAAATAATGGGAGAACCTGGAAATAATAAAGAAAAGAGGCTGTTGAATTTTAGAGCTAAGGAACTAATCTCACAGGTATGTTGAAATCTGGATTTTTTTTAATATCCTTAAGTCATTGAAAGGTGTCTGTGCATACTGGGAAGGGGCAGTGAAGACTAGATTCAGATTACAAATGATAAGCATTTGGAAGATCTGCTAAAATAGTAGGAAAGTGTGTTTATAATTATATATTGCCAGAGGAACAGGAAACAGTATGTATCAGAGATGTTTCAAGACTTGGTAAATAAGCTAATTATATTGAAATACAGATCTTCAAAGAATTCAGTGTTTGGAAATGGATTGTGTAAGGTCATTTTCCCAGCCTCCATTTTGGCTATAGCCTTTACTAACAGCAGGAGTTTTATGAAACATGAACTATAAAGAATTTTTTGTCTGTTTGATCATCTCCGTGAAACTTTTTAGCAACGTCTTCCCTTTCTGCAAATAAGATGCTCTCCTTTTCTCATCATCCCATGAGCCAGCCTTCAGCAGTGTGTGCTGGTCTCACACTGTGAAATGCCGGGATGCTGAGTGATGAGCATGTGTGGCTACGAGGCCAGGTCACTTGTGGAAGGCCTCAGAATGAGTTCTTTTAACAGAATTGCAGCTAGAGTGAACAAGTGAAGGCACATTGATTTTACATGAGTTTACATTTTCTAAGGTGTGTCATGTAAAAGCAGAATCTGGAGCAGAGTGTTTTATTTATCTTGGGGTTTTCATTTATTTCATTTAGTGGTCAGAGTGATGGAGGAGCAAGCAGAAATTAATGTCTCTTTACAGCAGGAAAGACAGAAATGAAAAGAGGACAGGGCAGTTGAATGCCACCCCTTCCTGCTAGACCCCTTGTTCTGCTGACCCTTCATTGGTCGTGGATCATATCTGCCCCCTTGGGAGCTGTGGTGCCAGTCCAGTGTCTCAAGACCAATGGAAGCAAAGGAGGCAAAGGCAGCATCAGCAGTTGCTGCTGCTGAATTCTGAAAAACTCAGAATTTGATATGGGACTCAAATTTTGAGCAGGGAGAGCCAAGCTGATGGGCCTCATCTTGTTGCTGGGCTGTCTGTGGTCTAGTTTATAGTGAGACTCATGCACTGGTAGCCATGTCCAGTGGGAAGCTAAGTGTGTCCAGCCCTGTTTACTGGCCCTGAGGCCAACTGGCATTTGATGAGCTGCACCCATGCTATTGAACCCTGGAAAACAGGGTGGCTGCTGCCAAACTCCCAGTGGGGGGCTGTGCCTCTGGTGGTTCCCAGAATCTAGGGTTTGCTTGGTGGGGAGCTGGCCCGCCTGGGGCCAGTCTGGACTAGGACCTCCTGAGCAGTGCAACAGTGGCAGCAGTTCAGTGCCAGTGCCTGGGAATAGGCCATGGCACGTTTCATTCCACAGACATAACACGTGCCTGCCCCCCATGTCTCTTTTACAGCAAAGACATGAATCCTGCTAAGGCAGTAAGTAGCAATAAAAACTGAGTGTTTACAAATTGGTTGGTTGTTAGGTTTTTGTCTCTCTCTCGTTTGTTTGTTTGTTTCTTTTTTTAATTAACCTCTCTCCCCCCTGCTTTCCAGATTATGGATGTGATTAATTTTGCAGGGTGTTAACCTTAGAAATAAGAAAAGCCAGATAAGAGTGCAGGATGGGGGGTATTAGTAATTCAGAAGAGTGTATCCTACATCACAAGCAAGAACAGCAACTGCTTAAAACTACCCCCTTGTTTTTCTACAAAGGACTACTTTAATGTTGCTAATTGCACCAAGCCCCAAAAGTTACCATCCCATCTATATGTGCTTTCACCTTACTCCCTGGGTTTTTTTATAACAAGAGGAAAGCCCATTAAAGTACAGTTCAGATACAGGTCCTGTACTTAATCTAATAGTCAATGTTATACTAAAGGTTTATACAATGCCTGGTTTACTTTTCAGCAGAGGATTTCTCTCAGTGCTATTAGGAAAGAAAATGGCTTTGAAAGTGCTGAAGTAAGCAGTGAATCCCTCCTTTTTCTCTGTTTGTTCTGCACTCCTCTCAATAGGCTTGTATTGCTTGTATCTCCTGCAAGGAATGGGCAGAGTTAGTTACTGAAAGACACTGAAAGGAGAGTCCACATTTAGCATGTGACCAGTGCATAAAAGCACTAATCATGTGTCCATCATGCATTCTCTCTGCTCCTTCCCAGTTCAAGCCCATCTAATGTCTGGCAGTGTATAGGTATAGGTCAGCAGTGGTGGCAGGAGCCTGGTTAGGGAGAAGGAGTACTGGAGTGCTGCTGCTCCATGAAAGTGTGTGTTTCTCACCACTCACTGGGAGGGGTGAGCATACACTCAACTCAGGAGTCTTCGTGCAGTCTCAAAGTCTCATGAGAAACTTCCAAGCTAATAATGCAGCAACATGTGCTTCTGTTAACTACTGGCCTGCAGGTAGTTTATTCCAAAAACTTTTCCCCAGAGAATTAATTCATCAGTTATTTAATGAAGAATTTGTTTGGTTTCACTGCATATATAAGTCCCATTATGCAGTTTGAGTTTGCTTTCTGCTTACATGAAGTTCCCAGACCTGCTAGTATTACTGTTTGTACTTATGGGCACAGAATGTAATTTTTTTTCTGAAAGTTCTTAACATTTGCACGTTTTCCAATGGTTTTGTGGCCTATACCAGTAATCTCATTTTCTTGAATATTTGCCAGAATATTTGTGAGTGTAAAGTAACAAAAATGTAGCTAAAGCAAATTTAAATTGATTTAAATAATATTTTGACAGTTCTTTGAACTGTTTTTAATCATAGAAACTAGCAACTTACTTGTAAAGGACAAATGCTCCAATGGCAGCAAACACTGCCAACAAGCCAAGGAAGATAAAGACACCTTCTGTTGTTCCAGATGATGCTCCTGTAGTTCAGAAAGTAGATTGACTAAAAGTTAGCCACTGTTTTACAGTGAGATAGACTTTCCAAAGAAAATGCCATTTTTACTTATTGCTGTATGCATTGAAGTACTGTTAGTAATTCTACTATGCTAAGCATTGGAGGTCAGTGACTGGCAGGAGGTGATGCTTTCACATTCCAATCCATGTAATTCTCCATTCCACCAGAGTGTGAGCTGTGCTTTGCCAGTTTTCTCCTATGAGCTCTGCTCCTCAGACACATGGCTACCCTTCCAGCTTGGAGGGGAATGAAGGGCCCTGTGGGCACCCCACAAGGTGAAGCTAATTTGATCCTTGCCATTTGTTATGCTGGGAAAATGTTTACACTGACTATAGGATAAACTGTTTGACAAAATTAGATGGGCTCATCCAGAAGATGACTTAAAGCAGCAACCTCTCTTAGATCCTAATTCTGCTTTGATTATAGCAGAAGCCTCGAAGTACAACTCAGCTTTGCCCTCTGGAAGAAACCTGGACAGACCAGCTTTATTGGGCTAAAGCTAGTCTCTGAACACAGTTGAGAAAAACCCTTCTGCATGCTTAGTTTCACCTTTAGGAGCCAGAATGCACTTAGAGATCAGGCATTGTGCCTTATTCATAATGAACTGATTTCAGTACAGATAAACTTACACCTAGATTAAATAAAATCATCAAAAAATAGCATGGAAAATGACTGCAAAGAGTCCATTTCTTGGCTGATAGTAATTACAGAGTTCAGACGAGTCACTAGGATGCTGTAATAGGAAGTCAGGAGGGCAATGAAGTGGGAGCAGAGAGGCAGCACGATCTTTTAGACTTCTGACTGAGGCTGAGTTTAATAGCTGGTTCTGTCAAAGACTGCTTTGATAGCTATGAGATAGACACAGGATACTTATCCAACCAAAGGTAAAACTCCTCTTTGGAAACAATTACCCTGGGTAGATTCTGTAGTCACTGGATTTTACACAGATCATTCCAGAACATGATTCATCTTATCCTCATGTAGAAATAGAAACCATGTCAAGGCCCATGGGCATTTAAGAAGGCCCAGGGCAGCCAACTGTGCTGCAGACCTCGATTCTGTCTCAGGTGAGCTGAATTCCCCTCTGTTTCTGCAATCTCTCCATGTGTGGAGTGGGCTGGCTGGCATGTTCCCCACCTGCTTTTCTGCCCAACATTTTTCTGAGGAAAATTACATTATGGCTTAGGAACTGTTCATATTCTGTGATACTGAATAGTTTGTATAATTACTGTATTCACTGGATTATAAACAGAAGTCAAACCAAGATCTAACAGCTAAAATTTTCCCAGGGGAATAATCATCATTTTATCTTTGTATGGACTTCAGACAAGCTGATGCAGTCTCAGCTGAGGCTTCCAGGCATAATAAGAACCCCTCTCTGTATTCCTGTGCTCTTTCCCCCTGCAGGGAAATGACCACAGGGAGAAGCTTTTCACCAACGACCCACCTCTGCTCTTTATGGACTCACCTGCATTTACAGAAATCAGGGCACTGGCAAGGGCTTGACTTGTGTCATCACCCAGGGTGATGTTTATACAGTATGTCCCAGGTTCCTCAAAAGCTCTCCTGATGGTGAGTAAACATTCATCCGTGACGACGATGGGGTCACATACCACGCTCTTGGACACCTGGCACGTGGGGTCAGAAACTACTGTGCAGACATCTGTGGGGAGACTGCCATGGAAAGAGAGAGCACACTGCATCTGTGGAGTCCTGCAGCCCAGTTAGCCCAGTTCATAGACACATTGCACAGTTTTATGCTGGTGCCTGTTCAAATCACTGGCACTATAGTGATTTAAGCATGTTTTATTAATATTGTATGTATTTTTTGCATATCTATACATGTATATGTGTACATGTGCATTTTATATAGAACGCATGTATACAATCTGTATAATTATCTGCTTGCTTTGCTTCTCATTTAACATTTTATGGTGATTACAGGATTACCTGCATCTAATCAGTTTATAAAGTCCTTTACCTTTAATACACATCTTTAAGGAAGGAATGCAGATTCTTTTAAGTAGTATCATGTGCTGGAAAAGAAAACACTCCCTTAAGAGAGGTTAATTGTATTCCAGTTGCCTTTCCATGGTGTTTCTTGTTATTTCTTAGTCCTCTCAGCTCTAGTCTTCTAAGACCTAGGAATATTAGTCCAGTGTTTTTTCATCCAAGAAGTTGCTTGGACTCAACCATTTACTCCAAGTGTCAAAAACTCATGGCCAAAAAGAAAGGATTTCCTTACAATTTCAGTAAACTGCTTCCTATTTTACTGTAAGTGCTGAAATCTTGTCTTGGCCAGGAGACTATAAGTTGTTTCTTTCCACAATAAGTTCCTTATTTTTACTGAGACTGGATGTTTGCTCTGAATCCTGAGTCCCTGGCAGTAGCCTCTGTTGGCATAGTTTAAAAATGAGACTTGCATTATCTTTAGTTCCCATCAAGAAATAGAAGCACTGCAGTTCCCAAATTTTGTTCATACATCTGCATCTAAGTGCATGGAGTGTTCCAGCACCTAATTAGTTTTGAACAGGG
This sequence comes from Prinia subflava, assembly GCF_021018805.1. Taxonomy (NCBI): domain Eukaryota; kingdom Metazoa; phylum Chordata; class Aves; order Passeriformes; family Cisticolidae; genus Prinia; species Prinia subflava. The sequence continues at coordinate 121,988,128 of NC_086247.1, forward strand.
AAGATTGACAGCTTCATTCACACACTTACCTCCCTTGGCAGGTAACAACAAAGTCAACCAGTGAGTTTTCAGCTTGACTTTCTGTCATCTGGATGCTTGTCATCTGAATAATATTTACCTCAAGGATTCCCTCTGGGAGAGGAAACACATATCAACTGTAGGGTACATGACAAGCTTTGAAGTCTATGTGTACTGAACCTCAAGTTTTTGGCTGATGCTCAGTTCAGGTCTTGTTTTCCATAACTTCCTCCCTCCTTCAGCACTGCTCTTGAAAGCTTTGAAAGCTGAGAGATTTTCCAGTGCTTTCCCAGTGAGGCTGCTCCTTTCTGGTCTGCCTTTTTTTTCCTCATTATTGTTATTTACTTCCTTATTTTGCTAAATCACTTCCCACTACATGAGAAGGGTCTCTGCATTCAAAGATCAGTTCAGCCTTGTGTAAACCTCTTCCCCAGCCCATGTGCTCTTGCTGTGGCATGTTCAGAAGCTGGTGATACAGAAAGGAGTGACAAAATGCACATCTCCACCAGCACATGGGGTAAGCCATCAGCAGGCATCCAAACCAAGGTCCAGCCTCACGTGTCTGAAAGCAAGGGCCCATAACCTCTGCAACTAGCCCTTGGCAGAGTGCAGGCAGAAACCACAGTCAGCCAGTGAGATGTCTGGACATTCATCCTTAAAACTCTCAGCTATGTCCATGAGAAGGATCTTTTTGTGGATCTGATGTAATTGGTAAAAATGTGTCTAAATAACCATTATTTCTACCATACATTGTTGTTCATTGTTGACACCATTCCTCTGTTCAGGTGGTGACCCACATCCTTACCTACAACAGCAATGCTACTTTCATAGTATCCATTTCTGTAAATATGGCAACCTCCATCAGGATTATCCTCCACTGACTCGACAGTGGGAGAAGAGTCAGAATCAGAAGATGGTCCAGTTGTAACTGTTTGAGGAAGAAGAAACAGATATATGCAACTTTAGAACAAGCTCTGCTTAGAGATATTCTGAACACAGCCACAAGTTCCAACTGCCTTCATTCCATGGGCTGTCAGTGACTTTGGTTTGCAGCTGTGCAGTCATGTGTGCATCTGTGTTAGGAGCTCATGGCAATAATCCCTAAAGAAAACCCATGTGCCCAGCTTTAGAACCCTGGAGTGGCCAGGGGAGCCTCACTCCAAAAGCCACCTGGCTAGGCACCCATCTCTGTGAAATAAAAGGGAGACTACAAGGTATAATACAATTAAATACTTCTTTAAAATCCCCAGATCAATTATATAAGAAATCCAAAGGCCAATAAAACATTTAAAATGCTTTTTTAAAAGCTGGTATTTCCCACTGCTCTACATTACAGCTAGTGGGAAAATGAAGAGGGTAAGTGGTGAAAATTATATCTTTCCTTTCATTTTTCATTCTCACTCAATATTTTGGTAAGAGCACATATTAAAAATATGAAATTTGAAAAATATAGCCACATTTACAATTTCACAGTAGTAGTGTTACAGCTGAAACTGCAGGCCTTCTGCAGATCTTAAAACCCTCTGAGATAATAAACCAATGCTGAACATAATAGAAGTTATTCTGAAATATGTTAGTCAATAAATTAAAAGTGGAAAAGCTGTTCTGGGTTATGCCATGTGGAAAATTCATTTTTTTGAATATGACTAGGTTTTTCCAATCCAATCTCATTTAATTTTGGATAGAAGTTAATGCAATCCAGAAAGGAACTTGCTATAAGAGTGTTCTGAAATTCCTTTTTCTCGCTAGAAATTTGCATCTTACCTCAGAAGATGACCCTGAGTAGACAAGGCTAAAATCTCCTGAACAGGTGTGGCAGAGATAGTACAAACTTACATTTATGTTCACCTGAAGACCTTTGCATGCTGTAAGTGTGGTGGTAGAACTGGATGCGCAAGGAGTTAAATGTGTAAGTGATCCCTACCATGGAATCCTAGAAGAGTTTATGCTTATTGATTCTGTCTCTAAGCCAATTTTATAGAGGGTTTCCAGAGGCTTGCAGCCCTTTCATGATGACACTAAAACTACTAAAGATATTAACTTAAAATATCAGAATATAGAGTTTTAGCATAGCTCCTAATGCCAGTGCTGTTTGATAAATGCTTACCTGCTGAGGTGGGCGGTGGTGCAGTGGGTGTTACTGGCCTACAAGGTACAGGTATAATGGCTTGGACAGTTAAATTCAGAGTGAAGTTTCCTTGCAGAGTGTAGGTGTGAGATGTACTAGGACCGCTGGCTACAAATAAGCCACTTCCATCTCCGAAGTTCCACTTGTAGGAGATGGCAGAATTATTCAGATAGTAGCTGGGATCATGGATCTTCACGTCAAATGTAATTGGTGAGTCTTTGATGAAAATGGAGTCTGAGATGTTGCGGTCATGTTTTTGGAACATACTCACAAATACTGGAATTTTGTCTGGAGGGGAAAAAAGAGATAAATAAATAAATAAATTTTTGCAGCAGAGATACCTGGCTGCAAACAACAAACAGTTCCAAAGCCCCTGAACAGCAACAGCCAGAACGTGAGGTGTAAACATGGTGTCTTTAACACAGGTTTCTACTTTAATTCGATTTATGACCTGAGGAGTGAACATCAGTAGTAAACAGCCAGAAAAATATGGGAATAAATGAGGAGTCACAGACATCTGTGGAAGATTGCATTATCTCTCGTAAATAGTTTTCCATTACAAAGTAGAGGGGTCACTACTGAGCTACACGAAAAGGTTACTTAAGCTACTTAAGCTTACTCAAGGCAATTTACCAGAGACTCCACTTTCATGCTAAAAACCTTTCTCAGGCTAATGTCTTCAGGCCAGATGATGCTTGTGCTGAATTTTTTTAACAGCTAAGCTCCAAATACCCCCAGCATTTCATTACAGCAGATTCCAGCCCACTCACCTGTTACAGAGTAGAGGGTTTTTGCTCTCGCAATCGGAACAAATCCTGAGTGCCCTCTCCTGTAAATGGACACTGCCATCCCATGTTCACCAAGAGTGATATTTGTTGTGTTGACTGAAAACTTTGCTGAAGATTGTCCAGTTGTTTGGTAATACTGACCTGAAACAGAACATGAACGTAACATTTTCCCCCTCAGCCTCGCTACAAGTTGGTTTATGAGAGGCAAAGTCTCTGAGAATCTTAGATTGTCAAAATCAAAATGAATAGTCTAGAAATGTCTTCCAGTAATCTGACAGATATTTTCAAAGGATGGGATACTTTTACAATGTGTTTACTCATATAAATTCTGGCTTTTCAAAATTTTCAAAAAGGTGTCCCAAATTTCACTAGTCCAAGAACATACTGCCAAGACATCTACATCTTTCCAAAGCAGTTACATTACATTACATTAAGTCATTAAGATTATGTAGTGGATGGTGTGAGGTGTTTTAAGTGATCTTGTGTTTGCTTTCAGCATAGCCAAATGATACAGCACCTCTTGCTTCATACTCTAGAATCATTTTTATCTATTTGATTGTCTTTTTAACAGCTGACTGAGGTAGGTAAATAGTATCACCTCCACATAAAATTTGGATGATTATTATTATTATTACTCATGCTGATACTGACAATAATACTGATTTAGCCAGGGGAACTGAAGGCACTAAGATTCAGTATGTAGCCAATGGCAGGAATAGCCCAACAATTACATCCTCAGGAGCAGGAAACACTGAAAATCAGCATCTGTGACCAGAGCAGCAGCACAGCCAGTGGCAGTTCTCACTTCCCTAGAGACCAGAAGTGCTGCACTGTTAAACTGGTGATACACAGCACTGTGTTCTCTCTTAAATCTAAAAGCCTTAAGTGGCAGTGAGCTGTCAATAAATTGTCTGACTGACCTGCTCAGACTCTCTGTTTTCCTAGAAAAAGATCTTGAATACTACCAAAAGGAAATTAATTTTCTTCAGTGGTAATATTGTGAATGCAGGTTTAAAGAGAATTTTCTGGTCCATAATTGCTTGGCCTCTCTGGGAAAGTGGGGAATTAATTCAGTATTTCCACTTGAGAGTGTGGAATCATTTTAAAGTGCTTTTAGTAAAACATACTAGACTAATGAGTTGTGTACAAAGAGAATATAAGATTTGCAGCATCAGCCCAACCAAGGCATATGTTGCAGCACTAACCAAAAGTGTGAAACACATAGACAAAGTTCCTTCTCCTCCAGCCAGGGTGATGGGGGAAAGGACGTCCATCTGGGAATACATTGTGGCTCTGGTTGCTTGTGCAGTTTTCCCAGCCACAGTTGTTAGTCCATTCAGTCCAGTTGTAGACATAGACTTGCTGATCCATGGAAGCTGGAGGATCTAAGGATAGAAATAGGACATGTTCTGGTCAACTGGGAAATGTGCAGAGAGTCAGGAAACAGGAGGCAAGAACTGCAGGTTACAGCAGTTAACTGCATTTAAACAATAGGTGAAGTGGGGTATTTTTAGACTGACATTGATTCTTCTGAGGTTGTGCTTTGTTTGGTTTTAATGTAAACACAAAATGATTCTGTCTTGGTGCTATTTTATTAAGAAGTTTAAAAAATACTTTATTGTCTCTTGGGCCAGACACAATTTAGAAGTGCTTGCCCAAAAACTACACAGGATGCTGCTGTTTCGCCAAGGATAATGGGGATACGTAAATATTTGGCAAGCAGAATTCAAAATTTTAAGTACAAAGAGTGGCTGTGAAAGCACTGTAAGGAAGTGACTTCATTTGTTTTGTGAGAAAAGTTTTCTATGGCATCTTTAAATAACTTAGACATGACTTTCTGTCATTTTCTGCATACTAAATAGGAAGTTTCCTCCCCAAACAGCACAGCAGATATTAAGTAGAGTACGGATATAAGTGCTAACAAAATATTAGACAGTTAACTGGAACATAGACTGACAAAAGACTTGCTGATATGCCTTGAAATGAAAATTACTTTGATCAGTAAAATATTTGCTGAACATTTATGCATTCAGAGGAGGAAAGGTACAACAGCATGTGTTGTTCTAGATCCAGCAGCTTAAAACACTGGAATTATGATAGGCTTTTTTCTCCATGTAGTAATAAATAAGATGAAAAATGGTGATTTTCTGAGGAAAATATTGCTTGATTTTTAAATATTTGTTTGTCTTCTAATTCTTAAAATGTGGAAGTGTGGGATTTACTCTTTTGTGCAAATACAGTTACTGAATTCTACAATTCATAATTGAAAAAAACCCTCAATTTTATAAATTGGCAGCTTTATAAGTTTGAAAGAAAACAGTGTGACTGTGCAGCATTGTGCCTGAGCTGAAAAGCAGTAACAGTTCTGTTGAGAAGTCAGATTACGTGATTGTTTTGGGAAGTTTATAATTCAAGTTTATAATGATGGTCAGTCTCAAAGGACCTGGTCAGTCTGTATACAGTGGGGCAGAGCACTAAAAATACCACATGATCTTCTCAGGAAAGAAAGTGGTGTGGCACAGGCACAGGCATGCACAGGTAGGTGTTATCAGTTAAATCCAGCACGGGTGCAGTTCCCTGGGTGTGCCTGTGATGCTTTCAAAGCTCAGTGACACACGTACAGCAGCACCAGGCAGATGTGAGTGTGGTGCAGGGACATTGCCATTACCTACCATGGGTACAGTTTCTCCTGTATACTATGTTGCCATCATTATCTTCTGTCTGGCACTTGGGAAACTGGAGAGTCACAACAAAGGTCACGTTGGATCCTACCAGTGCTGGGCTGTCACTGTCCAGTTTGGCTGTCACCCTTCCGCCTGTAGAAAAGAAAATTGGTCTTCACTGCAGTAAAGGGTGCATGGGAGCAGGAGCTGCCATCAACTGTGCACTGTTGACATGGAAATGCTTTATTGGTTACTCTGTTTCTAAGGGCTTTCGTGCTCCTAAGTCACTTGTGTTCTTACCAAAACCCCAACTTCAAACAATCAGAGGGACTCAGTGTGTCCTCCCAGATCACTTACTGCTCTGCTGTTAATTTTCTTCCAAGAGCTAAGAATATCGTTTTCTACCTGTGGGGGTCAATATATTTCAAAGGAGAAAATGTTTCTTTCTCTTCAGGGATAGTCCTTGGCTCTCAGCTCGGAGCAGGTGACAATAAACATGCTCTTTGCTGGGGCTGTCAATCTGAAGCCCATGTGCCTTACCGAGGTAGCAGTAGAAGCTGCCTGTCCTCCGGGGCAGCTTTCACATAATGGATTGTGCTGGAGCCCCGACCAGCAATACTTCTTGATAAGTATTAATGTCTGAGATTAGTCATAATGGGAAAGCATTTTGTGTAATAACTCACTGTTCTGCTTCCTCAGACAACCCACTGGGAATGTATCAAACCCGATCATCTCTAACTTGCTGTTCTGTGCAGCAGTGGATACTGCCCCTATGAAAATGCACTCTAGCACCTGCACTCTGCACTGAGGGGGATTTTCTGGCCAGTTTTTCAAGTGTTTTTGAAATAAGTACATGCTATCACCTTTCCAGCAGTCTTTCCATCTGGGATTTCCTTCTTCCCAGAAAGGATAAAGTTTTTCATTCCAGTTGTTTTGATCACTAGACCAGCCTTGTAGCTTCTTGTAGGATGTGACAGGAGAAGTGCTTCCATGGCTCAACACATCTTGATACCCTAGAGAGAAAACCGAACATCAGTGTAAATGTAGTGCAATTTCCCCTACTACTCTATAAAAACATTACTCTTGTGCTGAACTTTAATTATGTACTGGTAGAAAACTTTCCACCCGTAGAAAAATGATGGAATTTTATCATTGCAGCTATAAACACATGAACTATAATTAACACAAAGACAATTCCACCACTGTCAGACTGACATTTTTATTCTACTTGCAGTACTGCAAACTTCCCAGAAAAAGAAAAAAATGTCGACAATGTTTTGACCATATCAGAGCAATGGTTTGCAAGAATTTACATAACCCTGCCACAGTCAGGCTCTTTGCACAGAGGTTGCTTGATTTCTGACTGCTTTGCCTGGTAATAAATCTACGAGTAAAAGGCTAACAGGATGAATTAATTCTGTGTCTGAGTTGTGCTCTAGTGGAAGTTGTGCCAGGAATTAGTTTTGACCCAGTGCAGCTCCTTTGGTGAGCTGGCTGGTGGTTTGGGTGGGAGGGGTGGAACCAATTATAACAGAAGCTGGTATTTCCAGAAAAGGAATTTTAGAGCTGAATAGTAAATTCAATGTGTTTATAATATAACAACAATAACATATTAGCTTCATGCCTTTTATTTTAAAATGGCTCAGATATTAAATAACTTCAATAACATCTTTCTTCTCATATTACTACAAATGATGGGCTCAAACTTTTCCCAGGCTTCTAGGATCCCTCTTTCTGTCACAAAGGACACATAGTGGAAAGCAACATAAAGACCCAAGTAACCTGTAGGAACATGTTGGCCTCTGTAGGATGCCATAGAAATATATTAATACGAGGGCTCATGGGCACAATTCCATGAAAGCCTGGGGGCTTTAGAGAGCTCTGCCATGATAATCAGGTAAGGTAACTGCTGATTGTGCCATTCTGTCACAACATAAAGGGAGTTAGGTTTTCTGCTTTCCATGGCTTTATTGTAGAGGTACAGCTGATGCAGAATGCTACTGAGATTTATACCCAAGTGCAACAAAGTTCTAGATGACTTCAAGGAAAATGCAGAGACCTGTAAGAAGGGGAAGAATTACCCTGTGTGCTGTAACCTAACCGGTTTTGTTGGAATTTCTCCAAGCTTTGGAGAAGACACAGAGCAGGTGTAGCTAGTTTAAGCACAGTCTTTAGAGGTGGGTGGCTCCTAATTTTACTGCGAGAGAGAATCAGAGAAGCAGCTCAGAAGAAGGGGCAGGAGCTGCTTTCTCTCGGTGTTTTATTGCCCAGTGAGGTTTCTGCTGGGCAGGAAGAATATCCCTTGGCCAGTCCCATCTCCACTATGAGCTGATGCTGGTAGCTCTTCCCTCGGTCCTGAGGACTGAACAATTTGAGGAAAAGAACAGATTTTGCATGCAGAGACACAATCTCCCACAGTCTTTTTCCCTACAGGAACTCCCTGCAGTCTTACTTAAATCACTTGAATCAAGTCTTTCCTGCAGATTTAATATATTTTGATGTAAGCAAGCATAATATTATGACTGGTATTTACTTAGCGACCTGTATCACATGCTGTATTGTTTTGAGTCTTGGTCAGAAGAAGAGTTTGGTAATGTTGTCGTTCAGAAACTTTGCTCAGGAAAAAAACAAATTAGCAACTATAAAAGTACTTCACAAAGGCTTAGCAAGTTCAATTACACTTTAGGTATCATTAAAATAATGTCTCATTTAAAAGTAAATGGCTACATAATTTTTGTTATTTATTTTTCCTATTCTCCTTGATTTTATCAAAAAATTATTTAATGAACAAAAATGTTTTGCTTTTGTCAGATCAAAACTTTTCAATCATTGTTTTTTTCCCAAATCTTCAATTTATCAAAAATAGCTGGATCACTTTTAATTTTATAAATGCTGTCATTTTTGAGTTTTCATTAACAATCTTTGAATTTAGAATTAATTTTCTAGTCCAGTAAATAGCTGTTGTCACAGCTTCTAAATCACAAGCTGCTTAGGTATTTATTTGCCTCTCTTATGTGCTTTGTTTATTTCAGTCAAATATAGAACATTTCAAAGGTTCAGGACAAAGATTTTTTTTCAGATTAGGAAAGACTTCTGCACTAGTTTCTCTAACACATGGAACTGAAGAATTTCAGTTGGTGAATTTAAAGGAACAAAAAGCTTTAACGTTTTTCTTTTTTAACAATGAAAACCACTCAAGAACAGATGTTGGTCAGAACCAAAATTAGAGCAATTCAGTTCAAAATAGACAGAGTAATGTTATGCTCCAAGGAACAGATTCCTGTAATAGTTTTGGTGAGGTGTTCATAGGGGAAAAGATCATATACTTTGATTGACTTTCTTCTTTCTCATTCTGGCTTTCATTTTAGTGACAAATGCAGCAAAGACAAGTTCAGTATTTCCTGTGAAAGTGTATTAGCCATGAAAGAGAGAATGAGAGCCAATGTTGGGACAGCAGAAATAGAAAGATGACACAGCTAAAGGGAATAAAAGTGTATTAGAAGTAAAAAGGCTGATGGAATGGCACCAGACTGTAACATAAACTTTCTAAAGTTATGTATAGAAATATAATAAAGCAGGACAAAAAAGAATTTGAGGAACAGCTTGCAAAAAAATAAAACCTACAAATTAATTTTTCCCCCAAATATAAACTAAGTGGGAAAGCTTGCCAGGAAGTATAGGGCCAAAAGATGATGTAGATGCAAAAGAAGCATTCAGGAAAGGTAAAGGGTTAGCACAAAACTCAAATAGGTCAATTGGTTTATATTTTCATTCACAAGGGAAGAGCACAGGGGGTTTCTGTTATAGAAATTTTTTTTACAGTGACATAGAATATCTCTCAAAATGAAGTGTTGGCACAAAATCCTCAATTATAGAACAAATCAACAAAATGACAAAGTTGTCTAGATAGGATGGCCCAAGTATGGAAGTTATTCAAGAGTGAAATAAATGAGCTATTAACCATAGCATGTAACATCTTGCTTAACACTGCTTCAGTGACTGAGAAACAAAAATTGGCAAATGTGATGACAGTTTTTAAAAACACTTCCAGGGAAGATTTAGAGGATTAAAAAACCCTTTGGGGCTCAAGTTGGAGAAGCTGGTAGGAACAGCAGTGAAGAACAGAGTAAGTAGGTAGAGTACATTAATATGATTTGCCATAAAAGGAGCGCATTGCTCACAAACATATTCTGAGTTTTGCGAGGGAGACAGAGAGCATGGGAACAAGGCTGACCTGCTTGTTACAGTCTGCTCGAGTTCCAGACAGCACTTGATGAGGTCCCTTGCTAAAGGAACATAAAGCAATTAAGTTACCATGGAATAAGAATGAAGCATTTCACATGAATAAATGATTAGTTAGGATATTAAAAAAAGCTATGAATAAGTGCCCAGTTTTCTCCATTGTTAAAATAATTTAAAATGTTCATAATGAAAAAAACAGGTAAGCAGCGAAGTTCTTTAATCTGCTGAAGACTGCATTAAAGTAATAGAGGCGAGGACTGTATGAAACTCGATGACTCAAGAATAAAACTATGAAATTCAACAGAGTTAAATGTAGCCTTACTTTGAGAATGAGGGGCTCTAAACTAGCTCTAAACTCAGAAACAGGATCTTGCAGCTTTACAGTTTTGAATGCAGTACTCATTGGTAGTTGAAAACCTGGGAAAAGGCTGGATAGAGAACAAAGATGAGAACATCATTACAGCATTTTATAATGCCATGTCTTGAGTACTGTGTGCTCTGTTCTCTGCAGCTCAGTCACTATAAAGGAACTGAAAAAACACAGAGAGAGGTGACGAGGACGCTACAAAGGGAAAGAATTGTTTCCATATGAGGAACAGCTAAATAGACTATGTCTTGAAGCCTGGAGAAGAGGTGACAGAGGAGAATATAAAAACAGAATCATGAACAGCATGGAGGAAGAAGCTGGAAGTACAAAAGCTAAGGAGAATCAAATGAAACCAGCAGGTTACAGGTTCCAAGCACATGAAAGGTGCTTCTTCACATAAGGTACAATTAAGGTGTGAAATTTTTTTTGTGTCCCAAAAATTTACACGTCTTGCAATGAAAACCAAATGCATGAACAGATGGAAGAAGTCTAGTAAAAACTGTAAAATATAATGACTGCATCTGACAGAGGCAGTTCTATAAATGCTATAAATCATCAAAAGCTGGGAAAGTGTCCTGACCTGCCCAGTTATACATGCAGTACTATTCTCCATTGGAGGCACGTACAAGGCTAGATGAATGCTCAGATGCACTTCAGTTTTTAAGGTTTTCAATTTCCATAATTTTTCATACATCTCATACATTTCAATTTCCATTCCATCTGGAATTTGAGCTTAAAATCCCATTTCTACATTCCCAGCCCTGAGCTCAGAGAGTCATCCTAAGACTTGGGTCGAATTGCGCGCCTGCAAAGAAGCAGATCAGCCCACTCCCTGCGCACTGGGGCTTGCAGATCAAATTCCTTGACTGGGCTCCTTGAGGTTAGGGATCCTCAGGTCCAAGTGTCCCAGTGAGGAGCACAGCTTCTGACCTGGCCTCTCTCAGCCACAGCTGAGCCAAGCCAACTGTGCAAAGTCCATTCTGCATCTGCTGTTTCAGCCATGCCTGAACTGGGGAAGTATTGCTAAGAGTTTGCTGCCAAGGGCCAAGGTTTAGCTCCAGTCAGTGCCATGGACCTGTGGAGCACAGGGAGCAGATTACTGAGCAGTTCTCAGCACACTTCTCCAGCTTGGGCAGCTTTTCTGCCCAGAGCCCAGCAACCTTGGGGTGGAACTGGCTGTCGCCTACCGGGTCACGGGCACTGCTCCAGCAACCACCTCAGGTGCTCGGAGCAGCGCTTTTCCTGCGCTGGCCTGGGACATGGAAGGGGCCGGGGCAGGAAGCAGGGATGCAGGGATGCAGGGATGCAGGGATGCAGGGATGCAGGGATGCAGGGGTGCAGGGATGCAGGGGTGCAGGGATGCAGGGATGCAGGGGTGCAGGGAGGCAGGGATGCAGGGGTGCAGGGGTGCAGGGAAGCACTCACGTGTGGCGGCGGCGCACAGCAGGGCCTGGGCCAGGAGCAGCAGTCCGAGGGGGTGGCCAGCACGGCTCATGGTTCCGGGGATCCTGGGCTGCCCAGCACTGCCCAGCACCTGCCGAGGAGCAGCGCACGGAGACTGCTCCGGCCTCAGGCGGGAGGTGAGAATGGAGTTTCTCCGCCGCTCTGCTCTGCGATTAAATGAAGGGCCCCGGGACTCATCATGTGATGGAATTAAGCAGAGATGCATGATTTTGTCTTCAGCTTCTTTCAGCTCATGTGGTTATGACTCACTCCCTTTGCTTTCAGCATTGCCTGGGATTTCTGAGAGACCTGTTTGGAGCCACACCATTCACCCCACAGGCATTTTTATACTAGTTTTGCACTGTGATCAATTTTTGTACTTAATTTGTTTTTAAATTAGGAATACTTATTTCCAGAAATCCAAATTAACTCTTGCCCCGGCCTGATTTGCAAGTGTTACTGCAACAGCTCACTGCATTTGATGAACCCATCACTACTTAACCATATAGCTCACCCCATGTGCTGGGCAACAACTCTAAACTAAATGGAAAATGGCCAATTCAAACAAATTTCTTGACTTGGCTCCTGATCAGAGTGGATTGTTAAGGAAAATGTAATTTAAATATTTAGTGGGTACCTATCCAATCCAACCACGTCTAGAGGTGCCATCACAGCCCCTGTGTGGTGATGGCCACTCAATATTTAGCTCCCAAGTTGCCATGATCCACACACAGATGATTGTATAAACTTTACGGATTGTAGTAATAAATAAAAAATAGGCTTTGCTGCCCAGTCTGAAAATGAGGTATATAACCAGTGGCTCCAGAGGAGCAGCGTGGTTTGGCAAACACTGCACCTAGTGGTTCAAATTCAGGTTCAGTGTGCTTCCCCAGCCCAGGTGTTCTTCTACAGGCAGTGCAGCAGCTGATTTTCACTGAAGGCCTGGCAGCCTTGTGAAGTTTCTTGCTGTTGTTTGCAGCAGAGAACAAGCTTTGGTAAGATGGCAAGGCAGAGAGCCAAGTACAGTCCTCGAGAGAACTGAGTAGCAGTTTCAGTGCTCCCAAAGAATAGCACTCGTAAGTGTGACACTGCTAGCCAGAAACCAGTGAGCTGGGCAACAGCAAACCATTTTTATTTAGGGCAGGGCAGGTGGAAGTCCATAATTCCAAGGCACTGTCAACAGAATGAAGACATTGCCCAATGGAAAGGGATTTTAGAACTATGACTACTTTTTTTTTGGTAGTTTCTTCTATTTTTCTAGTGTTTTATATTAACTGTACAAGTTATTACCATTACCCAGAGCACCCTAGCCATCATTTCTCTCAGTAATGCAGGCTCTAATGTCCAGTCCTGTGTTTCTTGCATGTGTGGAATCCATACTTCAGCATCCTGCTGGCTGGAGCTAACCCTCACTCCTGCTGCCAGCCAAGGATCAGGGTGACAGCAACAGCCTTAGGGGTACAGGCTTGTTGAAACTAAGCACTCATTATCTGGCAGAAACAAGGGGGAGCATAAATCGAAGTCAAAGCTATGACTGACTGTGCAAAAAATCATATGACTGCAGCGTCCTCATGTGATTGTTGCTTTTTTGTTGTTATTCAATCAGCTATGTTCCCAGTTGAAATGTCAGGTTTCGAAGGCATTCACAATTATTTTTTTTAAACCATGTGGGACATTAACTTTAATTGCACTCCTTTGTTTCCAGGTTGCTGATCCTAGAAGTGAAAAGTGACCTTCAAACACTGTGGTTCAGCACTGGGAGCCTGATCCAAAGTCTGCTGGGGAGAAAGGAAGTTTGAATGCTCATTCCCAAGAGGCTCTTGAGAACCTCCAGAGGAAAACCGCTGACAACAAATGCCTGTTAATTAAAACCAAAAATTTATCAGCCTAAAAACAATAAAGTTGGTTACGATGGAGTTTTTTGCCATGTTATTTGATACATGAAATTGTTACATAAATTTTGAGTGACAGTCTCAATAAGAACCAGCTGGTAGAAATTATTAAACATGTTGTAAATAGACTTCAGAGGCACTGAGGGTCAGGCCTGTGGTTAGAGGAATCCAAACCCACCAGGGCTGGGGTAATAACTAAAAGGTGGCTTTACTATGACACTCCAGTCCTTCACGTTCTTCCTCCTCTGCTCTTGGCCCTTAGATTACACATTCCTGCAGGGCTGACACTGGAAATATTTGGGTCCACTTGTGCTGTGGCTGCAGCCAACATTCACAAGAGGAGAGGAGAAGGGAAGGAAGAACTAGGGGGAACAGGAGTGTAAAGGAAGTGGAAAGAGTGAAAAGCTAAGAAAAGTATACTAAGTCCAGATTGAAGGGACCATTTGAAAATGGAGCTGACTTCTCCAAGTGTCCTAGCCATAGCTGACTGTGTCTGAAAATGAGTGTCTGAAACACTGAAGGGTTGCTTGAAACCTGTGGGTCATCATCAGATCTTAAATTACTTTTATAGTTTCTACATTATTATTCTTGGTCTCTGAGAAACAGCTTTGCAATTTAAACAAGTGAATTGAATCAGGCAGCTGTAAAGGAGAAAAGGTTTGAAATATATCCTAAACATTCTCCCAGCAAAGAAATACACATTCAGGGAGATTTAGGGCTTCATCTGACAAAGAAATGCGTGGGCAGGAAGTGCTTGGTACTTCACAGCTTTAGCAGCTCAGTTATTAAATCTCATTGAGGAGATACACATCTCTGCTACCTGAAGGGCTGTCAGATGACAGGGTGTGAACACATCATGTGTACCTGCATGTCTAGACTGACAGAGCTGGCATGCTCACAGTGCTATCACACTGCCATCAGTGCAACATGAATACAGGAATTGTTTATCACTGCTCACAGGAACTGTAAAAAAAAAGTGCGAAGGAAAAAAAAGACAGGAAAAAAAAAGGTTTGAAGTATGAACTTGGCTTTTGGCCTAGAAAGTAAAGAAAAACAAGACAATCTTGGTTTGGCAAGCAGGTACATTTAGGTAAATGTTGTCTGCCATTACCAGTGATCTCTCAAGGGAACTCTGCTTAGGGCTTGATAAATTCCCTTTCTGGGAAGAAATCATCTGTGCTTCACTTCACATGGGACAGTGGGCATCAGCTGATTGAACCAAACATGTGCACAAGGCTGCCTCGGCAGCCTGCAGTTCTTCTTGTACCAGAAGGAAAAGAAGCTCTTGATGAGTGTCTAGTATCATCTATCCCAGTTTATCACTGAAAAATGAATTAACCCTTGCAACTGATCAAATGGGCTTTTAATAATTCCAATGCCTTTATTTTTTGCCTTGGTGGTAGCTAAATCTACCATTTTGCCATTTTTTAATGGGAGGGTGTTTCCTAGCATCATACATTTCTCAGATTCCTGTGTTGGGATTGGTCATAGAATCATAGAGTGGTTTAGGCTGGAGAAGACCTTTAAGGTCATCGAGACCCACCGTTAACTCCACCACTTCCTGGGCAGCCTGTTCCAATGCTTGACAACCCATTCTGTGGAGAATTTTTTCCTAATATCCAATTTAAAATAGTTTCCAATTTTAAAGATCTTCTCCAGACTTGGCATTTGACCACAGCATAGGAACAAGGAATGACTACAGCATGAGATAAGGCCCAGGGGTGACCTTATCTCTCTCTACAACTACTTGAAAGGAGGTTGTAGCAGGGGCTGATCAGCCTCTTCTTCCAGGTGACCGCCAACAGGATAATAAGAAATTGCCTCAAGTTGCACCGCGAAAGATGTAGATTTTTTTTCTGATACAAATAATTTTTAGCCAGATTTTCTCTTGAGGGAAGGCTTGAATGAGCCTGCCATCTCTCTGCTTTTTTTGGTTCTTCCCTACAAATGCTACTCAGTCATAGCTGTGTGTGTGACAGTGCCCCAAAATGCCTCATGGAAGCAGCTTGTGGGGGAGGTAGGGGAAGCCAAGAAATCATCTGCAGCACTTTGATATCAGCAAATCCTCACAAGAGCTCAGCCCCGAGATACAGACCCACAGAGTGCCCTGGCCCACTCATCCTCACAGGAGAACTCGTCCTCCCTGCCCATGGGAGGCTGATCATGCAGATGACCAGCAGTTGAAGACAAAGCACAGGAACGGATACTGACTGTCCAGATTGTACCACACACCTTTTTTTAAAGCTATGTAAAGAAAGTAAGTTTATTTAGTATCTCTGGATAGGTTTGTGGTGGGTTTTTTAACTACAGTGACCGTGGAAGGAGGAGGTGTAGCTATCCTGGCAGTCCCAGTGCTCTGCTGTGGTAGCCCGTGGTCTTCCAAAGTCTCTGTGAGATTCTGGCCCGTTCCATGTGCACCTCAGCTGACCCACTTTCAGTTTTGCAGCTGCCAGAGTTAATTTACAATCTGGATATTGGTTTTACTCTGCTACTTTTTTTCATATTGATTTAATGAATTGTTAATGATGTATTTTATAGTCACCATGATTCATTGAGGCACAGACCTCTTCCAATCAGGAGAGCAGATAATTGCAGTGAAAGCACATGATTATGGCTGGATGAGACCCATATTTTTCATCATATTTTAATGAAATTGATTCAGGCTTCCCTGATGCTCAGAGAAGTATTAAAAAATCGATTTTGTATCATTCAGCTCAAGAGAGCAATCAAATTTTTGCTGAAAAGTTCTGTTTTCTCTAAAAACATTAATTGATATTTAGACTAGGAAGAAGGTAAGAATTTATTTAAAAAAAAAAGTTATCCAGAAACAATTAAACCAGCAAACCCCAGCCAAAAAAGTGACCTATCAAAGAGAATGTACTTAACAAGAAAATCTGCTACGTAGTCTCTTCAGTGAGAGGACACAGAAGGAGAAGTAGTCTCACAGCCAAAGCTCCTTTAAAGCTTTTCTAAGAATTAAGGAATGTACTCAATTGCACCTTACTCCCTGTATTTGCTGTGTTCCATTTATTATGGGCAAGGGATAAGAGTTCACCACAGAAGCGCAGTTGTTTTATGGTCCAGTGAAATTGCCTTGACTGCTTAAGGAATAATCTCAGCACTTCCCTGAAACAGGAGTCAGAATTAATGAAAATGCTGGCAGCTGAACTTCAGCGTAACATACTCTTTAATGTGTTAACATAAAAAAAAATGGGCAAAATGCTGCATTTTTGGACTGTATTCCCACTGACTCATAGCAGTAATTCAGAGAGTAACCTCTTCCTTAGAGGCTAGAACAAATAGTGAATATACAGGCAATAGAGAGAGGAGAAAAAAGATGAATATGCTACAAACCAGCAGCCTTCTATCTAAATGCCCCATTTAGATACTAATATTTATGATAAAAGGGAGGCAAACTGAGCAAGTGGAGCTGTTGTGCTCCTACTGAGGTGTTGCCGTCATCTTAGGACTTAAATCCACCTGGATCCACCTTCTGTGGCTGACAACACCGAGGAGGACTCCTTGGGGGGTCTGGAGTGAAACAGAAGGAAAGAGATCGTAGAGGGTTTGGTTTGGTTGGGTTTTTCCCAGTTTGCCTGCTGCCATTTGCACAGAGTGCCAGGGCTGTGGTTAACCAGGGAGGCACGGGAGCAGCGGCCTGGCCGTGCCATAGCGCCCGTTCCCACTCAGCCACCACCACCTCGAGTCATCCTCAGCTGTGCAGAGAGCAGGTGGCAGGAGCGGGCCCTGATGCTCTGCTGGCAGGGCAGGGGAGGACACTGGGGCTGCTAATGCAGCTGTGCAGCCCCAAAATCAGCACGGGTTACTGCCCTGCCCCACAGCTGGAGGGGCTCCTGCTGGCAGAAACCCCAACAGGAACTGCTGCCTGACCGGGACAAACATGTATTTTTAATGCCCTGTTCCCAAATGCTGGGATGTTCCATAAATGTTCCACAATAATCTTTAAAAGTTCTGATCACATGTGGGAAGGGAAATATATTGAATCTATAGGAGTTAGTCCTCTGAGTTCATCTTAAATGAACACCCATATCCTTTCTTTGTATTCTCTTTGATAGGAGCAGTAAATTTGCACTGACACTGTTTTAAATCTGCACTGGAATATGGTTATTTTATTTCAGCTTCCTTTGCCAATACTGGAAAATCTAACATGGCTTTACTGTGTTACCGTGTGAGAACCAAAAAAATTGATTTAATACAGCAGCCTACTTGCAATCCCTGGCTTAAGTGAAATATTGAGGGTAAAATCTGTCTTGCATGTGGATTGCACTGATCACCAGAACTATGAGCCCAGCCCAGGGAATACTGCATAACATGATTAGAATCATTACAGAAAATATGTGTGCATCATGTAATAGAAAAATCTGCTCCTTAGATCTATAATTTTAACTGTCTCCCTAAAAAGAGAGAGATAGCTTAACAAATCTTTCCTCAGCCACGCTGCTTAATTGCAGCTGGTTGCTTGGAGCACTGCTGTACCCAGTGGTCTGGGAGGAAGGGAAAGCTCTTTGGTGCCCAGCATAAGAGGCTTCACTGCAAATGTTCACACTGCAAATGGTTCGGTTCTGCTGCTCATGGAAAGAAGGTGAAGAGTTATTAAAAAAATTCAGGTGCAATGTGTGGTCGCTGCCGTTCCTCTCAGCAAAGGTTATCATATCCAATGGGAAAAGCCTGAATTTAGTCCTGTACCATGTCTGGCATCAAAGTGTAAAAAATGGAATAGACCCATAGGAAAAGAAAGAAAAGAGAAGCATTAGTGAAGAGGAGGAAAATGGATTGTACATTCAAACCCCTGTAAATTCACACTGGCTTTTCATGCTGCTGTTATAGTGAGTGGGATTTGGATGAAGGCAAAAAATAAGTTTTTTAGAATTAAGAACAAAATGGTGAAATGAAAATAGATATTTGATCTCTTTGTTACTAATTGTTTGTTCTGTTACATTTCAGAGTACTTCTATTATTACATAATACAAAAGAACTTTTGGCAAGAAAAACTAGTTATCAAAAGGTGTGTTGTAGAATGAAAAACCAAGAAAAATCAGTTTTTGCTAAGACATAGAGGCCAAGGAAACTCAAGTTATAAATAATTCTTCACTGAGCAATTTTTTATCAGTTCAATTTTTGTGGATGTTCTGGTAACAAATAAAAACTACATCCCATGGATGCTGAGAGAACACTAATTAATTACCAATATCTTTCTATGTGTTTGAATTTTATTCAGTTCAAGAAGGAAAGAAATGTAGTATAGAACCCAAATGGCTATTTGTTTTATTTAGAATATAATGAGAAGTCAGAGCTTCTTTATCTTTTCATGCTGTTTATTTGTCTAGGATGAAATTCAAAAGTCTGAAACCAGGAGCAAATTATGAAGCTGTTTACCTGTTTTGGCAGCCAAATGACTGGATTTCACCCAGATACACATTTATATTAATTTATATTCTACTTTTGTGACCCTCTCCTTTTACTTTTGAACATACAAATGCTTATATTTTTAGGCATAAATAATCTTCTGAGTAGAAAAACTCAGCTGCAGGTCCCTGATGAGGGAAAATGAGGAAATGGACGCCACAGTGAGAATGCCACTGGATGTCATTGCTGGGGTGGTGTTGGCACCTGACAGTGGGGTGAGAAGTGCTGGGTTAGCATTGGACACGACGACCTTAAAGGTCTTTTCCAACTGAATCCATGGTTCTGTGAGTAAAGAGCATTGCTGAGACACCACGTCCCCGGGCTGGAGCACTGTCAGCAGCAGCCACAGGGATCAGTATTTTGCATGAGTTTGGTTTTCACCAATACTTCAGAAGTCCAGCTCTGGGTTCTGGTAAATGTCTTTACCTGACAAGACATCTCAAGATTTTCTTGTTAAACTGCAGATGAACTATCAGGTCAGTGAGATGAGTTTGTTTGCGTTAATATTTTGCTTGTGTCTTAGCACTTAGCACAAAAGTGAGTTACAATGCAAATCTCCTTGTCTCATTGGAGCATGGTGGAAAGCTCGAGAGTAAATGCTCAGGGCCTTGTGACTGAGGACAGAAGGGAGAGAGAATTTTCAGAAAAAAAATGTTTAAAACAACAATTCTGTCTGACGCTGCTTTGCACAACGTCTGCAGGACAAGGGCTCTTCATCATCATCTTCTTCATCTCAGCCATGCAAACTGAGAGGGAAAGCACAATGAAGTGGAGTGTTCCAAACATCTTCTGCTGCTGTGAAACAGATGCATGACTATGAAGAGGGAGACTCCTTTACCACTCTAGTCTTTAAGTAAAAAATGTATTAATAATACTGCAAGTGAGGGAGGAAAATCAAGTGAAGGGAGGGTTATTCTTTAAGCAAAATGAGCTCTGCAAGTATAACAACATGTACAATACCACGCAGCTGTATCTGTAGTTAGCAATAACCACCCTAGAGGCTCTGCCCACTGTGCTGAGGAATGGCAGTGTATTTCTGCTCCCCTAGCTTCCCCCGGCACCCTTAGTGCTATTAAGGACATGTGCTTGCAGTGATTGAACACATTTGAAGGCAACTTTGATTTATTTCTTCAGTTCATATGAAATGGGAAGATTCTGAAAGAAAGTGACTGAAAGTGACATTATATTTAGCAGCCCACCAAAACATCATAAACCAGCTCCCCTCCCCTGTGGATAAGCCAGCATACTCTTCCCAGGAGCTAATACAATCTCTGCCTGGGACTGATATAACACTGACACCTCCTCCTTTGTTGAAGCAGCTAAAATGTCTCTGGGTAGCCAAATTGTGTAGAAAACTGTATGAAAATCACAAAGTATTAATTAAGAATTTTGTGCCGAGTCCCCAAGGCTTTTGGAACTACAGCAACTTTAAATAAAAATCAAGGAGCAAACTGCATTATGAAATTTTTGAAGTCAAACGTAGCAGGGCTTAAGGACATTATTTGAGTGTGCTGAAAGGCACAGGGAGGACATTTTAAGCTGTTCCATAGTGACATGCTTTGGGCTTTGGGTGATATTTGTTGGAAAGTTTTAACACAGTCTGGTCATACAGATAGAAGTCCAAAGCTCCAGAAAAGACAATCTCCTTGAAACTTTTGCTCACATTACAGAACCCAACTTTCCATCACAACTCTGCACTGAAAGCAGAGGGATGTGCAAACTCTGTCTTTTATTGATCTACAACATGTTTTATAGTTTTCATTCCTATAGTATTTGAATGCTTTGCATGTGTTTTCAATTACAAAAAACTGTCTCTCAAAATGTATTTGTAATGGATACTATTTTAAAATTGAAAAGAAAACTTTCAGGTTATTTACAGAGGAAAGGTGATTTCATGTTGGGTGGGGACCACAAAGTCACCCAGAGCTCGTTGAAACAAGCATCCATGACAAGAAAAGCTTTGGCTCTTAAGAGCCGATTCTGGTTAGAATGTAAGTGAGAACTATTTATTATTTAAAGAAGAGCAAACATAGACTAAAACAAAGCAGGCAGTTTAAAAGACACTCCATCCTTACTCACTGAGTTCTTGTTGGATGGGTTCTTTTGCCAGGCCTCAATTTCAGAGGCTGTAAGGGCCACTGTAATGTCTTTAAGGGTCTATTTCCCATTAGTGACCTTTGTTTAAGTTCCTTTCTGAATCCCAGCTCCTTTGGTATTTCAGTCAGTCCTTAAATGCTTTTGCAGAAGATTGTGTAGGGAAAGTTGAGGGACACAGTTTTTCTGCTAATAATAATTTGCAGAGATAGGTCTGAGAGCAGGCAGATACATCTTCAAGGTATATCACGATCTTTAGTGAGAGCTTTTAAATTCAGTTAAAAAATTACTCGCTGGGGGATTATAATGGACAATTTGGGCGACCAGAAGGCTATTAAATTCTATTTCTTATGTACCTGCAAATCATTAAAAAGAAGCAATTTTGTCCAGTATATGTAACCTTTCATTTATCTTTAAAGTCTCCAAATAAGCATATATTAATTTAAATTCTAACAGCCTACAGCAGATTTTCAAATTGAATAGGGTGAGAAATTTTAAAAGGTCATAGGAATAAAGACAAGACTTATCTGGTTAGCTAAAAAGATTCCTTTGATGTTTTTATCTTCCCAGGTTTCACTGCAATTAAGAACTGGCAAAACGAACTTGCTAATGGAACCACTTAGTGTTGGAACCACAGCAGTATTTAGCAGGCATAATCAGCAATCACTGCTTTGTGCTAAGCATTTCATGACCATATAATGACCATCCAGGCAGCCAAGCACCAGAACTGCAGGAGCATTTTCATGTGCTCTTGTGGTTCTCCAGTATGACCTTGGCTCAGCCAGTCTTCCACCATGCCAGATTTGGTGGCCTGGACAAAATGCAACCTGACTGACTTAGTACTTTCCTATTATCTATATGATTCACTAATTTTAAGCAAAGGGTGCTCTCGTATTATTAACCCAAGCTCTTCTGGTAGCCATAGGGTCAGCAGGGACTCTTTGGTGGTTTTCAATTTGGCCAATACAGATAACAGCACCTGGGGGGCAGGGAGAATGTGGTAGAGAATGAGAACGGGCAGCATAGTTACACCCTTTTTGTATGATTAGGGCAACACTTTGAGTATCCAGGACATGGACCTCACAGGGGCCACAGGGAGGAGAAGGTGCATAGAGAGGCAATCCCCTCCCTGCTGGGGACCCAAGCAAACTTCCAGTGCCATCCTTTTCTCATTATCATGGTAAGGAATTTCTCAACACCTCCTGCCTTTCCTTTACCCTCTCAGGCTATAATCGGCCACAGCTGAAGCAGGTGGGAAGGAGGTTCTGTCCCCTGGCAGGGCAGGTATTCCAGGAGTGATGCAAGAGGGATGAAGGCTTCATCTGTGGTTTTTGTGCTCTTTGGTTTCTCTGACACTTGAATGGGTGAAGTCTTGCCCGTTTCAAAAGTTTTATCAACCCTTGTGTGATAACTAAGAAGTCCCCATCTGGAGATGATGGAATATGAGCAGGCAGAAGCTATATCAAGTTAGAGGACTTCTGATTGCTGTTGAGTGGTGTTTCCTGTGAAGAGCCCATCAGAGCCATGTTCTGGAGTCTGCCCGAGCTCCAGTTCACTGGTGAGTCTAAATATTCTTACTCAGACTTGGGTTGCCTTGAATGTTTTGGATCCTTTTCAGGGGGCCATGGTTGCCCTGTGGAATAAAGGAGTATCCATATGCTGGTGCATGGACAACTCTCTCCAGTTTGAACAGAGGCAATCTTCAGAGAAAAACATCTCTTATTGTCTGGATTTGTTTAGTCACAATCACACTCTCCTGTACCTTAAGCCTTTTGGAGTAAGTTACATTTAAGATTAGAAGATGAATGAATATGCAAATTTCCTTGGCTGAACTGAGCCAGCAGTTTCTTCAAAATAATCAGGATATGTGAAATGTCTTGAAAAGTTTCACATGCTTTGGCAGAAATGCCATTCTCTGCCAAATGAAAGAG
Source organism: Prinia subflava (assembly GCF_021018805.1). Taxonomy (NCBI): domain Eukaryota; kingdom Metazoa; phylum Chordata; class Aves; order Passeriformes; family Cisticolidae; genus Prinia; species Prinia subflava. The sequence continues at coordinate 122,011,121 of NC_086247.1, forward strand.
CAAGCAAATTAATATACTGTCATATGACAGGGCAAAAGGTTAGTGAGACACTAATAGGTCAGTGCATAGTTATTTCTAGAAACTTATCAGAAGGCAAGAAATATAATAACAATTGATTTATTTTATCAGATTGTTATTTCCAGTTTCATTTAAGTGAAAGCTCATTCTTGGTTTCTGTTTCATTTAGAAGCTCTTCTGCAGTGATCCTGTTTTTATTCTAAGTTCTGGGAGGCTGGAAGGTTCTACAATGGCAGGATCCTAGGAATCCTGAGAGAGGAGACTTGAGGTCCATCTGCAAAGCTCTTGGATCATGGATAATTTCATTGATTTCCATTAGGTATGAAACTGGCAGCAAGTTGGCAGTTCCCAGGGTGAAATTATGTGCTTTGGTTCTTTTACATCTGAATTTACATAGCTTCTTGTTCCTAGGTTAACTTCGTGTTTTAACATGGAAGAATCTTGCTTTGCTACTTGAAGCAAGATGGTTTTGAGCCACAGAATGTGTGTATGAAACCTGGTTTCCTATAGTTTGGTGCCTTATGTCCTCTTTAATACCCCAATGAGACAAAAGTCTGGTAAACTACTCTAGATATTGGATTTCCATGTGTGCTGATTAGCCAGTTGCTAACAGCATTCATAGCAGCTGAATTTAGCCTGTTTTTCTTTCCTTGCCAATTCTTACTATAGCTATGAGAATAGGGTCATCTTTGAAAATTAATTTCCTGAAAATTGGCTGTGGGGTTAAAGAAATGACTGGTGCAGAAGGAACCACAGACAGATGATCAGATGGTACAATCAAAACCATGTAATTTTTTTAGGAAACCTGCTAAAATTGAGTAATTTGGATATAAACCAGAAAGCATAATGAATTGGACCTCAGCAGTTTTCTGGCTCCTGTGCTCTGTGTCAGAGACTAAAATTGGTTTTTGGGAGTCCTGCTTTCATGGGGAATTTTTTAGATGGATAGCAGCCAGCATCACAACCCTGGGATGTCTTCTCTAAAGATGAGTCCACACTGAGGGCCTGTGAGAGCTGAGCAGAGCACGGCAGATGCACAGTGTGCACTGGGCCTTTGTGGCTTCTGAGTCCCCTGGCTGACCTCCAGGGCTGTGTGAATCATCACAGGCCCAGCATCAGAGGTGGGAATGCTGTAAAATGCAATTTAGTTCCTCCTCCTGTACACCAAGTACTGCACTATATACAAACTTCTAAGTAAATGATTTTGGATGCACAGCTGTAAATTTCAGTCACACACACTCTAACAGATTTTTTAAAACAACAACAACAGAAAATCACATATTGTTCTCATGTACTCTTTAGTTACTTTATAGGACTCCCTCTGTTCGTGACTGTTTCTGTTATTGTTGGAAGAATAAACCTTCTCAAAATAGATCATGGTAACGATGGAATCAGTGACCACTTAAGTAGAAGTTTGCTGCCAGAACCAGTTTATTTCAGCTGTGATCATGAGGAGTCTTGTTGTTTTTTGTTTGTTCTTCAATACTGTCTGTAATATTGAGATGCTCTGCTAGTATCTTTAATGTTATCCATTGTTTTTCCAAAACAAAGTAGATAAATACATAAGAAAAGGTCAGAGCGAGATCCTTATCCTTGTTTTTTCAACAGACAGGACAGCCTTATTTGTCATCAGGTGTCCCACATACCTTGGTTGCTTCAGTATGGACCTATTATTGGCAACCATACGTATTTCCCTCTGCAGGAACTAACAGAGATTGCTTGTGTCACTTGTATAATGTGTGCTCCTTCATAGGTGCAACTCTGAAGCTTTGCTATGAGAAGGAGGATGGGCTTGTGTTTCAGCCATATAACCCAAAGTCAGAATGTCTGGGTTTTTTCCTCTGGCAGTATATCATGAATTTCAGCAAACCTGCCTGAATATTTTGTGCCCTTTTTCCCCTGTCTTTTTCTCTCTTCTGTACAGCAATGCTCCGAAGGGAAAAATAGGAGAAAGTTAATTTGGTTGTTATCAGACACAATTAATCAACTGTTTGCAGACAGACTACAGTCATTCCTGTGTGGAGGCCCGGAGGTGTGTCCTCCTTTCCAGGGCTGTACACCTGATGGGTGACAAAATGTGGTGCCCCCTCTGTCCCCAGTGCACTGAAGGGGTGGGGGGCTAGAGCACAGGGCAGACAGGAAGGTACATCACTGTGCCACTGTTCTTCAGGAGAAAAGAAACCTTTAGATGTGTTTCAGACAAGTGCCTGGAGAAGCAGAAGCAATCTCCTGTCGGGTCAGGGAGTAGTTTTAGTAGCCCTGAGTTTCTAGATGTACTACTCCTGAGAAGTACAGGCAGAGGCAGCTGTCTGAGAAGAACAGGCAGGAGGAGTTGACCAGTGGTTATAGAGCATGATCAAAGGTTAAGTGGGAATCATTTTGCTAGAAATGCCATGTGATATGGAGTTTGAATATGTGAGCAAAGGGCACTGATGGGACAGAACCTTGAAACAGCACCAGCTGGAAAGACAGGTCATGGTGGGGCTGTATCGGCACCCACTGTGATGTACAGCTCTGCTTGCGTGCTCGGGCTGGCTCGGAGGTGTCTCAAGTCATGAACACTGTGTCCTGATGTGGTGGGAGCTCCCACGCAGGCTTCAGGCAGAGGCAGGGACTTCTGGAGAGGAGGGGTTCCTGGTGGCCTTTTCCCTCTGCAAAACCTGCACAGGGGGGCCGAGGGAGTCACGACTCCTTGTGTGCAAATGCAGGAGACCTTGTATGCCAAAGCTTGAGGAGTGGGAGGCACACGGGCAGGGAGCAAAGAAATCGCTCTTCGGCGAGTCAGGAAGGTTGGATGGAGATGACTGAAGCAGACTCCTGGCAGAAGGATCTGCAGAAAAAATCTGAAAAGGCCTTAAGTCAGGCAGATCTGCCTGCAGGCTGGGGCTTTCTTTTAGGCTCTGTCAAGCTCCTGGGTGAAGTTCAAGCAGTGCTTCTCTTTGCAAGGGCCTGTTGGCCCCCCAGCCCAAGGGAGCTCCTGAGCAGAGCTATGGGAGAATGCTGAAGGCTCTCTTCTGCCCCAAAGAGTTCATGTGTCCTGAATACAGAAGGCTCTTCTCCACCTCATCTATTGTCCATTTGTCATACAGATACAGTAAGTGATACCAGAGTGCTACTAGCCTTTTTTTTAATGCAACCTATGGTTATAAACTTTTATTTCAGTTTTATATTATCTTAGTTCTATTTCATCATTGCAGATACTTCAAGAGAAGCCCATACTTGCAGAAGTAAACTGCAGTTACAAAATTTCATGTGCCTATAAAGAATGCTTTAAAACTGAAGTGCATCACAAACCAGAGCTGCTTGTCAGAAAACCACCACAGCATTGGGTAGCCTTTTCTCTGATAGAAAAACTGTCAGAGATCAAACTGTACCTCAGTCACTTTTTAAATATGATGTAACATTGTTTTACATGCACTCATGCAAATGTTGCTTGTTTGATTCACACAGGAGGGTTGGTTCATTTGGTATAATTAAAATTAATCTAGTTAGTTTGTAGGGCATATGCAATGGGAATATTTCATGTGACTTGCAAAGATAAGGCTCCATTGAAGAACAGAAGCCTTCCTTGATGTTGACCAGAATGCATTTAATTTGCTAAGAACCCACTGCCACAACAAAATAGAAATTCAGGTGGAACAGGATGTAATTGCTGCAGGTGCTTTAAAACTATCAGATTGCATTTCTGATGACTACCATGCAATTAGCAAGGTAACAGACCTGCTTGCTGAAGGGGGAAAGGCATAAAACTTGTTTCTTATGTCCCTCATGTGATGTGGTAAGAACAAATCCTACTGGCTGTGGAGCAAAGACAAGGCAATCTGTGTACCTGAACAAAAATATTCATCAGTCTACTGACATTTATATCTTGCTCTTCTTCCCTCCATTTTAAGATCTGGCTGTATTTTTTTTTGCAAGATAGTAAGTCCCACCAAGGAACTTGTTGCGTGAAACTGAAAATTTGCAAGAGTGTTGGAGATTAAATAAGCATATTGCCTAAGGCTGAGTTGCTAAGAACATCTCTGGTTTTTTACATAGCTATTCTTAACAGGAGAACCAGGCAATTGCAAGTGAGAGTTTCAAGGCAAGTGGCATATTCACTCCCAGGATTAGAGAGTTAATCTGCCTCGTTAAACTCAGTGGAGAGGTTCCCTCTTTATGGCCAGCACCCTGAGTCATTCCCAGGAGAGGTGGCAGGCACACAGATCTTCCTGCCCCAAATGCTCAGTGTTGCAATCCTGTCACTCTCTGCAAAAGCATTGGTGTATTTTGGTTCAAAGGGAAGGGATCAAATCTACTTATGCTGACTGCTGCATCCCTGAGGACATGTACTGTTAGTCCTGACAAGCAGGGACTTGGTTCCCGTGTTTTGGTTTTGGCTCGGCTAGATCTTAACAGAGATGTAGAACAGGACTTCTCCCGGTGGGAAACTTCCTGTCTAAGCTAGGTCTGTGAAAATAGTGCAATATTCTGGTTACTAGAAAAGTCCTGTTTCCTCCTTCCTGAAAGGGTACCCTTTCAAAAAGACAGCCATTGCATGTGGCAGCCTCTGCTTTCACCGAGCAGTAAATACTCACCCTTAAGTTCCCTCCTGAATTCTCATTTCCAAAGGCTTTGCTTGCACTCTGAATCTCCTTCCTACTCATCTTGCAGCTCTCTGGCAATTGCAGCTCAGTGCAGGAGATTCCTACAGCTCAAACTACATTTTACTGATCTGAACCACCATGGCTTCAGATCTCACTTATTGTCAGCACATTTCAGCTCTACAGTTTGCTCCTGCTATGAACATTAGTAGTCCAGACTTTTCCTTCAGCTTACCTTAGGCTTATATGGGGTCAAACATAATTAGATGCCTACTTAAATTGATATCTAAGTAGGTATCAATTTAGACAAATTGTTTAAATACAATTTGTGGCTTTTTTCCTCCACTGTTGCCCAGGTAAATCTCTGTCTATCCCCTACATTAGAACATGGGAAGTGGGCTAGAAACAAAAGCATTCACTCATAGATGTTTCTGATTAATCACTAACCCTAATCATGGTCACATAAACCTCTGAAACCTCCTAAATGCTTGTATCAAATGCCTTACTAAAAGCCAGTCGATCTGTCTTTACAATCTCCTCAAATTATTTGTAACTGTCAACAAATTAAGTACCTTTGCTCACTGAGGTATGTTTTTTCCTTGGTCTGCTAGCACATCCCTGGTGTTCTGCCACTTAGATCTGAGTGGTATCACTTACCAGAACTGTAGCAAGTCCATTATCTGATTCCCTTACTGACCCATACACCAAATTATCTGGACTCCCACTACGCTGCTGTAAGCTCACGTTTCACAAATATTTTCATACTTGTTTTCATCAGTTACTGCATGGCATCTTTATTGATTTTTCAACCATCCCTCATTTCAAGTACCTTTTAAATAGATTTCCACCATTTCAGTCTTATCAATCTCAATACAGTTTTCCTGTATTAATAAGCTTTTCATATTCCTTTGCCTCCCGAGGTGCATTTATGGAAGCTCTTCTTTCCTTAGCCTTCTGGTTGTTGTTAATTTATTGTTGTGGATGCCCTTAGCTTGTTCTCTCAGGCTTAAATCCAGTCAGCTGATTACTTGCAGTCCATCTTCCCTCATTCATTCAGTGTAAGGCTACCATGCCACTTGCTGCTGCACACTGTGAAACTACAGAGCATGGGGCTACTGTGATGTTTGATTTTTAAGACCTAATTGTAATATTTTCTGAGTTTTTTTGTTTGTTTGTTTTTCTCAGCTGCTAAATCACATTTTGAGATCTGCCAGTGCTCCCAGTATGTGAGGAAAAAGGGCAGAGAAAATTCTATTTGTTAGATGCTGGGTTGCTTCCTCAGCTGGGGCAGTGGAGAGTTTTTCTCCTGTATACAGCCAGCCTCAAGTGCTGCTGTCTGGGGATTAATCCGTGATCTCTTGAAAACCAAAACTTCATTCTTCAAATTTGTTGTTTGCACCACACTGCAGGAATTTCAGTGACTCATAAATCCTGTTATTTCAAAGTAAGGGAAGTATATGAAGTAAGGATATATGAAATATCACATGGAGCTTGAACGTTCCAGCCTATTTCACAGACAAAGATTTTCATCTGATCAGGACATTACACATATTTGCTTGGACATTCAACTCATGTTTTCTGTTCTAAATCAAAATAGGGGGAGATGTGTGAGTTTGCTGCCACCCTGTATATGCTTTTATATGCCAGACCACAATATTATGACTTTCTGGGGAGCAGCCATACACCAAACAAACAAAAAACCAGTTGCAAAAAGGAGAAGTTAAATAAGTGAAAGAATTGTAGCTAATAGAAGGTGTTATTTAGCCTCCTTTATGCTTACAACCAACTTTGATATCAAGCATACCAAACGCAGAAAAGGATGAACAGGAAAAAAAATAAATACAGAGCAAATATTGGGATGGATTGCTTTAGTCTAGCAAATTATTGCCTATTTTCTGCAGTTCAGTGAGCCCCCTAGAGTAATACTATTCCCTCCTATCCTATTCTTATCCCTACTTCTGCAGCCAACCACACAGCTTGGCTTTTGCCAGGTAAATCATATCACACTGCTCCCTGCCATCTTTTCAGATGCTCAGAAGTCCATTGATGAAAATACCAAATCCTAGTACCTTTGTAATAGTATTTTTTTAAAATTTTGAAGGGTGAGATTTTAAAATCACATTTGATCAGACTTTTTAATTTCTTGTCATTGGAAACTTTACTTAATCTTTATTTATTAATGGCAAGGTGACCTAACACTTAAAAATTCCCTTCTCCCTCTAGGTGTCTGTGGGGTAGAAGGATGTTTGAGAACATCTAGTCAATATTGTTTGGGTGTCTACAGGAGACTATCCAGATTTTTATGGCCTTACAGTTTTTTTTTTTTAAAGTAAAATACCTCCATTTAAAACATTTATTACAAAACCATTGATTTAGTTATATATATCCTGAAGTAAGCTTTTGCTCTCCTCCTAAAGATGAGGTTTGGCAATTATAGACTACTAAGGGAGGGCCTGGTCAACAGCAAATGTTCTCCTTCCCTGAGTCTAGGACATGCTCGGGAAGATTCCTGACTCCTGCTTTAGAGCATCTTGGCAACAGAACTGATCCCTTAATGTCATGACTTCAGGAGAGGTAACATTAGTAGATGCACCCATCAAGTTTTGAGAACCTGACAACGAAATGCCATCACTGACAGAAAGGCAGTTTTGCTATTGCTTGCGAAGTTTCACCTAAGAGGCATCAAAATAACAACCCAGAAGCTCCTTCTGCAGGATGAATGCTTTCAGGGCTGTCCTCTCCCAACATGACATTCCTGCAGGCTTGGTGACCTCAGGCAAAACTAACAGCAGCTGAATTGTGTCACTGGCACAGGGAACTGGCTCCCAGGGGACACAACACTGTAGTGTGGCACAGACCACACAGGAGCCATCCCCCTCTCTCTTGACACACAATGGTCCAACGCTGCACAGACCTTTGAAGAGCCAGAAGACAAGGCTGTCCAACAAGCCCTTGCACTGCAAGGGTCTTTCTAGGGTTCCATTCACAGTAGCCTATGAAAACTTGACTGAAGCACCGTTTCTTTTGAGACAACATATTCATATACAGTGTTTCCCCAGAATTTCACAGGACAACAAATAGAAAGAAATGTTCCATTTTATTTTCAACAGTTCATTTCTCAGATGTAAAAATCCTGTCCCATAAAACACAAGAAATTATAAAATACAATGTCCATATTTTTATATTGTAAATTTATTCCTGCAGGAGACTTGAGCGAAGTTAACAGTAGCATTTCATTTCATTTTAAAACATATTACTTCTGAATAAACTTAAAAGGTCGAAAGCATTTAAAAGTTCTAATGGTGGTGGCTTAAGAGGAATCTTTCCAATTGTGAACTCCTTTGCTTCAAACTGCTGCCACTCTTCAGCTGATAATTCACTCTTGGGCGTGAATAACTTCTCCGAGGCGGGGCTGGAGCTGGTGGCTGCAGCGGAGGTGACAGTGACAGGATGTCCAGAGGCACTGGCGCTCTGTCCAAATAAAGAACCGCTCGAGGGCGAGGCGGAAGAGGCTACGCCGGCACTGAAGGCTCCAAAGGCTGGGAGCGGAGCGGTGCTGGCAGAGTTCACAGCAGCAGCACTGCCAAAGCCTGGAAAGCCACAGGTCCCAAAGCCAGCGGCTGTGGCAGCTGTTTTAAAGGAGAAGGAGGCTGCGGATGGAGCGGCCGCGCTGCCAAAGCCCACGGACTGGGCTGTGCCAGGAGAGGACACTGTCCCAAATGCAGGAGCATTTGCAGCAGCAGAAGAGCTCCCGGCACCAGGGCTGCTCCCGGATGATGTTGAGCTGACGAGGCTGGAACTGGTTTTAAAGGAGAAACTGCTGGCACTGGTACTGCTGCTGCTCACAGGAAAGCCTGCAAGTAGAGAATTTACAACAAAATATTAGAACGGGTGTCCCAGGGATACTAAACCACTGCTGTGCTTCAAAGATGCAGCAGCAGCAGCAAACGACGGGAAATGTTCAAATGTTTTGGTTCTTAGAACAGGAACTTACTTGACAGCCCAAAGCTTGAGGTTTGCTGTCCTCCCATTCCAAAGGCAGGTGCTGGTTGAGTGCCCGTGCTCTTGAAAGCAGAGAGCTGAAAGAATTCCAGAGACATACATGAAAAATAGGTTCCAAAACAGGGAAGTCTCTCTGAATATCTATTTGAAACAAAAACAGAGCTGCCCAGTCCTACTGAATCCAACTCAGACCATGCTGGACAGTGATCACTCCTCACAACTGCCTGTTCTTGCAGTGCTTTAAGTGCTCTAAGGCCATACACGCTCTCTCCAGAAATGCAAATCTGCTACAACTGATTGATTTTTGCCTGCCAGTCAATGACCTGATCCCCTCTGCAGCTCTCATTCTCACCTCTTCCTATTCCAGGTTGTGCTCTGTGACTGTGTTTAGGGCACAGCTTTGACTCACTCTGTTGCTTGTCCTCAGCACATCCTGTCTCCTGTGCCCAAATCCTGCTTGTCCACTTCAGCACTGAACAGGCCAAGGGCTGGGATTGTAGCACTCAACCTTTCCTGCACTTCATGCAGACTGCATTTAAATAGAGCCACTTCCTCTGTCTCCCTGGTCATTTCTTTCACATGGGCTTTTACTCAAGCATTTCCTTCTGAAATGAAAACTTCTGGAGATGAAAACCCATCTCCATTCACAAGTGTTTGTCACCTTTGCACAACCAATGACTCTTTCTATGCTCACATGTTTTCCATAGTGCTTCTCTCCCACCTCTCTCTCAGTTCTGGCATTGGCCAAATGCTCCGTTTATCCTAAGGTGTCCTGGAGAGCGATTCTGGCCCAGTCTGCTGATCCTCTCTTGGAAGAGTCAACATCAGCCCAGGGGAAAAAAGGTGTGGTGGGGATTGGCCTCTTCCTGCTCATGTACACAACCACATCCCAAACTTAGCTCTGGTTGCTTTCACATGGCTTACAATGAGAGAATTCCAAAGCTGGGATCCAGCTGCTGCCTTGCTAACATGGAACCATCTCTATGCACATTTTTCCCCAGTTAACTGAAGGGGTTTATTGTACCCCCTGTCACTCACTGATTTCAGGAGTCCAGAGAATATGCCCAGGTGGCACATCACAACTGCCACATCTCAGAGGTCTTTGTAACCATAATTAACATCTGTGTAAATGACTTCATAAAAAATGACACCAAGCACAGAGATATGTTGCCATTCATGAACACCTACCAAAGCTGCTTTTGTTGATGCATTTAAAGCTTTCAACTGAAGGAGACGATTTTTCCACTGTAGTGCTAACTTTTGGACAGCATCTATCTGAAAAAAGGTAAATAAAAGCATGTTTTTATTACTGAAGACTTAAAACCAAAAGTCATCTGGCAACTGAATGGAAAAAAACACCTCTAGAATTAGAAAAGAAATTTCATTACCCCAAGAAGATATTTTCTTTCCTGAAACTTCAACATGAGGAGCTGATATCTTTGCTTTTACCAGAGAATTCCTTTTATCTCTCTTACTACTGTCCTTAAATCAACCCTTTTACTTTACATAGGAGTAATGTTCAAATAAGTTCTGGAGCTTTTCAAATCCAAATTCTCTTTTTTTCTGAATTAGATGCTTGGGGAAAAAATGACACAAGACAATATATGTAAATTTTATATATATGAGAACAAACTCTTCAATCTGGCCTTTCCACTCACGCATTCACTCACTAAGCTGAAGTCCTAAGATTTATCTTAGCTTCTTCCACATTTTCAGAAAAAAACCCACTGACTTTCAAAACACTCTAATTCAGAACACTTCAATAGTATCATCTATTGAAAATAGTACAGTATTTCTTTAATTTCAATCAACCCCCTTAGTGTGATCCATCAGATAACTGCACAGAACAATGCAGTAACAAATGGTATCTGTGTCTTGATAACTTTGATTTAGTATTAAGCAAAAACCTGAAAAGTCTTCAAACAACCTTTCAGGAATTTCAAACCTGAATTTCCTACATTTATACTTAAGTTTAGCAACACATCTAATTTGATGCCTGGCCTAACTGAATTTTCCTTAAAACCCATACAAGTAAAACACATAAAACAAGTGTCACAAATACTTGCAGAAACAGAATGAGTATTGTTTGTAGACCAATTCCTTAATGTTTCAAAGGAGTCTTACACCAAAAACATCAATAATCCTTTTGTGTCTAGTCACATGTTGCTTCGTATCTGTTCCTATACAACAAACTGGAAAATTCAGATTTTGACACAGTTTAAGAATAGAAACATGGAAAAGATAGGCTGTACTTAAACATTTTGTAAGAGAACTGTTGTCATGTAGACACTGAGAGTTAGGAAAACTTGCATTTACTGCTCTCAAACTTGCATTTACTGCTTTGATGAGATCACTATTTATTTGTTTATTTAAATAGCCATGTATAACATATTGCTTATTATCTTTTATTATTATTTTAGTTCATTATTTTAATTGAGGTTTTAAAGTGTCTCCTGTCTCTAAAAATGCAATTCTGGTAAACCTAAATATATGAAGCAAGAGTGGTGACAAGAGCAATTCCTTCTGTAACACAAAACCAAGAAGAAGAGGAAAGAGTGCAATATAGTTTGAATTAATCTGTACTTGCATCTATCCAACAGCCTAATTTCTTTCCTGGTACAACATTAAACTCTGCTAACTTCCTTGGTATTGACAGGACTACAAGGAATGAATGATATATCTGCACTGAGAGATGTTTTATATAAAAATATATGCCTTACTTCCAAATGAATATATACATATCTCTTTCTAGGAAAGGAGTATCTGCTATTTTCATCATTAATTCGCTGCAACAAAGGTATGTAAAAGAAAAAGGTCAAATGAACTTGCCCAGTCTTCTATTTAAAGGAGCAAATAACCACCTATAACAATCAAACTGACTAATAACATATAAAGTATTAAACTTCTGAGACAGGATTCATGTAACTTCTACAAATAACACACAGAAGCGGGGCAAGATTAACTCAAGGAGTATCTAGCAGCTATTTTTGCATTTGCTTTGATGCACAGGAATTGAAAAATATTTTGGCATTCTGATCATCTCCTAGAGTTGGGAAATAAATGAACCAAGAGTTGCCTTCTGAAGAACAGTAACAACTCCTGCTCCAAGAGTGTCCACACCAGCCAACATTTTTTAAATACTTACATAATTCCCAATGACATTGTTTGCTCTGCTGTCGTAATACTCCAGACGCAGCTCTTCTGGTGAGACATCTGAAAAGCCTGCAACGACAGGAATAGTCACAAACCTCCAAGAAAACAGATTCATGCTTCCAACTGCCCTCTACAGTTACAATGACATGGACCTTGATACATTGTCTTAATTTGATTTGAAATTTATACAAATGAATATGTATACAAAATACATTTGATACATCTGTCTTAAGAGAGTTGTAGTCAGAGACAAAAAAAAGATTCATTACAGAGTGTCAGACGTGTGAACCTCCAAAATTAATTTGCCACCAACTAATATTCCTTTCTGTTGTATCACAAGGCAGATCATCACCTTTTAAATGGTTGCATAGAAGTAAAACTGCGTGGGCAAGTCACAGAAACATCCTAAACAGCAGCAATACACTATACTGAAAATATTACCTACCTGAGACATTCAGCTTTTCTTTCATTGGTGAGTAACATGAAAATATCCATTGTCCAGATGATTCCCAAATTTCCATGTCTTTCACTACACATTCACTAGCAAACAAAACAAAATCACACAAGAAGGTGAAATTGCATGGTTAAACCAAAAATGCCAGTAACAATCAATCAAACAACTGGTTTGAATCCAAATTCAGAGTCAAAAACCTGCTACCATGAAAACCAAGCATTTTCTTAAGGTAATCTTAAAAAAGTAATGGAAAGTGTTTCCAAAACCTTGCTTCTTTGGAAAATCACACTGCTGTTTCTCAGTACCTGCCCTGCAGGTGCTGATCCCTATAACTGACTGTAACACACACCTCGGTGAAACCAGGTTTCAATAGTTTTGCTGTTGGCAGAAAGATTTGTTGTCTTAAGTGTCAAAAAAACAAGTAAAATAATCCATTTTCTTAAAGGGGCTCTGATTTCTTATTTTCAAGCACTAAAATCAGTTTCCTTCCTTATCCTCCTGACCACAAGGTAAATACCGTGCTCTCTTACTAATGTCACAGTTGAGGATCTGCCCAGCCCAGGTCCCAAACAAGGATCACTTCCTCCCCATGCCAGCACCATTCCAGAGAACCAAATGCAGTGATGTTCTCTAGGACTCTTCCTGTGTCCAGGCTTTCTCCTCATGATCCTGTCCTCCGCATTGTCTCTAGGAAGTCAGAAAGCTTTCAACCTGCTCATTCGAAATGCTTTCAGTAAGACAGGACTATAACTCACAGAAGTCTCTCCTCTTCATCTTTAGAGCCATCACTCTGACTGTTGGCTAAGGCAGAGAACCTGTTCTGGGAGAAGTCTGCATGTCTGCTGCTGCCGCCTGATGATCCAAAGTCAGAGGAGCCGAAGAATCCTCTTCCATGATCTCTGCTGCCACCCCACGTATCAGACTTGAATGAAGATGGCTGGATAACATTACTGTATCTCTGGTTAGAGGCTCCCCATCCTCCTCCTCCTCCTCTTCCACTGGTAACTTCCAATTTAAAAAAAAACAAACAAAAAAGCAAACAACAGAAAATTTTGATCATTAAGATATGAATCAACAGCAACAAAAACTGTAAGTATAACCAGTTTACAGCAGCAACAGAAAGTTTGAAATTAAACCAGTTTTTTCTGAATGAGTTAACCTCATTATTTAGTCAGCTTAGCTAGTGAGTTACCCAGGGTAGTTCTCAAGTCCTACTTCTCAAACAGAACAATTTGGTTTGGAAGGCACCTTTAAAAGTCATCTCGTTCGACCTCCCCTGAGTCTTAATGAGCAGAGACACCTTCAACTAGATCACCGTGCCAACAACAACTTGTGGCACTGCAGAAAGACTCAGTTTTGCTTAGGTTGCTTCACGAAGTAACTACTCCAGCAGAAAAAAAAAAAAAAATTAATGCATCATATGTTTATGTTAGGGGCTCCTGCCTCCATAGCTACAGCAGGGGCTCTGCTCCAGCACAGGGAGCTCCTGCGTTTCGTTTTGAGACCTGGGACACACCTGTGCGTGTTGTCACAGGCAAACCCCGACCCTCCTGCCAGCAGGGATAAGGACAAGCGGCTGCAGTGAGTTCCCGCTGTGCCATCACTGCTGCCCTCAGCTCTCTGTTGTGCCCCTTTCCTTCCCAAAGCTCCCAAACACCTGGAGCTGATGAGAATGGAAACAGCCCTCTCTGGGTACAACACACAGCTGCTGGAAACTTGCTTGCTGTTCATGAGAACAGTTTTCCAAGCCATTTCCCCACTGCCTTGCGGCACATCCCGCAGTCGCAGAATCACAAGATCAATTAAATTGGAAAAAGAGCTCTGAGACCCTCGAGTTCAACCTATGACCAAACAGCACCTTGTCAACTAGACCATAACACAAGTGCCACATCCAATCTTTTCTTAAACACCTCCAGGGACAGTGACTCCACCACCTCCCTGGGCAGCCCATTCCAATGTTTTGTCACCCTTTCTGTGAAAGCCAAACACAAACCTCCCCTGGTGCAGCTTAAGGCTGTGTCTCCTCCTGTCGCTGGCTGCCTGGGAGAAGAGACCAACACCGCCCCCCCCCCCCCCCCCCCCCGGCTACAGCCTCCTTTCAGGCACTTGTAGAAAGCGATAATCCGCCCCCAAGTCTCCTTTTCTCCAGGCTAAACACCCCCAGCACCCTCAGCCGCTCCTCACAGGACTTGAGCTCCAGTCCCTTCGCCAGAGCTCAACTCCGCGAGTGCCGAACCAGGGGCTGCTGCCCACAGCCTCGGCCGAGACGCGCCCGGCCCGCTCTGCCCCGGAGCTCCCGCCGGCAGCGCTCCGGGACGGGCAGCCCCGCTCCCGGCCCGCCCTCCCGCCCCGTGCGGCGCGGTACCGTGTGCCGGGGCAGCGCCGGCGCGGCCGCCGCGGGGGTGCTCGTTCCAGCAGCGCTCCCCGAAGCGGCAGTAGCCCCGCAGGAAGAACTGGCACACGCCCATGGCCGCCCCGCCGTCGCGCGGCTGTGACGTGCAGCGCGAGCGCCGCGCGGGCCCCGCGGGGGGGCCGGGCCGGGCTCAGCCCTGAGGGCAAGCGGGACAAGGGGCCGGCCCCGAGGGGCGAGAATGGGGCGGTATGTAAATCCAGTCAAACCGGGGATAATACAGTAACGAGCTGCCGATAAAGCCAAATACGGATTTAATTTGTGCAAACCTTCGGTCACGGACAGAGTAAAGTACCCGCCCTCGGCTGTAACCGCCCGTCACTCACAGAAGCCCCTTCTCCACACAGCCTTGCTGTGTCTTCACGGGGGGACTAAGGAAGAAACAGCCCATGGCTACAGGATCATCAGGGCTGGAAAAGACCTTTAGGATCATCCAGTCTGACCACCCGCCCATCGCTACCACTGTAATCCGCTACACCACATCACCCAGCAGATCCAGGTCCTCTTAAACACCCCCCCAGGGCTGGTGATGTTGTCTGCAAAAACTGGATTCACTACCCAGTGACAAGCCAATAATTTCGCGTTTGAAAAACTTTATTTCAGAAATATATAGGGCATATAAGCCTGGGTGTTTATATTTATGGCTATATTTATTTGCATAAGCCTGGGTGTTAGATGGTATTCCATAAATCAAGCACACCAACTATCAAAACTTTTTGCTATTTATACATTTTAGCAAATGAAGGAATTAATGTTCATTGGCTGCAAGGTCTCTTATTAATTTGTGTTCTACCTTCTGTTGGGTAATTGTTCTCTCACTTCTCATGCCAAATGACCTACATGCTCAGTCTTTCTCTTCTTGTGGGCCCGCGGGTTTGCTGGGTTGGTGGTCCATAAGCCAGTGGTGGCAGATCCCCCTGCTGGAATTATTTTTTAGCCAATCAGAACTGGTTTCAGCACAGTTGCTGAGTTGTTTTTATTACTTTCTTTCTTATCTTGGGGGTTCTGACAAATGTACTTGTGTCCCGTGAATTCTGCATTCTTTGTGTACACTATCAGTGGTACATCCCTCTTCCCAAGCTTTGTTAACCTCACCCAGGTCTGAGGTCACTGGAGCATGTCCAGCCCTGAACCTTAACAAGGCAATTCTACCTACAAGTAATTTGTTTTTCTAACACATGAGCATCATTTAGAGCTTGCCAGTTGCTATCTGTTTCAGGGATTAAGTCTCCCTTCTTGTTGATTAGGCTTGAAAGTATATAAAGATCAAGCATTAAACAACATCCTTTCTTAAGAGAATTGTACCACATATTGCAACAGTGACTCCACCACCTCCCTGGGCAACCTATTCCAATGCCTGACCACCCTAACAGCGAAAAACTTTTTTCTGTTATCTAACCTGAATCTCCCCTGTCTCAGGTTAAGGCCATTTGCTCTAGTCCTCTCACTGTAGGTACAGTATAGCTTCAGATTGTTGTGTCTGCGTGGGAGATGTTGACCTGTTGCTGTTTGAAACAAGTAAAAGTGGGTGGCTGGCATACAGAGGCTGTGCTACATTTAGGGATTCAGCACCCAGCACCCATGTGCCCAGGCATGTAACAAAGATCTCTGTGCATCAGGCACAGCATTGCCTGCCAGGCAAGGAGGGGGATTGTCCCGCTTGGCTCTGCACGAGGAGGCTTCATCTCAAGTCCTGGGGGCAGTTCTGAGCACCACAGTATAAGAAAGATGTAAAGCTGTTGGAGAGCGTCCAAAGGAGGGCAACACAGATCAAGAAGGGCCTTGAGAGGAAGCCATATGAGGAGCAGCTGAGGACACTTGGTCTGTTCAGCATGGACAAGATTAGACTGAGTTGCAGTCTATAACTTAGGAAAAAGATGGGCAGGCACTGATCTCTTCTAACTGGTGAGCAGTGACAGGACCTGAGGGCATGGCCTGAAGTTGTGTTAGGGGAGGTTTAGGTTGGAATATTAGAAAAGGTTCTTCACCCAAAGGGTGGTTGAGGACTGAAGAAAGCTTCCCAGGGAAATGGTTACAGTGGCAACCTGAGAGAGCTCAGGCACATGGCATGACTCTTGGGGAAGGTCCTTTGCAAGGCCACGAGTTGGACTTTGATGATCCTTGTGGGTCCCTTCCAACTCAGGATATTCTATGAACTCTAATCTGTGTGTAACTCTGCTTCTTACACCCAGTAGAATCCATATTTGGAAGTTCTGGCCATCCAGGCGGGATGGCCAAAAGCTTTAACTAGACCATCTTGCTTCCTCTGGCAATGGAGAACTCGATGAGACAGGACTGCAGCATGTACTGAGCAACTGATGGCAGACTCCATCAATTCCTCTCCAGTACCAAGGTGCTGAGCAACTCAAAGGTGCAATGCTGCAGAGAAACCCAAGTAAGTGCCAAAAGGGGAACAGAATTTTTGGATTGGTAGGTGCACTAGTGTTCCTCTTTTAAATGGTGTATGTTTATCAGTGTAACCAGTCAGGGGGTTGGGGTCATGTAACTACTGAAGGTCTGGATCTAAGGGTACAGGAATTGGGTAACTTGAATGTTTAATTAAATTTAATGATTGGAACATGCCAATCCACAATTCTGCTCCATGGATGTCTAGGATGCATCCCAAAAAACTGGAATATGTTTAGGGGAAATCCAGTGACTAAAGATAAAATGAAGAGATATTATCATCACTGGTGGCCACTTTATAAATTGGAGTATGGGGAAAATGTGTCACTGCAGATTACTATTATCTTACAGCGGATGTTGGAAAAGAGGGTGAGGTTTTATGTGCAAATGTTAGCTCCCTTCATTCCACACCCCTACAACAGCAGGGTGGAGAGGAATAAAGAGTATACAGATCAGATACAGAGGATATAGAGAACATGGGAAGTGAGGATTTTAGTCTTGTGGGCTGGACTCAGAGACCGAACCCAGCCAGTGGTAAGACAAACAGTGGGGCACAGCATCAGCCAGTTTTTTTCTGGACATGTTCCTTGTACTACTTTTGATTTTTTGAGTTGGAAATGATCTGTTGGTTCATAATGAGAGAATCCTGAAGGAATGTATCAGCTTTTGGAAACTATAGCTTTTGGAAACTTCTAAACCCTAATTGGTGGGATATGCAAGCTATATTGAACCCCTTTTTAATGTTGATGAAAAGAGCATAGTATTAGAGAAGGCAAAAGGATAGGCAAGGGTTGTGGGGTCAGAAATGGCCCCTCCTTTTGACCTGAAGGCACATGCCATTTGTGAACAGGAAGGGTCAACTTAAAGATGTAAACATTAGGATGCTGGAGGATTTTGATAATGAGTGACAGGGACGGGAGGAAAGTATGGAGGCATCCCTCACAAATCGTCTAGATTCAGTAAAGCTGGGAAATAAACCAATAGATTTTTGATAGACAGCAAAGGCACACATTGAGTAACAACTATCAGTAAGGGCTCACCAATAAATTTACAATACCAATTGTCAGGGCATGGAGTGAACATTTGGAGATAATAAACTGATCCAAGAGTAGGTTTTAAACACCTGACTGAAACATTATTTCTTTTGACACCATATTTTTCATAGAGTCTTTGCACAAAATTTCACTGGACAGCATAGAGAAGGGAATGTTCCATTTTAGTTTCAGCAGTTCATTTCTCAGATGTAAAAATTCTGTCCCAAAATAACGTTCAGAAGTTTATACTTGTGCATTTATTCCTGTGGAAGAGAATTGACAGAGAAAATAAAAATTAACAATATTTCAGAATAAATTTTAAAGCCCAAAAGCATTTAAAAGTTCTAATGGTGGTGGCTTAAGAGGAATCTTTCCAATCGTGAGCTCCTTTGCTTCAAACTGCTGCCACTCTTCAGCTGATAATTCACTCTTGGGCGTGAATAACTTCTCCGAGGTGGGGCTGGAGCTGGTGGCTGCAGCGGAGGTGACAGTGACAGGATGTCCAGAGGCACTGGCGCTCTGTCCAAATAAAGAACCGCTCGAGGGCGAGGCGGAAGAGGCTACGCCGGCACTGAAGGCTCCAAAGGCTGGGAGCGGAGCGGTGCTGGCAGAGTTCACAGCAGCAGCACTGCCAAAGCCTGGAAAGCCACAGGTCCCAAAGCCAGCGGCTGTGGCAGCTGTTTTAAAGGAGAAGGAGGCTGCGGATGGAGCGGCCGCGCTGCCAAAGCCCACGGACTGGGCTGTGCCAGGAGAGGACACTGTCCCAAATGCAGGAGCATTTGCAGCAGCAGAAGAGCTCCCGGCACCAGGGCTGCTCCCGGATGATGTTGAGCTGACGAGGCTGGAACTGGTTTTAAAGGAGAAACTGCTGGCACTGGTACTGCTGCTGCTCACAGGAAAGCCTGCAAGTAGAGAATTTACAACAAAATATTAGAACGGGTGTCCCAGGGATACTAAACCACTGCTGTGCTTCAAAGATGCAGCAGCAGCAGCAAACGACGGGAAATGTTCAAATGTTTTGGTTCTTAGAACAGGAACTTACTTGACAGCCCAAAGCTTGAGGTTTGCTGTCCTCCCATTCCAAAGGCAGGTGCTGGTTGAGTGCCCGTGCTCTTGAAAGCAGAGAGCTGAAAGAATTCCAGAGACATACATGAAAAATAGGTTCCAAAACAGGGAAGTCTCTCTGAATATCTATTTGAAACAAAAACAGAGCTGCCCAGTCCTACTGAATCCAACTCAGACCATGCTGGACAGTGATCACTCCTCACAACTGCCTGTTCTTGCAGTGCTTTAAGTGCTCTAAGGCCATACACGCTCTCTCCAGAAATGCAAATCTGCTACAACTGATTGATTTTTGCCTGCCAGTCAATGACCTGATCCCCTCTGCAGCTCTCATTCTCACCTCTTCCTATTCCAGGTTGTGCTCTGTGACTGTGTTTAGGGCACAGCTTTGACTCACTCTGTTGCTTGTCCTCAGCACATCCTGTCTCCTGTGCCCAAATCCTGCTTGTCCACTTCAGCACTGAACAGGCCAAGGGCTGGGATTGTAGCACTCAACCTTTCCTGCACTTCATGCAGACTGCATTTAAATAGAGCCACTTCCTCTGTCTCCCTGGTCATTTCTTTCACATGGGCTTTTACTCAAGCATTTCCTTCTGAAATGAAAACTTCTGGAGATGAAAACCCATCTCCATTCACAAGTGTTTGTCACCTTTGCACAACCAATGACTCTTTCTATGCTCACATGTTTTCCATAGTGCTTCTCTCCCACCTCTCTCTCAGTTCTGGCATTGGCCAAATGCTCCGTTTATCCTAAGGTGTCCTGGAGAGCGATTCTGGCCCAGTCTGCTGATCCTCTCTTGGAAGAGTCAACATCAGCCCAGGGGAAAAAAGGTGTGGTGGGGATTGGCCTCTTCCTGCTCATGTACACAACCACATCCCAAACTTAGCTCTGGTTGCTTTCACATGGCTTACAATGAGAGAATTCCAAAGCTGGGATCCAGCTGCTGCCTTGCTAACATGGAACCATCTCTATGCACATTTTTCCCCAGTTAACTGAAGGGGTTTATTGTACCACCTGCCATTCACTGATTTCAGGAGTCCAGAGAATATGCCCAGGTGGCACATCACAACTGCCACATCTCAGAGGTCTTTGTAACCATAATTAACATCTGTGTAAATGACTTCATTAAAAATGACAACAGGCACAGAGATATGTTGCCATTCATGAACACCTACCAAAGCTGCATTTAAATTTAAATTAATTTTTGTTGATGCATTTAAAGCTTTCAATTGAAGGAGCCAATTTTTCCATTGTAGTGCTAACTTTTGGACAGCATCTATCTGAAAAGAGAGAGAAAATAAAGTGCATATTCTTCTTATTATTAGGTAGGATTAAAAAAAAAAAAAAAAGAAAAAAAGAAAAAAAGAAAAAAAGAAAATGTTCTGTCAACTGAACCAAACAGAGATATTTAGAATTAGAAAAGAAATAATCCAACAGAGGAGTTTTGCTTTCCTCTGAAAAAGGAAAATTTAATCTTTTCAAGGTGAAAAGATTAAATTTTAGTTATTAATACAAGTTTTCTTTAAATACTCTCACTGATGCCCTTATATGAAATTTTAATGTCTTTACATAAAAAGCACTATCACAGTGGACAGTCTGAGACAGATCTGAGGCAAAAAGATGATATTAGGGTAGGCCATATAGACCAGCTGCTATTTTGGCACTCTCTTTGGTGCACAGGAATTGAAGGCTATTTTGGCACTCTGATCATCTCCTAGAGCTGGGAGATGAGTCAAGAGTTGTCACCTGAAGATTTGTAACAAGTCTTATCCCAAAGACTGTCTCCATGAGTCATCATTTTTAAACTGCTTACACATTTCCCAGTTATATTGTTTGCTGTCATAGTACTCCATAGAACTCCTTGCAATTCTTCTGAAGAGACATCAGAAAAGCCTGCAAGGACAGGAAAAATAAAAACTTCCAAGAAAACAGATGAATACTTCTAACCACCCTCCATAGTTACAAAGACGTGTGCCTTGGTACATTGTCGGTCCTGAAACAGTTACAGTCGGAGACACAAAGGGTTCATTAAAGAACTTCAGAGGTGTAAACGCCCCAAATGAACTGGCAAACGCCGGCTCTCTTAGAGCAGGAATAAAGACAAGAAACTTCAGCCTTCGTCTCTCCGTTTAGTCCCTCGCCTTCCAAAGCTCCCCAGCACTGAAGCCGGTGAGAATGGACACAATTTCGTGTCACGCAGCTGCTGCACGCTCCTCCTGGCAGCAAAGATCCCCGAGCTGCTTTCCCACGGCCCCGTGGCCCATCCCGCAGGCCCTTGGCCAGAACACAACCCTGCGAGTGCCGAACCAGAGGCTGCCGCCTACAGCCCCGCCCGGCCCGCTGTGCTCCGGAGCTCCCGCCGGCAGCGGCCGCACGGAGCGGCACCGGGGCAGGTCCGGGAGCCGCCCGCGTCCGGGGCGCCGCGGACCGGGGCTGCGGGTGCCCGGAGCGCGGGGATGCCTCTCCCGGCGCCGGTCCCCGAGGCGGCCGCAGCCCCCCAGAGCCGAGGGACGAGCGCGTCCGACTCGCGCTGGCGCCGCCCAGGCGTGCCGGCGACTGTTCTCCCCTCAGGACAACGGGTCCGCGAGTTTAAAAGCGGATGCAACACAGATAGAAGAGCCTGTCCAGTCGAAAAAGCACACAGGATTCCAGTAGTTCGGAATCACGGAGTGGAACACACTAGGGACATGTTTCGTGGCTAGAAGTGAAAAGGCAAGGGAAAACAGAAAATGTCGCATGCCCTTCACTTACTGCTGAATAAAGAACCGAGTTGCAGGAACCACAATAGAAGCCGTGAGTGCATCTAGTCCTGTCTGCACAGGCAGAGTTGTCAGGATGAGGAAGGAAACGAGGAGCAAGTCTACAAAGAAGCACTGACTCTGAAAAACCAGGATTTACTTAGGAGAAGATGGAGGAACTTCAGAACTAAAACAGACTACACATCCACAGCACCAGCGAGGTAGAGGTAGGCAAGCACCAACATTTGAAGCTAACTCACTAGTCTCATAGAAACAGACCTGAAAAAATCAGCAAGTTAGAAGAGGTGATGAAACTACGATGCAGCTACGAATAAACTACCATGGGAGCAGGACAGGTATTTGTAGTTTTCCAGAACTGGGAAGAGGCACACGATGTCGATGACACCCAGAGCTTGAGAGGCTGGACTTCAAGGCTGCGTGAAGAAATTTACCATCATGTGGGCTGGATGCATTTACAGAACTCTGTGCTTCTAAACCAGAGATGAATAACCATGCGCAACTTCTGAAGACTTCTGTAAAGTATCTTTAATGACTTGGTTCATGCCATTTTAAAAACAGTCATTTCCAAGAAGAAAATCGATATATCTCTTGTATTGACTTTGCTTTTCTCATTCCTGTTCCCATGTTTGCTAATGGTTTGGCATCTACAGTATGTACAGTCTGATGCCTAGGAAAATAGACTGAAAATTCTTTCCAAGTTTCCAACTTGCTAGTTATAGTGCACAATTCTCGTCGACTTGCCCCACCATTCCCTACCTCAGTGTAATAAAAAAAAAAAAAGAAAAAAAAAGAAAAAAAAAATCAAAAAGACTTTCTGTCAAAGTTCCATAAAATGCCAAAGAGACCATCAAAGTGTTTCTCTAATTTCTATGTGTGGCCTCTCTAACCTTAAAAAATTGATAAGCAGTCATGCAAATGATTGAAGAAACTCACTGGAAGAGGGCAGCTGTCATGATCTAGAGAGCTGTTGAAACATGGGTAATCTTTATTACACAGCAGTCCTTGGTCTTTCCTGAGAAAATATCTTCATTTCATTCCAGTAAGATTTCTGCAGGTAGGTATGAAGGAGAAAAAACTGTTCTTCCTCTTTCTCATGAGCCAAGCTGTATTTACTCACCTTCATTAAAGGAAGTGTCTCTGCAACTGATCTTGGTAAAATGTCATTTAACCAGAAATTTTTTCTTCATCAAATGCTTTGGAGGCATTCCAAGTATTTGGATTTGGTCTGTGTTTGACAATGCCACACCCACAGTCCTTTTAAAGGAAGATGCCATGTGATATCACCTAGGTAAGTGGATTCTCAAAACACATCCCCATCTCTTTAAAATGGACAAGAAAATGGGCATGACAAAATCCACATTATACAATATGCTGTATATACAAATTGAAAGACTGCATCTCACTTTTTTCCTGTTACTAAATTTAACATGATTCAGTAAAACATGGAAACAAAGCACCAATAACCATCTTTTCCCAAGTCTTTGAAGAATGCCTCGGCATCTCATACAGTCTTCAGATCTCTAGAGTTTCTTCATTTGCCCCACAAGTGTCTACAACACAGATTAAACAACTCGTCACTGGGAAAGCACGGACTTTGGAGTTGGCTATCCACTTGTCTGTTTCAGTGTTATATTCAAGAATGTGCCCTAAGCGACCAACGCCCTGAAAACCAGCCAGGACATAGACTATGGGTCCCACCGCAGCACACTTCACTGTTACACCTTTCCATGGCATTGGAGACACCATCTTCCATTCATTCATCTTGATATCGTAATATTCTACATTATCAAGGCCACCTACAAAGCAATGAGATAGATAACTGCTTATTATGTTGCACTGTATGGACTGCACTACAGCATGCAAACTTAAGTCTTTATTTTCAAGGTTTCAAAACCCCTACACTTAGAAAAGCACATCTGAAAATACACCCCCGTTTCTAAACTAACAGCTTATCCTTAAATACAAAACCAGAGAAAAGTGAAAAGAAGATAGGAAGTAAGATGTATTCCAATAAATTCACACTAGTAATGAACTTCATGAACAGAAGAACTTTCGATGCTGAATTTCTGACGGATTTGGGGTTAGTGACTAAAACTCAGGAATTACCTGAAACTTTCCGATAGCAATGGCATTTCATTCTAGATGGCTCATGGGTACTTTTACCAAAACTAGCCATTTACTAATAGAAGATGTTATATTCTCATGATGTTAAAATCATGGAAGTGTAAAAGCCTAAGTCCCTTTGGAAAGGGTCAAAGGAAGCAAAAATTATAAGAGAAGAGTAGATTTTGTGACTAAGATTTGCTTTTTCAGGAAATCTGCTAGTAATTACACTTGACAATAGCTATGAACATCCTGGTCCCTATTTAATTCAGTTTTCACTTCTAGTACTGAATTATTAGATCTGAGAGATTAAGGAATCTCTCTATCATATTAGTAGATATGAGATTTTCAACCCAGACATAATTCTTCCTCATTTTATTCCAGTAAGAACAAATTTTGACACTTCTAAGAGGAGCATTAAGTGAATACACTTACATTTTGGCAGATTACGGATGGATAAAATGTTTGTGCAATAAATGTATCTGTTATTTTTGCATTAGGAATCAGTCACTGGAATGATGGAATCATTTGAGTAGCCAATAAAAAAATCAAGCTATATTCTAAAATAGCGTTCATCTGAAATCAAGTATTCCACTTATCATAAATAGCGATTAAAAAACCTCATAAATGAAAATTTTCTGTTTTGAAAAGCAGTTCAGAAACCCTGTGCAATTCAAACCATTCAAATTCAATTCTTCTTGTAAAGTATTATTCTTTTAGTTTTAAAGACAAGGAGACAGGCAGATCATAATTGACCTGGCCACAAAAGTAAATATTTCAAAGCTGGAGCAGTCAAAAGAGGTCTCACATTTTCACCATTTTAGAATACGAGACTAGATTTAAGTCTTTAGACTGAAGTTCCTAAAATAGGGTCTACACATTTACCTATCTCTCAAAAGAATGCTAAAACCTCTGAAAACACATGAATAGCTAAACCTTCGCCCCAAAAAAACCCCCAAACAAACATTAAATCTTTTTATCGCATGCTTCATTTAGCCATATTAACTACTTCAGAACTGGGCTACAGTAGGGCTGCATATCTGAACTTGACTATCATTAGTACAAGAATTAGAAAAATAAGGTAACAGGGAAGAGGGGAGGAGAAAGGAAGAATGCAGCACTGATGTAACAACAACAGGACATGTTTGGTGGTGCTGCTCAAAGCTTTTCAGCTGAACAGAGTAGACCAAGTTCATTCCAACATAGAAAAAAACCCCCATGAAACCTTGTGTGACCAGCTAGAGAATTAATAGAATTAAAGTACCTAAACTATTTTGTCCACCCACAGCAAATATTTTGTCCTTTACGAACACCAGCCCATGATTCTTTCTGGCTTCAATCATTGGACACAGTTCAGTCCACCTGGGGAAAAGAAATCAAACAGAAAAGGACAAATCACCATCTGGTTCAGAGAAAACAAATACAATTTATCATTAGGAAAATAAAATATGGAAGAAAGCTGTTTAAGAAAAACATCCTTTCAAGTAGAACTACACATAACTGGTTTCTTAATGCTGACTCAGGAAAAAATCCTTACCCGAGTTTTTCCTGTAGTCATCTATATTTCAGTCATTTACAGAGCTAGCAAAGACCGAGTGACTAAAGCCAACCTGACTTAAAGAACACTTACGTTTCTGTGGCTGGATCATAAACTTCACAGGAATTCAGGACTCTCCCGGAAACATTGTTTCCCAGGCTCCCTCCGCATACGTAAATGAGCCCGTTGGCCTCCACCATTCCATGGCTGCATCGCTGAGTCAGCATGCTGGGCTTTGTGTGCCAGCTCTCTGTTCTCGTGTCATAGCATTCAAATAAATACAGTGCAGAATTGCCTTAAAAAAAATAGAAACCCACCAAAGTGGCATTAATTCTTATGGTTGTCTTTCAATAGAAGAGTCTAACAGCAATTATCAAACTGATGCTTTGTTAGTGGAAAAGGGAAAGCTGCTTTCCCACCTCAAAAAGTAGAACTAGCCAGCTTTAAACTTGGGATTATTCAGAAAGCACATACTTGCAATTATTTTGACTCTTTTGTTCCAAAATATGCAAGTAAGTTTATAAAATTGCTATTTGTGTTTAAAAGCAAGAAGAAAAAAAGGGTTTTTTTTCTTGGAGGGGAATAGATGCTAAATAGAGACATATAAAAATTATCCATCCCATTGTCATCAGCTCATGCTACGCTTACTACTTGGAAATACATTGAACTTTCATATGTGAAGATGAAACTAGCTTTGTAAACTCACTACAGGGTCAAGGGTCTTTTTCCTCTAAGCACTGTGACTTGCCCAATACCCAGAATACTAGTTGCCTTTGGAATTTGATAGCTTACATCATAACATACCCCTGGAACTACTACCAACCACTGAACAGCTACCTCTGCCCAATTTACTTTCTTCCTGAGGAGTGGTAGATACTCATTGTCTGGAAGTGCAGGGTTTGTGTACTCTTCCCTCAAAAGCCAAGAAAACCATTACTGAAATCAAAAGCAATTTTTCTAATGAAGTACATGGGGGCTCAAAACTTGTGCTCAGGTAAGTGACCAAATCACAGCCAAGGCAGAGAAGGCTGAAAACAACCTTCTCAGAAAAGAACCACATCTTTCTTCCCTTTGTTTTGTAAGATATATTCACCCAGAACAGTTAAGGGTGCCTTTTCTTGTTTTCTTGCCTGTTTTACCTTGGCTTTCTACTTCTAAAAATTAAGCATGTCACACTAGCAGCACGTACTAGCAGCTGAAGATTTGAACCTTCAAGAGGATGCTGTTTCCAGACCCAAATGACTCCTATGAACACGCTCCTATAAAGCGTGCATTTCACACTCCTGACCTGTCATTCTCAGTATCACCAAAAACTGCATGGAGTGGGACATTTTTCTCTTTGATGTAAATAGACATTCTTATTGCTTTGAAGTTGTAGAAATTCCCATCCATGGACAATCCGCAGATCTTTTTTTTTTAACAGGTAGAGGCTTCCATTTTCAGTATAATGTGAAGTATTTCTCCTGCACTGAAGCGAGTGTGGAAGAATCTGGTACATTCAGCTTCCAAACTCTGCTAGTTACTGCAAATAGAACAGCACTCCCACCAATTCAAGAAGGGAAAATGAGCCATGTTGTCTATAAAGGACTGGCACGGTAATCCAACCTCTTCAGTTGATGGAAAAAACATGCAATTTTTAGATTTCTTTACAGCTAAACACACTGCAGCATTTTATCAGATTAATGCTTTCAGCATAATTGCCTGCTTCAAATTAGAAAATACTAGATTATTTTCCAATATTCAAGCAGACCTTTCCAAATTTTCACTATTCACTGAATTCTGAAGAAAAAGTATAGGCAAAATAAACTCCATTATTAATGTTGAGCTTTTACTATTCTCTCTTGATTAATACTTATGGAAAGCAAAGTGAAATTGTGCAGTAATGTGAGGGTGTGTTAATAAGAAAACTGCTACATTAAAATTTCAACTATAATTGTATTACTATTAACATTTATGTTAATGTATTAACATTTACCATGCATTAGAAAATATACTGTACTATCAAAAGTTTCTATTGTTATGCCCCATTAATTGAAACATGGGAAACTGCAAAAATTTATGAGATGCTGTAGCGTTCCAAGTTTCCCAGTGTGGCCTTAGTTAAGCCTATTTCAACTAATGGGAAAGGTGCTATTTCACATTCACCACACGAGGTGGCAGCTGGGAACTGCTTATTCTGCTGCCTCTTAAAATATTTTAGAGGTCAGATAACATGGCCTAAATGTTACAACTTCCACTGAGTGACCTATCAATGTTAAGCACTGATCATGACAACTTTTTCCTCTGTTCACCTCCCTCTGCAGCAAGGCAGACCTCAAAAGGATCTTCCTTCTAGGATTCTTTCCCATTTGTTTTTATTCCCCAGAATATAGCTTTATTAGCACAGTTATTTTTATGGCTATACCATGCCTGCATTTCAACCTCTGGGTTGTTGATGATGTATAATGTTTGGACAAGATAAAATATTCCTGTAACACCACAGCATAAGTCACCTTCTAGGCTTTTTGGAAAGCAAAAAAATCCCAATGGTCCTTTATTTTTTTTTCATTTACTATGCTGAATAACATCTAAAGGAAATATTTCTCCATTTGTGGAAGCAAACCAACAGAATAACAAAATAACAGAAGATAACTTCTGTCAATTGACAGAAAAATTGGACAAATTCTGTTACAGGACTGAGTACAATTTCACCACCAAAAGCAGTAGTTGTAAAAGATTTCTTTTCAACTTCCCCCCACCACCCCCCACCTTTAAAAGACCTCATTAGGCCTAACACATGCTGTATAAAAGGAAGGCTTTTGTCAAAATGCAGCTATTCTGGTCACACACTCCAGAAAATTTTAAAGTACACTGAATTCTGTGGATTTATAGAAGAAAGATAAGAGTGGGACTCCCAAAATATATTATCACACCATCACAGAATGGTTTGGGTTGGAAGGGACCTTAAAGATCATCTGTTTCTAACCCCTCTGCCATGGACAGGGACACCTTCCACCAGATCAGGTTGCTCAGAGCTCCATCCAATCTTGTCCCTATTTAACTCTAAGAGCTGCAGTGTACTTTTTACTCCAGTTAATGCAAACATTACTCATTTCAATCAGTGAGACCATTTTCAAAACACAACAGAAATAGATTGCTGGACTGGGCAAAGGGGGATAAAACCCTAAATATGGGAAAATAAACTCATTAGGCTAACATGGCAACGTGCAGTTTCTTGTCAACAAAATCATGCAAAAAACCAGAAAAATTTCCAGCTATCTTTCTTTGTGCTTTTTTGTTTGTTTTAAAGATTTTTAGTGTCTTACCCACTTCTGAACCACCAGATGTATAAATTTTGCCCTCAGCAGCACAGGCTGCAAGGCTATCTCGAGGTGTTGGAGGTCCTAGCTTGGAATACCAGCTATCCTTCACCACATTGTAGCAGTCCATTCGCTTTATAGGGAAGAGCTGGGAACCACCCAAAATATAAACTACGTTGTCCCAGAAGACACAAGCTGCATCCCTGCGCTTTTCAAAGGGACATCGGATGTCTGTCCAGCTGTAATCCTGCATTACAAAGAACAAGTAATGTCTAATAGATTATAACACTTACCTGCATAGCGAGTGTTTTTCAAACAGAGAGCTTTTCATAGAGATTTAGACATGGTCAGTTTTAACTTCCTTTTCAAAACAAACATGAACACTGTTTATTGAAGAATACTCCTCAGGCGTACTCTTGAAAAATTCTCTTAGACACAGACATAGTTAGCTGCAATGAACCATGACATTATGCATTTCTATTTCCTCATTCCCTATGTGCACTCTGTACAGCTTCCCTAAAAAACAGTTTTGGTGGTTTTTTCCAACACTATTGACCTCCTGCTGCTAT
This sequence comes from Prinia subflava, assembly GCF_021018805.1. Taxonomy (NCBI): domain Eukaryota; kingdom Metazoa; phylum Chordata; class Aves; order Passeriformes; family Cisticolidae; genus Prinia; species Prinia subflava. The sequence continues at coordinate 122,040,511 of NC_086247.1, forward strand.
CATGTTAGAAACAATGCATGTAATCAATAAAGTAGGATTGCATTTTCTTTTATAGCAATGGAAAAACACATCTTACATATAGTAACAGATTCTTTCTAAAAAATAATAAAATACAGAATGTACCAAACGAAGACAATGGAAAAAGAAGATAATATCCAAATTGACAAGCAACTCAGTAAAAAAGCTCTGATACATACTTTATTACCATGACAACTAGAAGCTTATTTACAGAATTTACAAAACACAAATATTCTATAGCTATCCACAGTTGATAGCATAAGAAATAGGGTAATGCTCCATCACAAATAATGGCAGTCATGATGCCTAGAAACTGATTTTGCATAGATTGACAAAATCAGCAAGTATCAAATATGAGCAGTAATGCTCAAAGCCTTAAAAACACCAAACTCAACAACTGATGGCAGACCAGGATAGCATACAGCACAAGAAACACTTCTCGAGTAATAGCATCTCACATATTCCATGAGCATAGCTTGAATCCTATACTGAACAGGAAAGTATGGGACCTTCACTGTTTGTGCCACCTCAAGAAGGTCTACCTCAACCTGCTGAATGACCTTCACTGTAATGGTTCACACAAGACGTTACATCATTACATTTTCTTAGCAAGGACATACTTCAAACACCTTGGTCAATGAGGAAGAACAGCGACTCCTACATGGGGGTTCAAAGAAAGAGAGGCAGAGTATGTTATAGTCCAGAACATCTTACAATCTTTTCTTGTAGCATCCCCCATATCAAGAAGAGCTGTCAGCTGCATGTGGCCCTTTATGGTGAGAAACAGGTCCTGGGGCATCCTAGAAAGGAAAGCCATACTACAGCATGGCAAAATAAATAGCTGCATAAATCTTAAGAAAATGTCTCAGTGCATTGTGTAAGATCAACATACTTTCTAGCTCAAATTTCTGGCAATTTTACAAAATATCCTGTTGTTTTCCTTTACTGTTATAAAGGGCTGTGACTTAACCCACTTTTATGGCTTCTGTTGATGTATCCATTTCATCCATACCTTTATCAAATGAAAAGCCATAGCTTGAGTATACTCAGCAGTACCTCCTCTTTCAGCAGGAGGCAATTTAGGTGATCCTCTTGCAATGCTCTTCAATGTTAGTCTGTACCACATAGAACTTATTTCAATTTTTGAATTTAACACATTTAGGAATTATGCAGAAGTGTTGCTTTACACCACAGTGAAGATCCACACAGCCCTGGGCAGTGCAAGTCTCAGTTCTGGGGGACTGAGTAGGGAAAGACAGACCAAGATAAGTGTATGGTGACTCTTTCCCTGCTGATCTCTGTTTTCATCAAATTGCAATGCAGGACACCAGAGGCAAAAGCTGTACCTTTTTATCTTTCATCAATTTATTGAATCACTTATTAAAACTCCCTGAACTCCTGAGAGTCTCAAGACCCTGTAACAAGAATGGCACACACATTACGGGCCTTGTGAAAAAGTACCTTTTTCCATCTGAGAATTTTCCTCATTTTCAGTTGATTCCTCTTCCAAGTTTATCATAAAACCCAGCAGACATGCCCACTGTGGACAACCTCCCCATTAACAGCTTACTGACTACAGCTCTATCTCCTCATAAAAGGTATGCTGGTTCCCTTAATCATCAAGAAATAGCATTGCCAGGCATGTGTTACTTTTTATTTGCCATTGTTGAATTTTGCACTGCTGAGCATTTAAAACTTCCAACCATTTCTGGCCACTACAGATAGTAATTTCAAAAGAATAAGCATACTGCTGACACAAAATCTCAATTGTATACATAAATTCTGTACTGAGAATTCATAACACAAAACAAATCTTTTATTCCCAACCTAGAGTTTTTTTTTTCATATTCTGTGAAAAATTCAACAAGAAAATGCTTCCCACAACTGTTAACAGAACATCTAGGATTTCTAATAGTATTCTGAAATCATGTATGTCTACTCAAATTAGTGCCAGACTGCTCCACACGTGTTATGCCCATCTGCATCTGTCCTGTTGCATCATTTTGCTCTCTTGATGAAGTACATGCATCGACAGAAATACCAGTTACAGTACAACAAAGATAGCAAATATAGTCTTAAAATAATATTGCTAACATTCTCTATAAATCAAACACAGTATCTAATTCAGTCTTATTTAAAGAACCTTTCTGACAATGAGGAAATGAATGTCATTGTTAGAGACTAATATTGTGTGCAAAGAAATCAGTGAAAATTAACATTTTTGCACTAGTTCTATGACACAACAACTACAGAAACTCATCTTGCAACCTATAAAATATATTCAGGAAAAGTATAACCTCTGCTTTAAGTTGGGCAACATGTAACAATTTAATTAAATTTCAGATTTTAATTAAAATCTGAAGTGAAGGATTAGGTCACTATTCCATCAATTCAGCAGACAAGCAGAAGTCCAAATTTTTCCTAAGGTCCTAACATTGCAGAAGTACATACAAAAGCTTAATTCTCTGTGACCCTCCCATAATCTTTTGATGAGACCAATTAAAGTGAGTTAAATGGTAATTCAGCAGGGGTTCTAGATCCTTGGTTTGTTGCACTTAATAAGCTATTGTCACAGTTTAAAGATTGAAATCAAATACTGAAGCAAAACATCCAGAAAAGGACCTTTAAATAGCTTAAGAGTTGGAAATTAAGTAAAAACTGTTCACCAAAACATGACAGGCTATCTAAGAGTATCCAAGAAAGCATATAAGCACTAGGAAAACATTGAAGGAACACATGCTTGTTAGAATAAAGATCTCAAATTACCCACTCCTAAAACTTTCCTTCCCTGCCCCATTCTTCCCCCTTCCTTATTCCACATGCAAGGCTGTAAGTTTTGATTGAGAAGCAATTCTTAAAAATGTCTTCCAAATTCAGTTATTTTTTGGTGTTATACCTGGATAAGTAGTCTATGAAAGGTAAAGCTCTTTCATTTTTTATGTAGACTTTCACAGACACTACTTTCTGTCTACAAAACAGATTTCTTTGCCAAAACCATGCAACTGCTTGAAAAGATATGAATGCCCTGATCAAAGGCTTCCCAAATTTAGACCTTGGAAAGGAGTGAATTATCTGCTCTGTACCCCTCACCTCCTCACCCCCAGTTGAAGTGCTGCTCATCTTGAGTATGTGTATAAAGGAAAAAAGCAGTCATTAGTTAAGAATTTTGAATTCCCAAAAGGAAAACATATTAAGTGTCTCTCAAGCTAAGTCAGCAAAGCTGACAGGTTTGGGTTTTTTTCCCCACAGACTTGAGTCGTACTCAGAGAAGGTGTCTTGAATTTTATCTTACAAAAGGAATGTGAAAAAAAAGTTCGAAACACATCCCAAAGGCTCATTCATTCAGATTTGACAGGGCTCACACTGACTATAAAGTTCACACAGCACACAAAACTGTTTGAAATTTTAACAAGCATTTAATATGCTGAGTTGGAACCAGAATTTCTTCAACAAAATATTACATGCATGAGATCTCATAACTTAAGAGAGCCCTGATGTTTACAAAGCAATTTTGTTCTGTATTACTGTATGTACTTGCCTGGTAAAACAGGGCATGGGTAATCCTTCTGCATGCAGTTGAAGTTTTTAGACCCTTTAGTCTGCATAGCTGAAATATACACCATTCCTGTGGCTTCATTTTATTCAAGAAACATGGGAACAAATTTCAAGCAGAACTTGCTTGCTCTAAATTGACCATCTCTTAAGTTTTTTGTTGTAGAAACTCACTCTTTTCCACTTTTGTAATACTTGACTCCCCATTCTTTTCCTTATATACTCTTAAGAACACACAAAATTGTGAACCATTCAGAAGATTTAGAAGTGGTTGCATATTTATAACAAATGCATTAAAAAGCCCTATAAAACTGGGTTCTACACTAACATATTAGCCAGTAACTTAACATGTGCTAAAAAAGCCTGTTTCGAGTTAATCTCTGAACACATAAATGCATGCACATGCATACAGACTTTCACATATTCCTAACCAACTGCCTACGTTTTAGTGACCTTTTGTTTATTTGCAGCTGTGGAATGCACATACCAATCAATGCTCAACTCAGACAGATTGATCAGCTCTCCATATCTAATATTGCTAAGAAACAAACACAATCATTCTATTCAAAATGCAGTATCACATCTAGGTACACAGACTTAAAAATACTTAATGAACCATATTTTTCCAATTGTATGCCCAGGAGGGAGGGAATACTTCCTTCCTAACACCATTTTGTAGATCATTATGTCTTTGTTAATATCATCAGCAAAGAAAACAGGCAAGATTACAAACAGTGAATCTTAATGCATTCTGAGGTAACGATTACCTTGGGATTAAAATATCTGCAGGACTGGGGCTGAGAGCCTCCAAACAAAGCAATGCGATAATCGTGTTTTTTCCTTCTCGGTCGGGTGCCTTCCACCAACTCTTCTCGGTCCTCTGGGGAAAGGAGGTGGTATCGCATCCCACCTGCAAGGAACACAACAACCATTGCAGATCCACTGTGGCTCATACATGGGTAGGGATGTTTCAGAGGCAGGATGGGGGACAGACGGAAGGGAGGGAAAAGATGAAAACCAAGTTTCTGCATTACACCTATACAGCTTTGATTCAAAATGGAAGAATGCACAGCAGCATGTGAGGGTGGGAGCACAGATCCAGATTTACACCCTCTTCCAAACTGCCTGCTCCATGTGAACACAGGACAGATACAGCCTCATGTTATGTACCAATGGATTGATCAGCTCATTTAGCCAATATTAGCAAACAATTAAGATTGTTGCACTGGAACAGTCAAAAGGAAGCAACCCCCCAAAAAAAGCATTCCAAAGAGTGCAAAAATATTGGTGACATTAAAAGCCACTCACACCAGACAAAAATCCTTATTTCCTATACAATACACCAACTCAGTGTCACACAAGAAGTATGACTGTGATGTCAAAAGTCAGCAAATACTTACCAACATACAGGTCAATTTGAATCCTGCTCATTGAGTCTGAAGTAAAACAGTTGTGTACTGATTTTTAGATCTACACTAAATTGAAGCCAACTAGTTAATTGCTACTGAAATTGCTTTTCTTTCTTAGATGATAAATTTTACAAATGGTGTCCAAAAACAAAAGGGAAGCTTGTTTCCTATTTCATCTGCATCCTGAGAATGCAAATGTAGGATGAATCATTGCAGGATCAATGTTCAATATATAATAGATAAAAGCAGTAAAACATACACCTAAAATTCTAATTTGCTTACGAAAGCTTTCAAATATTCAAAATGTTGACATATTTCTTTTATTAATGCACATACAAACATGAGTGATACTGAAGTTACGAGCCTGTCACAAAGGCAGACTAACTTTCAGTTACCCTAATGAGTCATTGACAAAAGCTCCATTCCATTACTTCTCATGGTTCATGCCATTTGCTAGGAGAAAACAAATGAAAGTCACACTGTTACATAAGGTAAGTTTTATTTACAGAATAATCTGCTAATCCAACTTCAACTAAACACAGCATCCTAGAGGGAACACAGATGGATTTAATGTGAAAATGTTAGAGTATTTTAAAGCAAACAATTTTCAAAAACTTTCAAAGAATTTTTTTAATTATACAGAACATCATAAAGATTTCAGCTAGAGGTCAACTTACTGATCACCATTTTAAGGCATTCTGGGTTATCCTGAATAAGTGGTTCGGCCTGAACTGTTTTACTTAAGAAGTTCTTTGATATTAGAGGAAACCGGACTTTAGCAAGAATATCAACCATGTAGGGCTGGCGATTTGGCTCATCATACTTCAGCCATCTGACTGCTGCATCATAAACCTTTAACGAGAGAGGACAAGACAAGGAGAGAAAGGGATAACGTATATCACCACACAGCAAGACAAGTAACAGAACCTTAATGCTATGAATTGATTCTAATGCCTGCTGGAGGTTAACCTATACTAACGTTTTATTACATGGGGATCCCATTGCCATCTTTCAAAAAAACCCAAAAAACTCCACCTACAACAAAAGTCAACCAAGCCCAAAAAAAGATAATGCTCAAACAAGTAAAACAAGTGCACAACCACTGAATAAATCTCATTGACAGACTTCAAAAGTCTACTACTTCTGCTGTTTAACTTTTTTCCCTCCAAATAGAAAACATGAATCTGCAATTCACATTTATGTGGGTAACTCCTATACCAGGTTAAATCTAATACTCCTCAAGTTCTGTGCCATAACATCAGTAATGCCTTCACAGAAATGAAATAACTTCTATTTGATATAGTCTCCTGAGGTGATAGACTGGTTTTCTTACCAAATTATCATGTTGGGTATCCAAATACATTGCTATTGTTGTGTCTTAGGGGATCACTTAAGTCAAAGTTTTTATCTGCAAACTATTGTAAATTTACCAGAGCATCTCCTCTTTTTCTCCTCCTCACAGAAAAAGATAATGGGTTTTCTTAGGGATCAGGGAAGGTAAAAGAGGGAAGACAATCAAGAAATTGGCTCTATTTATAATTGTTGACTGAGTCAGGAAGAAATGAAAAAAAAATCCAGGATTACATGTATATTCTGATATTTCCATGCTGTTCTCAGGCACAGCAAGCTTATCCAGAAGCACGGACTCTGAAGTGGCAGGACAACCTCACTGTAAGCAATAGCACAGCCAGTGCCTACATCTGTACCTGAAACTGGTCACAGTGATTGGTGCTGAGTGACAAATATAACATGGAAAGACACTTCATGGAAGAATTATTCAGGACTACTACACCACCCCAGCTGTAACTCTGCAAAATCACCAGGGAATGTGGGAGAGCAAAGAAAACAATAATTAAAGGCTCAATTCAATCAGCTAAGGAAATTTAACAGAATGACTTGAACAGGAGCATTGTATAGGACAGACAGTACTTAATGCTACCTTCCCTTTTTGCTAAATATAACTACACACCAAAACAAAAATTACGAGTATAATGTCAACTTTCTAGCAGTGCTCCTGAGAAATAAGACTCCTGTAGTACAGCTGTCAAACTTCTGTAGTTTCTTGCTGCACACTACCAGTTTCCTAAGGGAATTTTAATGATGCCATGCTGAATACATAACATTTCTACCACTGCTGCCAGGTTAAAGCATGCCAGCCTACCTTACCAACAGAACTTCAAAAATGTAAATCTTACCAGCTCTGAGAATGTTACCCCATGATCTGAACTTTTCCCAGCACTCAGCAAGAAAACTGAACAGTGACAGCACTCATACCTGTAACAAACCAACTGCCATATTCAATCACCTGATATTATCCCCAACTCTAATTCTTATTTTTATAATTTACATCACCATACAGTAAGACAAATAACTAAACCTTAATGCTTCAAACAAATTCTTCTGCCTGTTGGAGGTCAATGTCAACAGAAACTTCACAGTCAGCAGAACATCCATTTCCAAGAGGATACACATACCATCTCATCTCCAACATCCCTCTGTTGCACTTCAAAGGTGTGAGTCAGCTCGTGATGCCATACCCACACAAGCTTAAGTTACCCAATTCAAGCACCAGAAGAGCAGAGCTACAGAGGTAAGAGCGCAGTTTGTTTTCAACAGCTTTGACTAAGAAGCTACAAGTGCCCAGCAGCTACAAGTACCACTCAACTGCTACAACCAGCCTACAACCACCTGTCTGGGCTGCAGTGCAGACACCTTGTATGCTTCCTATTTTCCTGCAGTAGGAAGAACACGCTGGCAAATAATCATTCAGGGCTGTGCTCTAAGCTGAATCAAGCATTCCAGATGGGATGGCTGTGAATGCAATTTCTACCACAGGTTACAAGTTTTAACTGAGTGAACTCCAGGCTCCTTTCAGCCACCTAAACTTTTTTATGTCCAGTCCCTAAATAAAGTTGTTCCAGCAATCCACCACTGCCAATGCATGTAGCTTTCAGTGTTTTACTCATCTTACTGCCAAGTCCCTCAGTTCCCCAGGCTTGTGTATGTTATGTTTCCATCAGGAAACTCCTCTTTGGAATGGGCTAGGCCATACTCAGGTAGAAATGTGCACCCATTAAGGTGCAGTTTGCTCACTACTTTGAAGTGGTCCATTTTCACCAAAAGCACATAAATCCCAATCTAGAAGCAATCACTACATTTAGCTCACACACTATTGAATCAGAAGCCCTTTAGCTATCTTAACAAAGGAAACTGTTCTGCTTACTTCCTCTGTGACTTCTTTCTTCTAACTTTGCTGAAACAACACATCTATAAACCACACTTGAAATGTGAATATTTATTAATATTTGGTTGTGACCAAGTTAGGATGAACCTTATATTCCACAATTTAGCAAGCACTATGTGCATCATATCCTCTAGGAACATCAGAAGTGAGACACTGGAATACCTGAAGCCAGTTCTTGATAAAAAAAAGACAGTTAAGTTCAATTCTTTTAGCTTCTACGAAACAGGGATCTCACCTGGTCTTCTGCCCTCACTGTCAATGTATCTTGATTCAGGAGATGTGTCACACGCTTAACATCAAGCTGAAGGAACTCATCTGTCTTGTAAACCTCAGTGAAATGCTGATGGATGAAGTCATCTGCAGTGGCTTTCAGTTCCGGGCAGTCTAGGCATTCTGCAAGCACACTTATGCCTGTGAAGGAAAATGAAGAAAAAAACCCTTCTAAACTTGAACTGCAATTACCTTTAATATATGAAAATAGAATACAATTGCTGTAGTTTCAGCGATACTTACAATTCCACTTTAATATTTATTACCCTGCCTTTTTTTCTCCCATTAAAACACATGTTATCATAAATCACCTGCAATTCAAGGCCAACTAAGACAGGGACAAGCTGCTGATCCCTGTCCCTACTGAACTAATTGGAGGGTCAGACCTGCAACACTTGCTGTATTAATTGTCTCTCCAGCACTATTTCCTCACTGTTTCTTTCCCAATTACAAAGCAGACAACAGTACCTTAACCAAGTCTGAGCCAAGCCACACTAACCATGTCTAACCAGAACAGCTTGAGAAACTGGGTTCATGTTTTACAACCTCTCCTGACCTGCTCATGCAGCATCAGTCACCAACCAAGTCCAGTTTCCTTCAAGAGTCATGCTGAACTGGGACCTTTCTATATATGTAGCACAGTCAGCTGAAGACCAACACAAAGTCAGGCTGCTGTTGCTGGAAGGACAGAAGGCTGGCATAAAGGTGTAAACAGCAATAGCAGCTGAGAAGCACCACTGCCAACTTTGCCATTAAAAACCAAACAAGCACAGAGCTTTTCAGCAGCAACTTCTCATCATTCCAGTCTTCCTTCTCACAGAGGAAATGTCCAGTAGGGTCAGCAGCTCACCAACAAATGGGTTGCAATGAGTCTGAGCTGCTCAGTGTAGTAAAATGCAAACTAAAAAGATAAAATCCACAGGTATTACAAAATTTCAAGATTCAAATGAGGCCTTTCAAATACTTTTTTTTTAATGAACTGTGTACTTGCTTATGAGTTTGCACAAAACATGTCCCAATTTAAAAACAATGCCTTAAGGAAAAATTGTTTTAATCTTTTTGCAATAAATTAGCAACAAAGTATGCAAGTGTTAGAGATCACAATTAATTTTCCACCTAACAGAAGCCACAGGGCAGAAATTTGCCTCAAAGCAAGACTAAGTGGCATTTTCCATAGGTAATGCCTTTCTCCCAGCAGAAGGGAGAGAGCTTTCAGAGCTCTCGTGTTTCAGAGCTGCACCTGTACTGCACTGAAGGGTCAGTTGAGTCACTGTAATTCAGATGTACTCTGCAAAACATTTCTATTGCTGCTATAAACGTCTGTAATATGATAGATATTACGAGAATTACCTAAAAATGTCAATAAAAAACACTAAAAAAGTTTCTCTTTAATTTCTGATTATATAAAGTGCACCAAATCTAAAATATGAAAACATATTTAGTTCTACTTGCTGTTTACCTTTTCTATAACACTGAGTTTACATTACAGCTACAGAACAGGATATCAAACCTGCCCAGATGACATTCATTGTTTTCAGTCAAAGTGAAAAGTGAATAAAACCAAAACTAGCCTAAACTTACTCTGTTTATACTTGTAGAAGATATGCTTGTTTTGTAAGTTACAAGTATGTCAGATTCTGTCGCAAGAACAGTAACAACTGAAAGCTCCACCTCACCAAACACATGCAGTTCTCTAACAAACAAGAAGTGTCCTTGCATAGTCAGTGGAGAAACAGTTCAGGTTCAGATAAAAACTATTTTAACATGCCTGGATTTAGCCAAATGTTACTGTCTATCTGCAGATAGACAATACAGCAAAGTTAAAAAATAAACACTAAATTTAAGTCTATTTCTCTTACCAAGACAATTGGAAGCATCAACTTGTTCTTTTAAAAAGTCCACACACATTTTTTTCACAGGTTCAATTTGATACTGGTTTGCTGCATCTAGTAAAGACTGGACATTATTGCTGTTAACTGAGATTCTGCAAAACAGAAGGTGTAAAATTAGCATAACTGAAATTACCTAAGTTGCAGCAATAAAAAAAGCAACTTATACTAATTCACATAAGTGGCAAAATTATTTTCCTCCTATTCACCCAAGAATCTTTCACATACAGTCTTAAGGACACCTTCTTCATGACCTTTACAAACTGCTTTTGTTTCCTCCACTTTACCCAAGCAGGGCAAAGAATAACCAGTTCTGGGATCTGAAGAATAACCCTTTAACAGGTCCTGTGTGGTCCTATACTATCGCAACGAGTTGTGTGATTAACCACTTTCACAGAAGGGGAAAAAAAACCAAATCCAGAACCTTTTTTAATTATCATTTTCAACTCCCAAACAGACATCAGCAAAACATGTCTGAACTCTCTCAAGACTGGTCTTGCTGATTTGGCCAGTGCATAAGCAGAACAACCAGTTTGGCAGTGCTTCAAGAGAAGTTATGGAGGCCACAGCCTAGGGCTTGGGTACCAGGACAGGCAACCATGGGGCTGCTAACACAGACTGCCTCCTACCACTGATGGACTGTACAAGAAGATTCCCCTCAAAAGAAAGGAGAAAGCCTCCTTAATGAGAGTTGACCCCATTAGATGAAAGGCCTGCCATCCATAGGTCTGATTAAAGCTGATTAAGTACTGTTTACAATCCCAGCCATCTGCAAGAGCTCTGTTGGGGGAGGGGTCGGAAGAGGAAAAAACCCAAAGAAATCCCCAAATACATGGACAAGCTGAGATAGGGGGAAACACTGTTCACAGCAGAGTTATCCACTCTGCCTGCTTTGAGATGAAGGTATAACTCGTGGAAATGGTTCTGTGCCATAGCTACTATGACCACAAAGAGAGACCCTGCTGACCTGAAGTACAGAACCATGGGAAACATCATTTGACTCCAACAATGAAGTCAAAAGCTTGAAGTGCTTGAATTGCTTTCTGGAGACAAACAGCATTCTCTTTAATCTGTAGGGCTTCCTACTGGGTCAAATAAAAAGGAAGAGGGAAGAAGGATAGAAGGTCTAGTCACAACAGGCTTTAAACAAAGGAAAGAATTTTAATCATAACAAAACAGGTGAATCACAGAAGCATTATTTTAAGCTTTTATCACTTAAAATTGGCAGGCTTCCTAGAAAAGCATGAGCTTTAAACAACAAAACTACCTTGCAGTATAAGCAAACTCCACAAGCTGTTCAATAATGTCAGGCTCTGCATCTTTTAGCTCCACTTCAAAGGACTTTGATTCAATCATATTTGCTGCAAACACATTAAAAGACAAACTTTTAATCACGAAGTCACTCTGGTTATTCTATGTTTTGCAAACAGTAGAAAATAAAGCAATTATACAAAGTGGTAACATGCAAAAACTGCTCAGTTGATTGCTGTTTTCCCAGGATTGCTAATGCAAGTCAGGAAAGGAGGCAGTGGAACAAACAAGATAACTGGTGTGAGTACATCCCTTGCATTATCTAAATTATGATGAACTGTTTTAAGCAGAAAAAGTCCTAGACGTTGTTGACTGCAGCCAGATTACCAAGTTAGTATCAGCACTGCCAAAAGCCATTTCCACATTCAAGCTGATAACAACAGAGACATGAGCGAGCTCCCACAGCCAGACACAGCACCAGGTTTGCCCACAGGTGGTTACCACTGACCACTGGAATGCATGGTTATTTCACTTCCACTCAGCTTCCATTTTACAGCAATTTTACAATTCATGTGTAAGAAGGCATACAAAAGATAAGATACTGCATAACTGAATTTTTGAAAAGAACATAAACAAAAGAATCACAGAACCACAGAATTAAGGTAATCACATAAAGGTTGGAAAAGATTTCTAAGATCATCCACTCCAGCCACTACACCATGCCTCTAAACTCTGAAAGCCTAATTTATATGCAGAAGTGCCCAATGGCAGACAAATTCGGTAATGGGACAAAAAAAATCCCAATTTTCAGGGAATTAAGGAAGGACGATAAACTCTAGTACAGTGTATAGGCCCCTGTTATTAAGAGAGCATATATATGAAGTGACACTTGACTTGATCAAAATAGAGTTAAAGAGAAAATGAGGGGAGGGGTGAACAGAGATGAATGGAAGGACACAAAATGAGAAACCTTCACCAACACTTACCCTCAAATAAATTATTTTCATAAGATAAACAGGTTGACAGACATAAATATAACAGGACATCATAATGAAAGTTTTAAATGAATCAATTTTCAAAGGACTTACTAGTAAACATCAAGTTAAAAAAATGACTGGCTGAAGCAAGCACAACACGGTGAGCTGGGATCTTTCTTTCTTGAACCATAAGAATGACATCACAAAGAGTTTTCTGAATCAGAGAGGAAAGAAAGAAAAATCAGCATTTTTGAAAATATTCCAACAATATTTCTTTTACAACAGCTTATGAAAATTCATTGCTTTTTGTAACACACGCAACTCAAGAGCACTATGTGATAAAAAGATTTTCTGAAAGTCAAAGTTCAGTAGCCTGGAGAACCAGGAAGCATCAGTTTACCCATGAATTTGGATGGTCACGAATAACATGAACTCTGATTGAAGTATGTCCTGTAGTTTTTCCATCAGCCTACAATAATGTAGGCTCTGCAGCACCTAGTAGGAGCTGCATTTATATTGTATTGCTTTCATCTGTCAGTGGCTCTCCTCTACTCTGCTGCTAATTTTCAAAACAATTCACAGAACCTCATGTATGAGGACTGCCATCCTATTTCCCTAGTGAAGTCAAAGTGATGGATGTGTTTAAAGCATTCAATGGAGCATTTTAAAGAAAATGTATCAAAAAATACCACTTCAGTTGGCAGGGTTTGACTGGTCACATCTGATGAGCAACCAGCTTCCAAACAAAATGGAATTTATTTCTCATTTGTTTGCTGTTTATATGTAGGCTAGTTTCTCCCCTGCATGTGAACTGTCATGCTCTAGAAGGAGCAGGGAAAGCAACAGAACTTATAAAAACTGTCAGGAGAGACTGGGGTAAAAACCCCCCATAATCCGAATAGATTCTGAAATGCTATCTCTTCTGAGAACATATTGAGTGAAATAAATGCATATCATACTACAGTTAATTATAATTATCTATTAAGAAAGAAAAACTGAGCAGCACTGCTTCCTCAAAAAAAAAAAAAGGATAATAGTCCAAAATTATTTCCAAGTTCATGGAACTGCTTTCAAAAACATCTAGTACACCCATTCCAAGGCCAGCCTCAGAAAAGAACATTTCTACTGTGGGAAATATAGACTTGCTTAGAACTGCAACCGTGTTTTCCACATGGAGACAATAACATTTACTTTAAACATGCCTGTTTCATTTTTTACAGGACACTCAAAAGCACATATTGGACAAAATATAAATAATACTTTCAAAAATATTAACTAAATGAAAGTTAGATGGGGGTGACATATAGCTTCCTTTGTAGTTTTAACCCACTTTGGATTGAAACCACAACAAAAAAGAGACCATTCTGGAAAAGTTCCAGAGGAAATCCTTTAAAAACTTGGCCTTTATGGCCAAGCTTTGCTAAGACTTGCACCTGTTGCTTGAGCTCCACACTGCATTTCTAAGACACATTACATTAAAAAGCTCAGCATTTGAAACACCTCAGATGTTCTAAGGCTCCTCTGGGTGCATTTGCCAACCAAAACAGAGCATCATTTTAACTCCTTTCCCTGGGATGTTCCAGGGTGTGACAGTTCCATTCCAACTAATGCTCTTCTGAGGATTTCTGCACCTCTTTCCAGGACGACCCACTGTTGTCACTGGGTCACCTCCACCACGTGACTGGTGGTAACCAAAGGACACACCCGAGCGTCACCTTCTGCAGGGCACTTCACCTTCCAAATAACAGGTTCAGCAACACCTTGCAGCCCTATCCCAGCTTCATTTCCAATGACTTCATTCTTGGCTGACCTCCACTGAGCTGCAATGTTGCAACAAATGATTTATGCACACACTGTACAACAGCTCTGGAGAACCCACCAAGATGGGGGCCACCAATGCTGGAGACAAGCACCAAGTCTTCCAAGCACTAAACACACCTGGCTCCAACACCTCACCTGTACTGAGTGCAAGTGTGTCCATAGTTTACTCTAAACTCCCATATTCATGAAGGATTCCTCTTCATCCCAGCTTACACAAAAAGCAGCCTCCTTAAAACGAGCTCCCATTAAGTTCCCATCGGCCCAGATTCCTACAGGATTAAACTAATGAGCTAAATACCTAGAGCTGCATGTGCACCTTGACATTTCCATCACAGGAAATTTAAACTCATATTCAGGTTTTGTAACTACAGCATAGTTCTTGATGTATCAAAATACATGAGGAAAGAGCTGACTACAAATTCTCTAACAACTTTAGCACAACTAAGGAGCTGAAATAGGTGTTTTCCTCTGGCTACTGCCGACTTCCCAAATGTATCCTGTATAATCACACCTACCCCTACTCCCTCAGTAATACTTGAGCTCCTCTTACAAACAACTCCTAAAAGAAGCATGAGTTGCATGAAATCTGCAAGAATTTCTGGACCAGTCAGCACTGTGTGGGATATGTAAAGGTCACCTGATGAAAGTTTGCAGGCAAAACTCAGCACCTCCTTGGGCATAACAGATTCTGGAATTTGAATCAGAAGTACACACAAACTTCACAGCACTTAATTCTGAGGCTCTCCTTCTTTGGAGTGGCTCACATCTACATGAGAGCTGGCACTCCACTATACTGCAAGATGAGGTACAGAACAATGCGGTACCACACACTGGGAGAGGGACAAGGTAAAGCACTGTGAATTCCTGTGCTGGGGACTGGACATATATCTACAGGAGGGCAATAGCTCCTTTATCTACTTACAAATCATAACAGCATCTGGCATTCCCCTTTAAACAATGGCAGAGGTATGACTTGGTTATATTCATAACCAAGTTATGAATTCAGCCACACCTTGGAATATGTTTAGACTTTTAGATCAGAAAAAAAGCCTACATAAAAAATATAGATCACAGACTTTAAGTCTTAGCTCTACTACCTGAAATCACTGAAAAAAGATTAGTTTTCATACATAGGAGATTAGTTGTGTGAAATGGTTTATGCAAGACAATGTAATTGACTGTCTATTAGTGAGTGAAGAACAGGGCCGAAGTGCCAGAGAAAAGCAGAACCAACACCAATACTTGTGAGGTCAGGACTCAGACTGCTGGTGCAGACAGCATGAAAAGTTGGACTGAGCCTGTGGCAATACTAACGCTGGAGGACAAGAAACTAAACCCTAGAAGATACAACACATGACAGTGCCAAGAGTGAAGCTCCTACATGGTCTGGCTTCAGAGTCAGCTTTAACTCTGGCTACACATCACTGTTTTTAAACCTAAGTTCCACAATCAATCTAGATCCTCCTCTGAGAAGAAAGATTTCTTCATATGCAAGGAGTTACACGTGTCATCCTTCTGCTCTTGTACCATTAGTTCAATTAAAAAAAAAATTAAAAATTAGTATTTACTTGAGTGTGGACATCTCAACTGAATTGCACTTGTATGATTGCAATATTGGTTACCACTCTTGCTCCACTGCTAAAGAGGAGTTGACTTTAATATTCACTAAACTCTTGACCATGGAAGCTGATCAGCCCCAGAGTTCAGAGTTTGAGGCCAGATGAAGCCACTAAATTCCTACACTGCCACTAGCTTTCTAGTGCAATGGCCAGAGGTATTCAAGACAAAAATGCCACCTTTGACACCAAACAATGGTTCTACTCATCCCCCTCCTCCTGCTGCAGTTTCGCTGTTCACAGGGTATTGTTCAGAGAAGAGTTTCTGGTAAAAAATTCAGCATCAGCGCCTTTTCACTGCCCTTAGGCTTAGGTTCGAAAACGGCTCCGTGAATGCTCGTACCGGGGACACCGGGCCATCCATCAATCACGGCCTCACTCATGCCCCACCACACGCAAAGCGTTATCAGATAAGGAAAACCAGATCCACGGCGTCTTCTGCCTCCAGCACCCACAAGGAGCCGGAGCAAATGAAATCGGAACTCGCCGCTCGGGCTGTGCGGCTCCGCAGACCCTGAGGCACCGGCGGCGCCGGGCCCGGCGGGTTTTTCCCCGCAGTCGGGCCCAAGGGACAGGAAACCCACGGGACCCTCGGCGCGGGAGCGGGACCGGCCCTCAGGGCGGCACGGACGCCGCGGTGCCGGCTCCCGGCGAGCGCCTCCCGTACCTGTTTGCGCATGGCGTTCATGACGCCCATGAACGAGGCGAGCAGCTTCGCCTCCTCGCGGGCGGCGAGCTTCTTCTCCGTCTTCTTCTTGCTGCTCTTCTCCGACCCGGGCGCGGCCATGCTCGCCCGCGCTCACCGCCGGCGCGCCGACCCCGCCCGGGAACATGCGCCTGCCGGCTGCCGGGCGGCGAGCAGCGTGTGCCGGCGCTGGGCACGGGGCGGCGCTCGGTGCAGGGGCGCGGGGCAGGGACACCGGAGGGACACCGGAGGGCCGCGGTAGCTCCCGCAGCGCCGCTGTCGCCGCGGCGGAGGCAGCCTGGGGGCGGGGCCGGGCGCGCTGACGCCATCGGCCGGCGCGCGGCCCCACGCGGGGTAAACAAAGAGCGGGGAGGGGCGTCACGTGCAGGGCGCGTGCGCGGCAGCCTGAGGGGCGCGGCCCTCCGGGGGCGTGGCTTTCCGGAGGACACGCCTCTGTTTGGGGCTGGGCTCGAGGGGCGGGGCCATGGGGGCGGGGGGCGTGGCCGGGGCCGGGGCCGGTCCCGGGCCCGTTCCCGGGAGCTGCGGGTCCGGTCCGTGACGGGCGCGCCCGGAGCCGCGGGTGTGACCGCGCTGCTGGACACCCTGCTGTGCCCCGCCTGCCCAGCAGCACGGGGCTGCCCTGCTCAAGGGGCGGAGGGGCTTCCTCTGGCCCGTGCGTGTGAGGAAGGGAAGGAAGGGAAGGAAGCTCCGGCTGCAGGGATCCCGTCTCGCCTTGGCGACGTGTGTCCCGGTCTCACGTGGGCTGGCTAAGGAAACAAACGTGATGTAGAAGAAAACCTCTTTGTCCTGTAAAGTGCAGCCGCTTCTCTTCCACAAATAATGCCAAAATGTTTGGTGCTTTGATTGTCGTTTTTTTTTAATAGGATAGTGACGGCCAAAGCAACGTTTCAGTGTGTGTTTGCTCTTTGTATGATGTTCCCAATTTAAATGCTCTTTGCATTTGTATGATGTTCCCAATTTTAATTCCACGGATAACAAGGCATTGAACAGCTTAATGCCGTGACTTGAAGGGAGAGAGATTCCTGTAGAAATAACATCAGGCTCTTTTATTAATAAAAGGTATCATATACTATATGGTAAGATTTTAAAAAATGGACTTTGATATTCTGTGGTTTTGCTATCTAACAATTACTACTACATGGAAGCTGTAAGAATTTTAATGTATGTGACCTTTGCTTCATTGAAATGAAACTGACACAGCCTTCACTTGACTTTCCAGATTTTATCATGAGAAATATGAGAAAACTGGTAATGTACTTCTGGCAATGTTCAGATTTCATGGTATAAAGAGTTTACCTATAGAGTTTTAATTTCATCTTGAAGGTAATCATAAGATGCCTGCTTTATCCATGGGATACACAGAAATAGCTGTGGTGGGACCCAAGTGCACTGCTGTGTTCTGGAAGATTAGTTGGCCAGGTTAAGGAGTTCAGTTTGTTGCTCCCAAGGTCAGATCCTTTGCTGACATGAGCTGTGGTGAGGAAAGATACAACCAGAGGTCTGTCCCTCCTTTCCCTGGGGAGCTGCTTTTTAGCAGAGAATTTACTGCTGGTTCCTTTTACACTGAGAAACAACACTTGAGCACTTCCAGACCCTGACAGCACTCAGTAGGGTACCCCCCTTGGCACTGCTCTGTGCCTGGGGTGGGCAGCACTACTGACCTAACGCTTGGCATCAATGTAGAGGAGATGTCCTGGGAGATGCCTGTAACACAGGCAGGCAGCTAACGTGATGCCCATATCCAGATCAGGCTCAAATGAGGGGTTGGCCATACCCAAATTCTGTGAGCAGCTTCAGTGGGATTTGACACTGCGGGTAACCTGTGATGCGGGGAACCTCTGTACTCCCCGAAGGACAGCATAGCACAAAGCCAGTTTCTTTGATAAAGTTTTCACTACTTCAGACCACAGCACAAGATGGATAGCTTGTGGGGGAACAGCAAGGGCCACCTGCTCCAAAGGGAATTTTGAGCCAGGAACAGATACCAAGGCATGTGGGAGCAGTTGCCTTACCAATAAGAAGGCTGCATGCTGTGTGAGAAAGTTCTAGATTTACTTTAAATTGAAACGCTTTCAGGGTAAATGACATTTTATATGAGATAAGATGCTATCCACCTTTTTGATGAAAACCAGCTATTGTATGTATGTAGAACTGTAGAATGGCTTGGGTTGAAGAGATCTTAAAAATCATCTTGTCCCGACACCTTCCACTACATCAGGTTGATCAGACCCCCATCCAACCTGGCCTTGTCACTGCCAGGGTTTGGGCTTGGGGCATCCACAATTTCCCTGGGAAACCTGTTCCAGTATCTCACCACCATCACTGTAATGAATTTATTTCTAATATCTAGCCTAAATTTCCCCTCTTTCAGTTTATCCTCATTATTCCTTGTCTTATCACTACAGTTCCTGATGAAGAGTCCCTCTCTGGCTTCCCTGTAAGCCCTGTTCAGGTACTGGAAGGTTGATACGAGGTGTCCACGTAGCCTTCTCTTTTCTAGACTGAACAGTCCAACTTTCTCAGCCTAACTTCATAGGGGAAGCCCTCCAGTCCTCTTATCAACCGTGTGGTCTCCTCTGGACTTGCTGCAACAGTTCCACGTCCACCTTATTTTGGGATACATATGCATACATGCACTGCCATGTGTAATTAAACAAATACAAGAAAAACATGTTACAATGAAAAAACTTCCAAACATATATAGGTACTAGATTTCAAGGCCAAGAAATCACCATCTTTAAGGGATGGTAGAAAATACAGAGGCAGTAATCTCAGGAAATCTCTTACTCAAAATTTTGATGCAAGGATTGAAAAGAAAAGTTGGTGCCTTATGAATGCTGAGAAATTAAACTAAAATAATTCAAATGCATAAGAAGTTTGTAACAGATTTAATACAAATGAAACTGTTGTACTGTATCTCTTCTAAACACATTGATATTCTCAAAGCAGTCTACAAACGCTAATAGTTTAATGATATTTTATCCCTCAATTCACAAATTGAAGTTAAAATCAAAAATAGAAGATTATCCTCTAATGCTCATGGCAGGAAAACCATTTGCCCAACACAAACAATACCATATCCATTGTGGTTTCAAAAACATATCAAATTACATTTTAAGCCATCAACTCGTTGCTAAACAGACTGGTGCAAGATAGATAGATATCCTGGAATGTTTAGTAAACGTTGTTTAATCTAATAGTCTCTAATGCATACTTGTGGTAAATCTCTTTCCATCAAGAAGCTGAAGTAATAAACATATTGTACTGAAACGAGAAGATTAGCAAGTCCTGATTTTGCAGTACAGATCCAGAATGGCACAAGGTAACATGTTCAGCTCTTTATGCTAGCCTGGGAATGAAAGTTAGGATATTTGCAGCATCCTTTTCTCTCTGGGGTGCATGTGCTTCTTTGGGCAGGAGGAAGGCTACTCGGTTGCTTTGGCATTAATAATTTGTTATGTACTGTTTATAAATGGTAACAGTTCACCTGTGCCTTATTTTTTTCTGATTCACACAGTAAGACAAGATGTAGAAGTTCTGAATGTGAATATATGAGCTATCTCATAATGTCACCAAAATAAGTTCTTTCACACATTGTGCAAGAGGCCAGTCCACACACAGAGTAAATTTATTTACAGTTTTGTGCAGAAAGAGGTGCTGGGTGGGAAATCCACAAAGCCAGCACAATGACTATGAAAACTTTCCACTATTTATACACTTTAGCAAACAAAGGCGTTAACTAACTTGTTCATTGGCTACTAGTTATCTCATTCTTTTATTAAGTAGTATTCCTTCTTTTATGGTTAAGGATTCCCTTACTTCTCATTCTAATTAGTCTGCATGCCTAGTCTGTCTTTTCTTTTGATTGGTGGGTTTCTTGGGCCATCAGTCACAGATCCCCCTGCTGAAATTAGCTTTTACCCAGTTGGAGCTGATTTCAGCACAGTTGCTGAGTTGGTTTTGTTAGTTTCTCTCTTATCTTGGGAGTTTTGCCAAATGTCCTAGTGGCCTGTAAGTTCTGCATCTTTTGTGTCCACTCTCGGTGGTACATCCTTCTCCCTTAGGCTTTGTTAACCTTCCCCTAGGTCTGAGATCATTAAAGCATCTCAAGCTCTCAACTTAAACAAGGCAATTCTACCTACAAGTAATTTATCTTTCTAACACCTGGACATGAGTTATGTCACAATGATACGGATTTCATATGGAATCTGCAGCCATGCTGTGAATTAATCTTTCATTGTTGCAGTTTTGTGTCTTTTCCCGTGAGCCTGTGAGTAGTAACCCATCTCCACATGCCTTTTCTTCCTTCAGATGAAGCAGCACTGCTTGCAAGGCCCCTCCTTTCCTTTCCCATTGTCTTGCCTGTAGTGCCTCTGCCTTTTGTGGGCAAAGTGTATGTGTTTGAGAAGATAGGGAAGATGAAGAAAATTGTGGGTCCTAGCAGGAACACGAGCGAGAACGGGAAGGGTTGTGCTGGATAGAGAGAACATCTCATACCAACTTGCAGTGCCACATTTGCCCTGAAAAAAAAGCTGCCAAGAGGACCCTGCATTCTTCTCTCAGAGATCAGGACTCCCTCTTCCCATGCCAAGTCACCCTTCTTAGGAAGCACAGTGATGCTCTCTGAAAGGTTTCATTCTATTATGACACTTAGCAGTCCTCTGATCTTGTTTCTGGCAGTAGCACAGTGAGAGACTCGAATACCTTTGGCAGCTTCTGTGGCAGGTCGGGTGCCCTCTGCTCACCCGGCGTGGATGAGTGACAGGTACAAGCAGTGCTGCTGTCACCAGCAGAGCCAGCAGTCCAGGGGAAGCAGAGAAATCAGACAGAAACCTCTGACTTGGGATCAGTAACAGGCTTTGCTCTGTGCAGGTTGACTGAAGAGGAGCTGGCATACATGGCATGAAAGAAAGATTGCCCAGATGAGGCCCAATTATGCATTTAGCAGACACTGCTTTTAAAACCGGTTCTCTTGGGTTTGTCATCAATTTGTATTCAGTGGATTAGAGAAATACAAACTAACATGTTACAGCAGAGAGCAAAATATCAATGACAAATACTCAGACGAGACTTTACTGGATTAGTGGAAATAGGACATCAAAGAAGAAAATAGTTACACGATTGGGACAGTATTAAATCAGGGGTTGTCAGCATGTTTAACTTTTTGAAGTGAACTGCAGGAGGATCTCAGCTATATTTCTAACACAGTGGCAAGATACTTTCCAAATTGTAATGTTTCTGATTCTTTTAATCTTAGCCCATCCCAGATTTTTTTTTATATATAAAACAACCTCAGGGCTGTTCTTTGTTTATCCAGAGCATTCTTTTTTTTCCATTCACCTACATACAGGAATTCAAACTGTGTTATGCCAGAAGGAGTGCCAGGACAAGTCATAGCATTGCTGCTTACAAGAGACATAAACTTCAAGGAGAAAATGAGCTTATCACCCCATTAGCCAGGGTGCCTTACTGTGTACATCAAGAAGATCAAAGGTTTATTTCTTTGTACTCCCATGAGCAATGGGAGAACTTAGACTTCCTGAAATCAATATTCCAGTTTTGAATAGTATATTCTTAACTGCTGGTCTTCTCAGGAGCAGGGTCTTACTGGGTGCCAGTGGCCTCCATTGAGCAAGGATGTCTTGTCCCACCAAGCTGTGCCAGAGCACAAAGGAAATTTGATCTGAACGGTTTCCTTGTGTTTGAAGTATTTCCAGGATACTCTCTCCTCTACAATTTACTAGAGGTCCTTCTGATTTCTTTCCTTGGAGAGCTCTTTTAATATTTTGAATGGAGGCTTTCTCACTGCTTGTTTCTAGAATCCAATTATCTTTTCACATGGCTTTATTTCTCTTTTTTAAATAAAATTCTTCCCTTTTTTCTTTCTCTCAAGTTTTAAAATTGTGCCTTCAGTGCTAATTAAAGGAAAACTCTTGTTTTCTTACCACGATGTGAGCTATGGCCTACAATATCCCCTGGCATCCCAAATTTTCTGTTCTGACAGGTGCATCAGTTGCATTAAAACTTTACAGGCAAAGGGAAGAGAGATCAAAATAGATTTATACTTTATTTGTTTATTCATGATGTAAGGTAGGTGTAGGGATTTTTTCCATTTTTGCATTAAAGATTAAGGTCTCCTTTGAAAACTTGGACCATGAAATAATTTACAACTGAAGCCATAACTGGCACTTTTCACTCTGTGTAGCTGCTGTGTGCGCTGTGTAATTTTTACTGCTTGTTCACCTGAGCAGTAACGCTTATCTGAAAGCAGCACATTTGTGCCAGGGAGCAGGAGGAGCAGGGCTGGCCCAGGAGGGAGCCAGCTGTGGAGGAGCCCCCATCCTGGCACGTGAATGCCTTCTTGGGCAGGGTGCCTTCCCCCACATCTGAACAGAGCCAGGGCTGTGACAGGACCTGCCGATGATGCTGTGGTCATCAGAGGGGCTGCAGTCCCTGGGCAGCCAGCAGGAGTCCTGGGGAAGGATGGTCAGGGCACTGAAGCCTGCCCGGGTGCTCAGAGTTCGGATGAGGGAACTCCTTCCAGCCAGACGTATTTGGTTTTGAAAGTGTGCCTCCTGCATTCTCCCAAGCAGAATTTAATGCTGCTTAGTTGCGTTGTTGTTATAATAGAACTCCTCGGTACTTCACTGGTCAGGCTGGAGACGTGACAGGCTGCTCTGTCCTGGCAGCCAGGATAGGACGTGCCTTCTGTCAGGCAGCAGTCCTTTTTCATGCCAGCATTTCCATTTTAGATTGTTGTGGAATGATTTATCACCAGAGCCAGCCAAAGGCAGTAACTGTGACAAATGAAAACTCTGAAAACAATCTCCTTTCAGGAAGAGATAAAGTAAACAAGACACAGAAAGCAGAGGATTCTGTATATTGCTGTTTGCCTGACCCCAGCCAGTGGGTGATTCTGCCACAGGAGGTGTCACACAAAGTCATTGACATCCCCTGGAAATAAATGTATTTCCTGGGCTTTGGTGTCATTTGGAATTAATTCCAGATCTTTTCCTTCATTTAGATTTTCCACTCTGAAGAACAATAAGTACTTATACTGTCTGCAATGCTTCTAATCCAACCCACTGCTTTGTCCCTTTGTCAGGGGAAAAAATAATATCTGATGAGTCCTAAAGCCAGTTCAGTAACTAGTGTAGCACAGGTTGTACCAACATAGCAGTAGAGCAGCCAAACATACCAAGCCCCTCTGTGAAGGGTAAGGATTTGGGGTTGGTTTTGCCATCTGCTGGTAGCACAGCCTCCTGCCCTCTGTGACCCACGGGAGCTTGCCAGGGGCTGGGCCTGCAGAGCCTGAACCTGCTGACAAATATCTGGATACTGGAAAATGGCCTAGACTTCTTGTCCATGAGAGGGAAAAGGAAGCAACCCTAGCCAAGAGAGATTTTTGTAGCAAGGTCATAATAAGCTTAGGATTGGATAAAAAAATATAAGTAAGTCTACAGGGGAATGAATTGAAAAAAAGTAACCTTCTTGATTTTATTGCTTTAAGTTATTGGGCATCAGTTTGATGAATACTTAAACATACATTCTTTTTAGTGAGTTGGAAATACCATAACCTTAAAGAGACAACATAAAATAGGATATTGCCTTGTCGTCTACCAGCATGTTCTTCCCTTCAGCATGTTCTAAAAGTCCCTGCCAAGAGCTGGGCTCTCCTTTTGAGAACTAGTCTTTTCCTGGGAGAAACCTAGCAGCAAAGATTATTTACACCTAAATAGCCCCTCTTGGGGATGGCTCTCAGTGTTAGTAATCCTCTTGCTAAGTAGGGGAATTCAGGCAGTATGTGCTTAAGTGTCTGGACTTGTTTAAGCTCACAGTAGGTTAACCTCCGTGCTGGAAACTGGATCAGACAGTAGTGGAACTGTCTGTACAGAAGTCCAAATGGATGAGTAAAACTGCTGTGTTGTGTTACAGAGAACATCAGTCTTCCCACAACAAGGGTTCCATTAGTTCAAAGATTTGTTTTCAGCCAAATAATAAACATTATCTGACCTTCCAGTAAAAAAATCTGTAAATGAACTCTTCGAGTGTGTCTATTTGCAACATAAATTTATAATTTAGTTTTTTTTTTTTTTTTTTTTTTTTTTTTTTTTTTTTTTTTTTAAAGTAGGAACATACAGGGCAATGTAGAAATAGTGACACTGAGGACTTGCTTTATCTGAGACTGTCTCTGTAAGCTTTATCCACAGCTAAACTGAGGCACAGAAAAGGAGTGTAACACTAACCGTTGAGCAAAGTTTATGTCATCTCACTACCAATGAAGGGTTGCAAAAGAGAAAAGCTGGTACTAGCAGTTTCGATTGACAACTTCTTACAGATTTCCCAGGGTGAACAAGGGGTGTTCCTCAGGCCCCTCTACTTATATAAGCCAATTAACTGCTTCTTGTTCACAGACCAAAAAAAAGGAGAAGAAAAGATTGCTGTCATATAAGGGAAGCTCTTAGCAGGGCATAAATGTAATTTTTTTAATAGCAGCAAAAGAGGAAATGACAAAACTGCCTTCATAGTCATGTTGAATTCTACCATCATTTAAATGACCTTACAGCCTCTGTGCCCCAACAATAGTTCTATATATTATAAATACAAATATAAATGATATAAATATATATTATATAAATGATAGTTATGTATATATGTTTTTAAACAAATCATATTTTTTCCACTCCAAATGCTGTCTGGAAGAGGATGCCTTCAAGGAAACAATGTATGAGTCATCCCCAGAAGACCTACAACTGAGGCACCTCCTTTGGAACAAAGCCATGTACATCCATCTAAAATATCCAATTATAAACAGTATTATGTTACTCACATAATTGTCCAATGGCCTCAGAAGCAATCTGTTTTTTTATGACAGTAAGAAATAATGTTGAGTTGTTGATATTAAAAGCTAGAATAACATCACACGAAGATTAAAATGCCATTTCAGTGATAGTTTATTCTGGATTATGTTAAGAAGTATTAGTCTGTGATAATTTAAGACTCATAAAATTTTTACTCCTTGTTAAAAACTTATTTGAATGTCTGAACGTAAAAGATACTTTCTGAGGGTTAATGTGGGAACCTTAGGGCAGATGAAGAAATCATCTGTGGATTTGGCAGCTAAGATAATACTCACAAACTTGTGTGGATTGCTCTGTTTTTCTGTGTACCTTTCTGTATTATGAAAAGGCTATTATAAAATAGATTTTCACAAATTCTCACTGATACATGGGCTTAATGATTGCTGTCTGTCTCAAACCCTTGGCTCTAATTTTGAGTTCTCCCACTCTGAGAGGTATAGGGGAACTAATGCAAGAAAAGAAAGCTTTGAGAAGAGTTAAATAAATATATGCTGGAGCCTGTTTGGTGCATGTGTGGGACAGAGGGTCTCACAAAATAGAAACAAGGGCACACCTTGCTCAGAAGGAGAAAGATCCTTTTGTGTGACCTGATGCATCACTGAAGGACTGTGGAACCTATCCTCGCAGACAGCAGGACCCTGCAGGGTGGTAACACTCTCTTGTTACTCCTGTTGTTCCATCCCACTGCTGGAATAGGTCCTGTTGGTCTCATCATTCCTGGGCTAACATGCCTGTGCCATGTGGGGTTAGAGCTGAACTTCATCCGCTCTCCAGGAACTGACAGCGCCCAGGGTGAGTAAGGGCTGTAGAAGGAAATACAGAAAACACTGCTTAGATAGCAGGGTGAAGGCACTATGCAGGCAAGTTCTGTCATTTCAACATTTACTTGAACAAAATTAAATACCTAGCCCCTCCAACTCTCCTCTCTCCAGTCACTCGTCAGGCTGAGGTTTTTGGATGTTTTCCATAGGACAGAGGTGGGGGACCTTGAGAGCCTGGGAGTATTCTGGATACTGAATTACTGCTGGAGGAGTAGGGATCATTGGTGTTGATTATGCTTGTGCTATTGGGAGAAACTAGCTTTGAGAAATCGTCTTATAATGACACTGATACATTTGTCATGTTCATTTGATGTCACATTTGTTTTGTGGGTAGCAAGAAGCTGGTTTTGAAAGAAAGAATGATGATTAAAAGAAGCTGTTCTGCACTCAGTTACTTTCTGGAGCAATCACAAGGGTGGCTGGATTGCCATCTTTCACTGAGTCCTCCAGTGACAGTGGTACATCTGTATTTCCTGACCTATAATAATTTATGCCTTTCCTTTTTAGTGTTCTTCCTCTTGGATTTTCTTGGACCTCTTAATTGCCACTATTCAGCACCTCTACGTGTAATTTTCCTTTCCTTTTGCCTGAACTTTCTCACAGCTTTTGTTCACAACTTCACAGTTCTCTCAAAAGTACAAGCCAAGATAATGCAGTTAGGAGATGCTGGACCATGGCACAGATAGCTGAATCTCTGGAGGCTGATACAGGAGGTGACCAAGAGAGGGTGGAAAGGCTCCCTAGAGAGGAGGTTACAGGATGCAGTGATCTGTCTGTATCCAAGCCCAGATGGTGCAGGTACGTGCTGCATGGATGATGGGAATGGTATGGCTGCTTTCAGTAGTGTATTATCCCTTCATAAAATCATCTGAAATCCAAGGAAATTAATAAAAGTCTTTATGAGTATGTAAAAGGCAGAGCCTGATACACACTGATGATATCTCCCTTATTCAGTCGTGGCAATGTGTTAGTGTCTCCCCAGTGCTACTGGGATATAATAAGGGCTTTACTGGTTTCCACTGGGCAGTGAGCAGGGCTATGACACAATCACTGACCCAGTTTTATCTGAAACAAACAACCCTTTTCTCTCCTCCCTGCAAACAATAAGATTGTTAGATCCAAGGCCAGATTCATGTTGTTGTGAACAGCTGCAAATCCACTGACGTCAGCAGAGCTGTATCCACTTAGTAAAACAGAGAGTCCAGCTCACGGTAGTTCTTTGGATGAATTTCAGTGGAAAAATTGCATCTATCTATCTAAAATTCTCCTCAGTTTTTCTTCAGATGGATATTTTTTCCTGTCCTGTGTAGTGAAGGAGTGTGCTGTTAAGCAGCTGCTCATGTAAGTGATTCTTGCAGCTCTCTACGAAGCAGATTAGAGTCTGGCTGGATGAATATCATGGACAAGTATGAGATTGTAAGAGAAGAAATAAAACTTCTGATCTCAATGGCCAATAAAACATGATATCCCCCAATGCAGCATCTATGGAGCACAGCAGAGAAGTGCAAGTGCTACATGGTCAGCAAGAAGCATGATGTTCAAAGGGCTGCTCAAAATACTTCTTATTTTGCAAGTAGTAGTCACTATGGCTTGATCTTGCTAAGTATCTAAAAACATGCGTCTCACTGACCTTGAGTGACACAATTCTAGAGTGAAGCAGGGAATCAGCACTGCAGAAGTTGGAGCTTCAGAGCAGTCACTGCTGATGGCAAGGAGTATTTTTTTCTGTTTTCTTGAGAAGAAGGGAAACTGCACATGGGAATGGAGAGAGTCCTGGAAGGGCATAATGATCTCCACTGGCTTCAGCACCAATTTCCAGACCAACACTGCTGTGTCAGAATCACATCAGAGCAAGTTGTTTGACCTTTGGTACAAGAAATTGCTTCTGATAGGCTGTGTCTACATTAGATTAGATTGTGCTGATCCTGTTCCCTAATCAGAGCAGCTGCATGGGGGTTGCACTCCAGTTCTTCCCACTTAAGGTACATCTTTCTCAGGAGTTTGTATTCTCAGAGTTGAAATAACAGATAAGTAAACAGGACTTTTCAAGGGAAATGAAAATATGGCTGCTTTTAATTTATTCAAAATGAGTTTCTGTATGGACATCTGTATAAGTAAGAAACTCTGGCAGTGCAAGAATGCTCACAGTTCTAACCTTCATTTAAGTTATACAGTGAAGTATTTACAAATTACTAAGGCAGACTTTCAGCAGCTGACATGTGCATAATGCAACATCAGCAATGAGAGTCTATTGATGATCTTTGTGCAGAGTCACATTTAGGCTGACCTTTGATCCAAGCAGTGTGAATTACAGTGGTTTGGGATGCTTACAATGGGTTACTGAAAAAAAGCAAGGGTATGTAATAAAATTATTAGTACTGAGATGCAACGATGTGGTGAAAGATAGAGATCTGAATCACCGAGGGAAAACACTTCATGTACAGGACGAATTCTGAGTGTCCCTTCTTCATCTTACTTAGCCTGAGGCTGTGGGAAGAGCAAACAAAGAACATGTAATTGTTCCCACACAGGAACAGACAAGCCTACATTGAAAAGATAATGAGTGAAACTAGCAGGATTCAGGGACGTGGCATGCAGTCTCCAAGGAGAAACAAACTTTAGTCTGAGACCTTGAATATCAAAAGGAGATGAAAGACTTATAAACCCTTTGAGAAGACACAGGAGGGGAAGATAACATTTCAAAAGTTCCCAGTTCAGACAAACTGAAGGAGAGAGATTGCGAAGATACTTTAAATACATCCAACTGTTGAGAGATGTTAGTTGTTTAGATTAAATAAGTAAGTTTTAAATAGAATGAGTCAACTAGAGTTATAATGTGGAATGATTTAGTATGCTATTTGCTTAGTTTTACTTTCTTAGCATGAGTAACTGGATTTGCTGAAGCCTTAGGCCACAGGCTGTGAACTTTCACTGACATCTATGCTTTTGGCTGGAATAAATTTGTTTTCTTACCAATTTTCCCAGTAGTTTGTACAGTGTTATGTTTTGGATTCAGTAAGACAATAATATTGATAACACACTGATGACTTAGTTGTTGCTTATTAATGTTTTTCCTGGGTCTAGGACTTTTTTAGTTTCCCATGCTCTATTGGTGAACAGGTGCACAAGGAGCACAAACCAGAAGAGAAAGAGGATATAGTTGGCAGCAGAACGTGCAACTGGAGGAAACAAGGACAGTTAATGGCCTGCCTGTGTGGAGATGAAGAAAGAATCCCATAAGGTGTTAGAACACCCCAGACCACAAATCACCATTGAACTAAAAAGTCCCATGCAGAGCACATGAGGCACGGGTGCATGAATCATAAGGATGTTATCATAAGGATGTTATCCCCAGGGATATTTTTGTTTGCAGTTCCTCTCTGGAGACACTCAGATCGACCTGCTCTGCTGCTGTATCACTCTATTAAATTATTTATTCTTGAAAAATCCAGAGCCTGAGACTCGGCTGCAGGAAACCTGGGCTGCCCTCTGTAAAGAAACTCCAGTCCTCAGTTAAAGTGTTGGGTCATGTGTGTGCAACACCTTGAATGGTATGAGAATGCTCAGCATTCTTCCTTAACACAGCCTCCCTGGCCCAGGAGAATGGCAAGCCTGCCAGCTGTACATGTGGACAGTTTCACAGTTTTAGAGATATTTTTATCTTTCTTGTGTAAGTAAGAGACCATTCATTATCTCTGTCATTGACATTGGAGAAAGCAGAAGCATAGTCATGTGTGAAGGACTAGGATAGTTGTAACTAATAGTCTGGAAGTGCAGACAGGACCCAGCAGGAAGAAGCAGCATCATGATATTTCATCACACAAACCAAAAAAGATGATAACTAAAGGCTTGGAATGAGGGAAGAAACCCTCTCAGACTGGGGTCAGAGGTATTTTCCAAGTATAGCAATGCTAATAAGCAACATTTCCCCACTGGAAAGAAAGAAAGAAAAAACAATATTCTTCCCTTCATGTATTTTTCCTGCTCCCTATCTGTGATTTTCCTTTTGCTGTCTTCTCTTTTTTGATACCTATAATCCTCCTAAGGATAGCATTTTAATGAATGAGCCTGTTAGATAGTTGCCTGTACTAGTAGTTCTTGTAACTAATCCTCCAGCCGTGTGGGTGATATCCTTCAAAGAAAATGCAGTGGTGTTTCCTACAAGTGTGATTTAACATCATTGCTGGTTAAGTGGAGTAGTTTGAAAAAGCCTTTTGTAAAATCCTTTCGAAGTATCTTCTTATCTTTTTGATAGAGGTATATTATTTGCTGGGATTTTTTTAGCCTGTGACTGGTTCCTCAGCTGCCAGGCATTGACAGCACATTCCCAGCCTGCCAACCCTAATACCTTTGGCAGTAGATGGCTGCTTTTAGCAGCAGTCATCTGCTGCCAAGTTACTTTGCCAATGTGCCTCTGATTTCTAGACAAGTTGAAGTCCAGGACAGGCATGCTCAGGAAGTTTGATAAAGGGCACACCAGGATTCCTACCCGTTTGTAGAGCAAGCAACTGCTCAGCACATATCATACATGGTGCTCTCCCTTGCTGGCCTGCTGGCTGCAGACACTGCTTCATCCCAGTTTATCCTGCGTTATCTCACACTGCTGTCAGTACCAAGATCTAGTTTTGCCATTTGAAGCCTTCAGTGTCTCTTTAACTATTGCCAAGTGTAAAATACAAGGCCTTGCTGTCAAAGACCCTTGTGATACTCACTCTAGCCTAATTTTTTCTCTTCTTGCTTCCACAAAAATGATTCCTTCATGTTGTTCTTCTGTCCTCACCTCTCACCCTTATTACAGTGAATTTTCTTCATGTGGAAAAAAAAATCTCATTCTCATCACCCTAATAGTGATTTTTCTGAAGAATTTATTAATTTCAGAATACCCCCTCATCTGCAGTGTTTCTCTTCCTGCACAAGAAAGCAGTGGGAGCTCCAGGAGGCAAACAAGCTCTTTTGTTAATTAAAGCCCTCTTTTACAATGAATCTGTGTTTGTGCAGACTTATTTGCAAGTTTATTTAATCAGGAGGATTTGGGTTATTTATTTGCAAATTTATTAGATCAGGTATAGTTTTGTTTGCTTTGGTTTCATGGCAAAATCTGGCCTGTTGTGTGCACTGCTTTTCTGAGAAATTCCTCTATAAACTTAGACATAAGAGCCAGAATCCACACACCCTCCCCATCTCAGACACAGACTGGGCCTGCAGACACCATGTGCAATCACACAGCATTTGCCCCACATCATTATTCTCTGCTCCTGTCCATGGAAAAGGAACAGAACAGGGTGCACAAAAGGACAATAGAAGGACTTGGCACATGCCACCCCTCATGCCGGTGGTGGATCTCTGGAGGCTGGAGGAGGCAGACAAGGTGCAACCAATTGTCTGGCTGTGGAATGGGCTTAAAGGAAAATAAGTGTGCTTCCCTGCAAAATTTTATTTTGAGAAAACGTCTACAATAGATAGTGACTTCAGTTCCATTTAAACAAATTGCAGAAATTCGTTTCCAGCAAAAGAAGTTAGATCTAATTTTTCAGAAAAATATATTAATTCTCAATTATCCTTTTCAGTTATTGCGAAGATCTATTTGCATTTGAAAATGTAGCAAGAATATACACTATTTTTCAATCCAACATCTGGTATTTTTATTGCAGAGAAAACAAAACCCCTCATATGTAAAGCATTGCATATATTTTCTTTTTAATTTATACTGTTTTGCATAACTGATTTCTAATATCTCCTTTGTTTTAACAAACCTGTGTTTCAGCCTAGCATATCTTTGTAATGCCACAAGAATACATATTATTGTACAGTTGATGCATATTTGAATCTTTCAAGAGATTTTTAACAGGTTTCTTTTCATATAATAATTTAAAATTATCTGTATGAGCCAGTTTTATTTACACGCATTAGATGAAGTTTGAATTTTTTCTTCTAATTATTTTTTTCTCACGTGTCTCCTGAGGGAGTTGCAGTTTAAGATCTCTAGAACACTAACTTTGTCACGTTGCTGTTCACACCTTTCAATACTGTAGTAGTTCTCCGTGAGTGAAATTACACCCACCCTGCTGATGCTAGGAGCCCTCATTCGGACAGCAAAATCCTTGTTCAACCCTATCCCCTCCAGCAGATGTCATCGTGGCAATGGAGAATACAGCTGGGGATACTGGGAATGAGATCTCCTTTGCCAAGGCAGGAAGAAAGCTTTGCAGTACTAGACTTTGTTTCTGTCAAAACAACGTAATTCTCTGAATGCTTTTCATTTACGGAGAACTTTTCCTTTCTATAATGCTTTGGAAAACATGTTGACTTGTAAAACACCAGACTGTGGACCATGGCAGTGGTGTCTATATCCTCTGAAGATGGTTGTAAGTATAGATATAAATGGGAAGAAGTGCACGTGCAATACTCAGTTTGTTGCTTTTTTGATTTTTGGGGTTTTTTCCACAACTATGCAGTTTCTGGTGTATGACACCCCTTGCTCATAGCCATCATATCCTTTCTGTTCTAATTTCCCCCTCCCTGCCCTAATCCTCTTTAGAAATAATTTCTCCAAAGGAAAACCAAAGTCCTCCAATTACATTTTTGCCACGAGTGAATCTCTCCACACCTCAGCTGCCAGGTCTCCAGTCAGTTTTAAGGTCTGTAGCTGCCTGAGTGGGTCGTTGAGCAGTGAGTAAATCCACAACCCTGCATTATTACCAGGTATAATTGTAATCTCTCAAACAGAGAACAAATCCCCAGAAAAGCCAAGAGACAAGTCAGTCACTGGCAGTTTTACCTCCACAAGGGCTGCAAGGCTGCAACATACACATCTATATAATTTGAAAAACATATTGAAAACATATTGAATTATTGAAAATATGTTTAGCTATTGTTCAATAGCTGATCTCAGTTTCTCACATGGTCATGAAGTTCAGGATTAGAAAAAAATATCAGACACCTTTCTCCACCTTGGAAGTCCCAACAGTTTTGTTTGAATGTGTGATATGTATTTAGTGAGTGTTGTCCCTTTTTAATTTTAGCCACTGCTACGTCTGTGTTCTTCATGACAGACTGACAATATGTAAGATGTTGTCAGATAAAATAGAGCACAAGCTGAGCTGAGTGAAGCAAGCTGCTGAGCTGAAATGTGGCTTTCTAAAAATCAACAGGGTGCAGCTATATCAAATAATAAGTACATAATTTAAATGTTCTCTTTTGTCTAGATAATAGCCCTATGAATAATAAGTTTTTACTTTTTTAAATGGCAGGCTTTGGGGAAGCAGATAGCACCAAAGCAGAGCACTAATGGCCTGATTAACTTAGGAGTCTGCTTCTCCTCCCTTGTCCAGTCTTTGAGACTGAAGCAAGTCGCTGTGACTAACATAAATTCTAGGGGAAATGGCCAGATAATTAGAACAAATTTGTGACCTCTCAACACTAAGAGGAAAGCAATTCTTCTTGGCAAGATTTTTGTCATTGTTCACATTCTTAAAAAAATGTTGGCTGGAATTTTGTCCTTGACCAAGTGGAAAGGCTCTCTGCTGGCAGGAGAACATTGTATTTAATAAAAACAAAGCAACTGATGCTTTTGACAGAACAAGAACAGACATCTGTCTGGCTATTCTGAGTAAGCAAAAATAGCAGAAAACCCCCAAAAGTTCTATTAAAATAAATGGGCTAATGAAAGGGTTGCAAATAATGCACTTGTTTATAAGTTGCCACCTCATCTGGGCACTGTCAAAAAACATGGAAAAAAAAAAGTCTTTTACCATCAGGAAATGTAGGATGTTGTGTTATCAAAGTTAACAATGAAAGCAAACTGTACAAAACCCCTACAGCAATACTTTAAGAACTATGAAGATGCAGCTATTAACTATAAAAACAGGAGACAAAGTTAGCTATAATCTATCAGAAAAGGTAACAGAGATAACTACCTAGCTCATATTCACTTTTGATTTTGCTTCAAATATTTGAGATTTTTGTTAGATATATTGTCCTATTTAAAAATTCTTACAATCCCACTAACAGTGTTACTATACTTTTTCTAAAAGCATTTCATAGCACTGTAATTTAATTTCTCCCAAATCTTAAAATATTCGGTCTCTAACTCACTGCTTTGAGAGGACAGAATAAGCATCACAGATAAAAGCCAAGAAGCTTGGAAAGGTAATCATAAGGAGACATCACCTAGTTCTCTGTATCTGTCTTAGAGCAGGGTCAAATATGGCCAAACTCTTCCTAAAAACCTGAGCTGATGGTAATTCCACATTTTTCTCCAAGGATCTGCAGCTGCAGTGCTATCAGTACAGTTAGAGCAGGCATATAGGAAATCTGGAGACAAACTTTTTGCTAAGGCCTGTAGCAACAGGGCAAAGCATAATGGTTTAGAGTAAAAGAGTGTGATTGAGACTAGATACAAGGAAGAAACTTCTTATAATGAATGTGGTTAAGCACTGGAACTGATTGCCCAGAGAGGTGGTGGACATCCCAGACCTGGAAATATTCAGGGCAAGGTTGGATGGGACTCTGAGCAGCCCCATCTGGTTGCAGATGTCGCTGCTCGTTGCAGGGGTGTTGGACAAGATGACCTTTAAAGGTCCCTTCCAATCCAAACAGTTCTATGATTCTATGATTTCCTAATGCCAACCTTCTGTCTCTGTTGCAGCTTAGCTTGCAATTTGTCATCCTATCTGCTTTAAAATAAACATTAATCTCTCTTAGGATTATGAAACTCAGTAACGTAATTGAAGCCTTA
Source organism: Prinia subflava (assembly GCF_021018805.1). Lineage (NCBI taxonomy): Eukaryota > Metazoa > Chordata > Aves > Passeriformes > Cisticolidae > Prinia > Prinia subflava. The sequence continues at coordinate 122,075,683 of NC_086247.1, forward strand.
ACTTTTCCTGGGGGAATTGCTTGAAATGTGAGTTTCTAAGCCAGTGCTGGTTCTTGTACACTGGAACAGCTTCATTTGAGAGTAGGATGTGGTCATGGCTGTGGGTCAGGCCAAAACGATGCTTCTATGCAGATACACTGATGCTGTTTTTCAGGGCTGCTTCCAGGGTTGTGTGGAGCCAACCACAGTGCGTGTCCTGAGGACTTCCCAATATTGGCTGGGTGTCAGTGCCCAGGCTGCTTCTCTGCATTAGCAGAGGACACATGAACTATGTAGGCTTGGCTCTAGCACCCTGACTTGGGGGCTAATGGGCTTACATCAGAAGGGAGAGCTTCCTACATAAAAATGCGTGCACGTGTTTCATCCAGCTCTTGGGATTCAAAGGCAGAGCTGACACGCGTGACCCGAGAGCAGGCAGAGCAGTGTCAGCTCTGAGTACAAGCTCTGCACTCGCCGGCGGAGGAAGTGGCGAGGCAGCCCCGCACGGCCCCGGCATCGCCCCCGCTGCTCAGCGCCTGCTCCGGCCCCGGCGCCGCCCCAGCGGGGCACGGCCGCGCTGCCTCACTGGGAAACACCCCAAGACTTCAAGTTTCTCACGAGAAGGATATGCAGCTCCTGGGCCGGCCAGGGTGTCTGACGGCCCTTAAAAACCGAGCTGCTAATTATTTTGTAGTCCAGCAGCAAGACAATAAAATATACGCATTCAGAATAATGCCGACGTGCCCAGGCACACAGAGGAGGGAGAGGAGTTTTCTGTACAAGTAACAATCAGCAGGCATCTGAAGAATCATGAAAACTTAAAAATCCTTTAATTGCTTTGCCCCCTTTTTCCTCATGTCCCTCACAGCATCCTCACCACCCCGCAGTTCCTCCCTGTGTACAGCGGGGAGCAGCCCCCAGCCAGGCACTACCAGCAGTTGTGGTTAGGGAGAGGAAACGCAGCTCAGCCGTGATAATTAAGATCTCTGTGATACTTTAATTGAGCTGCTAATACCAAGGCAGAGGTGTTGCCTAGAAGGCCTGTGGGTAGCAGCTTTTCTTGCAGTCCTTTGCTGAGCAGGAAGGACTGTAGTGCTGAGTGGGTGGGGAGTGTGCCACAGGACTCACAGGAGATGCTCTGCTGTAGGGGATCCTTATCTCAGGGGATCCTTATCTCTTCCTTCTAGCTGCCCTCTCCCCAGTACAGCCTCTCCTGCTGTCAGTTCTGTCAGGACGCTGCATGTTTGACTGTCCTTCTCAAACAGCAATCTCCATGATGTTCCTCTCTTCCCCTCCCGTACCTCGAGGCTCATTTCTAAGATTTCGGACTACGCAGGCTTTGATGCAGTGCTTGTGTCTTTCCACTCAAACAATTAGTCCTGTGAACTGCTGTGCTTACAAACCTACATACACGCTTTTAACCTCTGCTTTTTAAGTGTGAGGGAGAAAAAGTAATGGATATCCTAGCTCTTGTGTAGTGAGGATAGTTTATGTATTATTTATGTTTATGATGTTTTTAACTATTGCCTTATGTTAGAGGTATAGTAAGAGAAAGCTTTTTCTGTTATCAAATCCTTATAGCATTTTCCCCTTAAAGTTTAATAAAAATCAGAATCTATTATCTTGTATTTTCAGGTATTGTAAGCATCATCACTTAGTGCAAAATATTGATGTGGAGCATACTGTTTAGACAACTGGCCTTCAACAGCAAGTCAGATACAGTTTTAAATTTGAGTTACATGAATTTAAACTTTTGGAAAGCCTTTGCATAGTACAATAAATTAACTAATTTGGTTTTAATTCTGCTGTGGTGGTTTTGTAACCATTATTTCTTTGCAATATTAGTAAATCAAGCCATAGTAGCATTGTGCCTATGTGTAGGCTTTGTCATGAAAAGCGAAGTAAGGAGAACTCCAGGTTGTCAGGAGAACTCCTGTAAGATGAAATCTATCTTTATTTAGAAAATATAAAACTTACCACAAATTACAAGTAAAGGATACTTCTTTACAGTTCTATGCTAATGTATGATTTTTATTTTTAAATTAAAGTTCTAGTAAAAGGACTTTATTCCAAAAATTGTCCAACAAAATGCTTATAGAATCCTTCTTTCTTGAACAGTTTCCATTAAAATGTTTTGTGATAATGTGAAAAATCTGAGACTGAGATATTCAGTGTTTCAGTGTCAAACAGATGTTAGCTAGTGATTTTTCACTTTCTGGAAAGATCTGGTGAAGAGCTTTCTGTTAGAGCAATTTCCTGTCAAAACATGGATTTGATAAAATGCAACATTTTGTAGGAAGATACTGATTTCTTTTATGTTTTCAAGAGAAAGCTATAGAAATATTTTATTTATGGTTGAAACAAGAATATAAAGAAGAAAACCATAAGTTAAAACTGAACATCTGACACTGTCAAAATATCACAGTCAGTTGTTTCAGAGGTCCTAAAATAAAAATTGCAGAGTTTGTGGTTTTTCTACAGAAAGTGCTGTCATCTTATTTCTATTAGAAAGGAAATTTCAGAATATCTGTTTTTTCCTTCCTAGGTCAGCATGATTTTCTTACTGTTTTTTTTCTCCCTGACTTTTTACATGCTTTGGTTACTGAAACTGTTTTCATGAAGAATGCCAGACCAGGAGTCTCCAGAGCCTTCTGCATTTGATACAAAGTTCTTGGACCACTGCTGATTAGAAGAACGACTCGAGGCTTCCTCGTAGACCCAATTAGGGGAGTTAATCAAAGGCTCTGCAGGAGAGCAATATGAATTCTGGGCATCTTTGAAAATCCTAGCTGAATTTCTAATCAAGGCTACTGACTGCCCTTAATTCTGCAGCAAGTGTTGCTCCATCCTAATCAAAACAGAAGGGCTGCTCTACAATTGTTCTCCTGTCCATGGAGCAGCACGTGCTGTTACTGTGGTCACAGCCAGCCTGGCCTAGGCTGGCACTGGGACAGAGGACCAAGAAATTGTCCCTTCTGGAATTCTGTCTCGCTCCCTAAACGTGCCCTTCTTGGTGTCTCATAGGCTACAGATTTGGTCTGAGATCAGATGACTGGAAATAACTGCTGGTTTTTTCCCATGGTCCAGATGCATTATCTTTTAAAAATGGTCTCTGTGTTGAATTGAGCTTTAAGGACATGGTCATATGACAGAGATTAAGGTTGTTAAGTATTTATTTATCAAGGATTTCTATTTTTAAAGAAGCTTACACCTCCATTATATATCTAAATATAAGAACTTGTAATGAATAGGCAGCGATTGAAAATTATGAAGCAGACAGAAGCTCCAAATTATGTTTCTGAGAAATGAGAATGTTTTATGAAATCTGAACAGATCTTCTTCCTGGAAATACTGTTTGTGAAACAGCAGTGAGCAGTCCTGACTGCTGTGAAAGTGGAACAAAACTTCTGATTCTTCGTGGCCCTCCTCTGAGAGGGCAGTTTGAAATGGATTGCTAATGGCAAAAACCTCTGCCCTAAACATAAGACTAAACTGGAGAAAGTGATGTGTACATCCCTGCACAAAAATGTAAACACATTAAAACCAAAATTTATTGCATACTTTTTTGTGCATCTAGAATATTTAAGGTTAATGTGCTAAGAATGCCTGAAACACTAAAACAATTTAAGAGTTAAAAAAATAAAATCTGTGGAAGTAATATAAGCTGAACTATTTTCTTTTGCTAATGTGACCTGACATTGAAGTACAGTTATCTGCTGCATGAGAATAATTTGCCTGCCTTTTGTTTGCAGATGATTCATTACTTTGATAATCATTAGAGTTATAACATATTAATAACAGTAAAATTAATAACTAATGATAGCATGATCTCAGTACCTCTGTTTGCAATTATCTGGGTCACTTAGTGTGTCACAAGCTACATCAGTAGGCAGTCTCCCTCCTGACACTGGGTCTGACCATGCAGGCTCATAAACTCCTCCTGCACTGCTGTATCTTTGCTTCCATTGCTTGTTCTTCGGTCTTCTCAGAACTGCTGCTCTCAGAACTCCAAAACTGAGCAGTAAACCAGCTCAGGGGACAGAATTGTGTTTAAAAATTCTTGGATTTTTCCATTTGGTTCTCTTCAGACTGAATTGATTTGGCCTTTTTTGTAGCTGTTGGGTCACAAAAGCAGAGGAGGGTCTCGGGAATAGCTACAGGCAGCAGATGGGAAAGACACTGTGATGGAAAATGTGTATGCCTGCAATGCTGTTGGCAGAAATAGTGACGAGAATGCAGAGAAGGTCAGTCAGGTAAAGAGCTTTAAAAAAACAAAATCCCCAAACTGTTAAGTATTCTGGCTGTGATACAAATGTATATTCTTTCAAAGGTAAAAGTTTATTATCTCCCTTCAAAAGTTCCATTTGTTTGTTCCTAAGATTATGGCATTTAACTGTCTCTCTTCATCTTAGTGAAATAATAAAGCTTTTATAAACCTTTGTTGGAATTAATATCTATCTTTTCAGGAAAACAGACCTATTTTATCCAGTGTCATAGAAACTGATGACAGAATGAATTTAGACCATAACACAGTGGGAGTATTCTAAAGACAAATGGCTTAGTAAGACATTTATATTCTAAAAGCAATTTTTGTGTATTATGGTTTATATTATAAAAGGTCCTGGAAAATTTTATTTGAAATTTTACTGAAAATATTTTATTGTCAACAAATTAGTATACTGTATATCTATGGAAATGAACGGTACAATAGCACAAGTCTAGAAACATCTCAGACAGAATGATACTGATGTCCACATGCAGGATGGCCAAGAAAAAAGAAGTGCATTGAACTTTTCTCAGGTTCAAGGCTCCAGAGAAGTCAAAAAACTTGTATGTAAAGACATAAGATACTTGTACAGAGTAATTGAGGAAATGAACCTGTGCAAGGCATAGAAGACCATGGCTTTTAAATGAGTAGTCATATGGAACAGCCCTTTGTGACAGTGTGGGTGGTGTTAATTCAGGTTCTATCATTCTACCATATTTGACACAGACCAAATCACAACCTCCTTGCCTTGATTTCACCACACAGCAATTAGATTACTGATTAACTTAATCTTTATTAATCCAGAGGATTACCAGAAGTGCATGCTTCTGAGGAATAAAATATCCTGAAAGCATACTTTTGTGGTGGTAACAAAAAAAAAAAAGAAGTAAACCTAAAAAGAAGCTATTTGTGGGACACGTGGTTTTATTTCAAAATTATTCTTCAGACCAGTCCAAGGATGTCAGTAGAAAAAAAAAAAAAAAAAGGGGGAAAAACTAGTATTTGAAAAGGCCTTCGAGTGCTGTGGAATGAGACTTGCCCACAATTGCTTCACTTGGGGAAGCCTGGTAAGAATCCAGTATCTAAATAATGATTACGACACGCCTGATGAAAATGAAGAGGCATTCAGTTCGGTGTCATTCCCATCGGGGTGTCTGTAAGCATCTCCTGCGGAGCTGTCGGGCGCACCTTTGCTGAGCTGGGGCACTGTCAGACCCGAGTGCCTGCCCCTGCCTCCAGCTCTGTTTTTATTTCCAAGTGACAGGCCGGGGGGAAGGTGTGTTTTGGGACAGCGGTAGAACACACGCAGCTCTGCTGTTGCCCTCCCGAACCCATCCTAGTCGCTGCCGCCCGTTTTGTTCCGAATGCCCGCTGCCATCCGCGCTGGCAGGGCAGTTTCGGGAGCTGCCCCGGAGGGCGCATCTCCCCGTGGGGCACGACCCTGCCCGAGCTCCGGACCCTGCCTGGCCCAGCCGCAGCGCGGAGCCGATGTCTTGCCCGCCTTCCGTGCCCGCCCCCGGGGCGCCCTCACAGCGCCCACCGCTCCCGCCCGGCCCCGCCGCCGCTCGCCCTCGGAGCGGGCCGGCCCCGCCCACCGGGGCGCGGGCCGCGCGCACGGCCCGCTCCGCCGCGCTATTGGCTGGCGTGACCGCGCTGCGCGCTGCGGTTGGCTGCGGCCGCCGCCAGGCAGCGGCGGGGCCGGGCGGTGTCCGCCCGCCGCTGCCGCTCCCGGCGGGAGGGTGAGTTTGAGTCGCGGCCGCGGCGGAGCCGCCGGGCGGGAGGGTGAGTTCGAGTTCGATTCCCGGCCGCTCCCGCGGGGACAACTTTTTTTCCCGCGCGGGGCTGGCGCATCCCGACGGAGCGGTCGCGGCCGTCGGGCAACTCGCGGCCGACTGAGCGACCCCCCCGGACTGCGGGTGCCGTGCCCCACCCTGGGGCAGCCGACGGCGCGCGGCCGGAGCCGCCGTGACTCGCCGGGGCGGCGGTGGGTGAAGGGCGGGGGGAGGGAGGCCGGGAGGGGGCGGCGGAGTTGCCGGGGGCAGGGCCGGTGCCCGGGGGCGATGGAGGGGCAGGGCGGCTCCCTGCCCCCGGTGCGGGGCTGCGGGGCGGTGCTCCGGGCACCGGCTGCAGCTTCTCCCCCTTCCCGCGGGTCCTCCCGGGGCCCCGCCGGCATCCCGGCCGCGTCCGGCCGCCCGCTGGCCGCGCACCGCCCGCGCCCGGTGCGGCCGCGGCAGGGCACAGCGGGCGAGCGGCGGCACGGCCGGGCCGTCCGGGGGCCGGCAGGGCAGCGGCGCCTTGTGCCGCCGGGAGAAGGCGGCCGGGGCTGCGGGAGAGACAAAGGAGCTGCTCCCGCGGTGTCCCCGAGGCAGGGCGGGCAGCGCGGTGCGTGGCAGCGCTCTTCCCGGCGCCGCTGCAAGCCTCCGCGGGGAGGTTTGGGGCACGGTTCGGATGCGTGCCGTGGAACGCCTGCATCCCAGCCCGTCCCGCGGGCGTGTTTGGGGTGTCGCTGCCGCGCTGGGCCGGTGCCCGCCGCGGGGATGCGGGAGGGGGCAGCAACAGTTAGGATCGCGGAGTTGGCGCTCCGGGCGGGCAGCGCCGCCGGCTGCACGGCTTGTGCCGCCGCCAGCCTCGTGGTTTGACTCGGCGCACAATAAATTGAAGTGACCGTCCGTGTGCTTCGTGTGTCAAAGGTAACCATGAAAGCAGAGATAGTGCCCGTGGACTTGTCTTGTCCCGTGTAATCCCGACAGCCATCACGTTTGTTTCCCGTCCGATTGAATTCTGGCTCTCTGCTGAAAAAGCTCCCCAGCCTTATTTGCACAGGGAGAAGATTGGAAGTGCTGCTAGTATCGACCTTTCAGAAGTTTTAACCAGTGAGTGAGCAGACGACTGTAGAAGAGCAAAATATGAAAGCTTCTATTACATGACTGGTGTTAGGGTCGTTAGCTGCAAATTCAGATTTAGTGACTTTGTTTTTTAAGGCAAGCAGAGCAAATTGTGCTGCAAAGAGGGAAAAAGCAGTGTTATATGGAGCAAAGCATAGAGTGACATTGATGACTGCATTTCATGGCATCTGAAAGGCGTTCCTGCAGTTTTCCCCTCCAAAAATGAGCTTACATGCTACAGTGGTTTTTCAGAAGTTTGTGCTTTCCACAATATCATAGAAAGGTTGAGGTTAGAAGGGACCTTAAAGATCATATAGTTTCATGCCCCAATGGTGTCTTGCTTTTGTGCTCTCCACCTTTCAACAAGTTCTTTTGTGTTACTGTTGTATAATGTGGCCAGAATAATTTGCAGTCTATTGTAGTTTCATCAGTGAAATAGTTTTGGTAAGAGTAATCCACTTTCAAGTTGAATTTTAGATCCTTCTGGCAGTGTTTTTGGATGTATTTTTTCCTCCAGAGTAGGAAAAAAATATAAAACTGCTGATTTTGGAATACAAAACCCATCTACATCTCTTCTGTGATAATCTTTGCAAGGCAAGGCACTTCTAATAGGCCTTTTGTCAGAGGGATGATAATTTTGAGGAAGTTTGGTACTAGTTGGGAAGTTGGGATGATTTATTAACTGTAACAATTCACTTCCTTGCAGCAGTGAGCTGTTTTAAAGGGACATACTAAATTTATTCAGAAAACTTCTTCCAAGGAAAAAGGTTATCAGGGGCAGGATCATGTTGAAATTCTTCTGTAGTCTCCTGAATGGCCGGGCTTGCTTTCACTTGAGAGTCCATGGGAGACATCTTCCCAGGCATAGCTGGGTAGTTAAGTCACTTGGATTCTAATTTTGTGAGGACTTGTATCACAGGCATGTGCGTGAGATATTGTAAGGCTGGGCACTACAAGTGGTGTGTGTCATCTCTGTCTTAGCACGGTGGGGCTGGCTCTGAGCTGGGAGACGAGCCCAGTTGCTGATGCATGTGACCGGGTCAAACCTAATAGTAAGTCACTGAGTTAAAGTCTCATTCATAGTACACATTCCTCTGAAACTCCAATATCTCAAACCTTCCTCATGTTCATGTCAGGAAATTGATTTTCATTAAAGCCTACCTTAAGGTACATATTAGGTTGTATTCTTAAGCTGTCACTGACTTTAATGCATGCAATGTGAAAATCATCTTGTTCATTCTGGAGGTTTAAATTATAAGTTATGAAATGTTGGCTAATGTCTGGTTATTTTAATTAGAAAATAAGTGATCTGGTGTGACAGTATGATTTTTCAGGGTGTATGGAGAATGCACAGTTTGCAAAATGATTTCTTAGAGAAAAGTCACAGCTCCCAGGCTTCCCTGTGGGTCTAAGAGCTTGTGGAGTGTTTGAGGCTTTCAGATGAAACTTTCAAGAGGCATAAATGTTTATGTTGATGAGAATATTGAAATGTAGTAGCTCTTGGGCTTCTGACAAAGATCACCTGTGCACTCAGCAAAACGTACAAAGCCTCCAAAGGCTCCATCGACAAGAGCTTAGACTTCAATCCCTACGGTGAATTGCCGGGTCAGGTTTCATTCCCAGCCCTTCCCTTTGACAAATGCACTCTCTGCATAGCCTGGCATGCTTCCCTCTCCCAATGGAAGGCTGGGTACAAAGCTTAGCCTTAGGTCTCCCATAGGACTGTGTGGGTAGTTTTGTTAGCAGAGGTGGAAGCTACACCTGTGAATCACTGCACTCGCGTGTGTTACGTCCAGTGTTACCAAGCAGTCAGAATTCCAAGAGCAAGGTGCATGAAATGTAAGCAGGAGATCTGATCTTGCTGTGTAGGGAATGAGAAGCCTGACAGTGTGACCTTCCATGCCTGCGTACTGTCTTTTCTTTAAAGAGAACTAGAGTCCAAATCTTGTACACTTCAGAAAAACTGAAGATTGCCCATCTGTAATTATCTTCTGATATTAAGTAGTTTGACTGGAGTGATTCTTATCTAATCTTTGAGACTTCCATGGGATTATAGAAATACAGCATGCTTAAAACCTGCAGTTTATATGCAGTGTCTTTCAGTGTGTTGCTTTGTACTTGGTAGGATATACTTGAAAGAGTTTGTTGATTTACTGGAATCTTGTAGTTTCCCTGCTTAGGAGAATTACAGCTTTTGTTTTGTTAATGCTGTTCCGTTTAATTATGCCTATATAAACGACCACTTAAATTAGAATTTTAGACATGAGATCTTTTCTTTCAGTCTGTTTTCTTTCTGTTCTGGGAAAAATAGCCCTTTTGGCATTTGCTGTCCTTAGTTACTAGAACTGAAATGGTGATGTATGAAATGCACATTTGGAAGTGGAGAATGTGTTGGAATTAAAGCATTTTTTTATTAACATCAGTTATTTAGAAACTTAAATTGGATTAGTTTATTTGAAATTCTTTGTGAGATAATCTTGGAAAACAACAAGGTGTCAGGATAAGGACAGCAATCTGTGTCAATGTTGTTGAAGACAAGAAGTCTTCGGAATGAAAGTCTAAAGAATGAAAATGTTTTTAATGTGTAGCAACTGCATATTGCTGCTAGGCTGTTTAAAGCTGCTGCTTAATCTCTGCATGCCATTAAAATGTTTATTCCTGCAATGCCCAGACTCTTTCCTCTACTCTGTAATGTGTAAGTGTATGCACACACTTTTTAGATGGAGTACTTCTGCATGAACTTGAGATCTTATCTATAAAAAACTGACACTTGAATTATTTAAAGTTACTTGAAAACATTTAAAATTTAAAAAGTTTTGCACAAGGCTGACAGGTGAAATGCTTCTGCGTTTGTTCTTTCTGTAAATCAGATTTCTATCAGAATTTGTTTTGGAACTTTGCTAGTATGAAAACTCAAATAATCTTGGATTAGATAAAACAAACAAACAACACCCAAACAAAAAACCCACCAAAACACCCCAAAACACCGTAACCAACATCTGAAAGATCTAACAACTCTAATAGTTTTCAGTTTATAGTGTTTCTAAATTAGTGCTGGATATGAAGTTATTTTCTTGTACTTGTGGTGAAACTGTTTTGAAGCCTTTGCCCTAATCAGGACCATGTTCAAGAGGAGCAGAATAAAAATAGCATCTTGGCCGAGTCTGTGAGGGCAACTGTTATTTATGGCCATTTCTTTAGTCACATCCCCACATGAACTTACGTGCTTTGCTAGCAACTGGAAAGACAGAGAATGAAAGCAGTATAGCTTACAGCCAAGTGAGCCCTGAAATTGTCTGAATGTGACCCTATTTTGTCTTGTAGTACCAAAAGGGGAGGATGTTGATGTTGTTATTGTGATGAATTAAGGGTTCTGTTTATAAGGCTTCAGTGTAACTTCTAACTAGTGTACAAATGTAAAACAGATGGGTTCAATAAACAGTTGTTATTAGCAGCATTATACATTAGAACTGAAATCAATAAAGGACATGTACTTTCGACGGATATTTAATTATCATCACTCTTGTATATGGAGAAAGCCATGGAAAGTGAGGGTATGCATGAAGCATTTCTTAATTTATAAATGACCAGCAATGCTGAAGAATCATCTGATTGTTGAGACGAAGACTTGGAAATGGGCTATCTCTTCAAAACAGATGTATGTTTTTTGGTTTTCCATCTCTAACCTCTGATGTTATGAAATGCCATGTAGCAACTGAAGCATAGCGAAGAAATTTAGGTGAAAGTAATACTAGTAAAACATGCTTATTGCTGATGCAAAAGTTACTAAGTATCTGTATTCCATCCTGACTGGCACAAGAGCTCTCATTCTAAACTTTGTGACAAAAAATGTATATTTGGGGCACTTGATAGCTGTTAAAGGCAGCTTTCTTAGGCTATCTTACCTCTTACCTTTACATTTTGTTACTTTCCTCTATTTGGAAGCTAACCTTTACTTAAAAATAGCATAGCATGCTCTGAAGCTGCGCTAGGTATTAATTAACACACTTTGGTGCTTAAAGCCGTGCTGTCTCCTAAGGTTTCCTGCTGTTTGCACTGGATAAATATTTATGCTTCAGCAAGGCATTAATTTCAACCTGATGAGCAGTGCATACAACTTTAATATTTTGCTAATACTAAACACCATGTTTCACTACTTTTGCTATATTTTATTGCAGTTCTTTTTTTTAGGAAGAGGGGAAAAATACCATTACACTTTAAATATGTGGTAGGGAATTATATCTAATACTCAGCAATTAAGCTGTCTAGTAGTCTGAGTATTGTACAGGAGCTAGTACTGGATAATAGAAGGTCTCCATGAGTGGTTAATGGACAAGGCTGTACTATGTCATTGTGATTTGTTTTCAAGCAGTTGAATCCTGCTCTAATAAGTAAAAGCAATTGTTTTCTATTCTTAATTCTTTTCAAACCTTTAATACTATTTGCTCTATTATAGGAGATGACTGGAATATATGTAAAAGTGTTAAGTTGACCTAATACATTTTAAAAAATTGCATTTGACAGGTTTTAACACCGGCCACCTTCTCTGTCAGTTAGGATACTGTGAATATTTTCAGTATACTGTATAAAACATGTCAGGTATGCTACAGCCACATCTCTACCTGAGGAAGTAGACTAATGCATCTTCAAGTATAAAAATGAATTTTTTTCCCTCAGTAGATACTCCTTTGCAGTATTTGCTGGCTGAAGGAAATGGTGTTTCTTCCAGATTTGAAGTAGTATACTGCAGCAGCACATATTTGGTATTAGGCTGGTGAAGGGGAAAAAAGGGTGATCAAAGTAAGGAAAGGAGCAGTATTGAGAAGTTCCTTCGCTCTTGGTGCTTCGTGCTAAAGCAACAATTTTATGTTCATTACAGTCAATTTAGACTCGATTTGCCAGTGAAATGCTGAGTATTATCCTACAATTTGTGGTTAATAGCATCTGGTTAAACCAATTACTATATACTCAGTTAAAAGAATATATTTCTTGTTGAATTCCTTTAGGCTGTGCCAAAATACCTGTCTGCTTCATGTCACATGCTGCAGATGTGCTACTGTCTTTACTCAGTTACAGCTTTTAGGCTCAATAAGCTGCAGTCTTTCCGATCACATCTCTTATGTTCCTAATTGTATTGACTCTGTATGCCAGGTGTAGAAAGACTAATAGGCTCCTGCATGTTTTCCCTGCTTTGAATTAAATTCCAAGTGCAGCAGCTAGAGGAGCAGGTGAGAGGCTTTTGACAGGAATTCTGCACATCTGCTTACATGTGCATCTGTAGCTTTGTGAGTGCTGGTATAATATTTACAAATTTCTGCCTGTCTTCAGAGAATGTGATTTATATTAAATTGCAAAGCTGAGGGAAAAAAACCCTGAGTTTCTTTACCCCCCTCCCTGTTTTCTCAGCAGCATTGTGTGTCAGTAGTGTAAATGAGGGGTATTTTCGCAAGTCATGTTGTGATGAGACACTTCAGACAATCAAATTTGTTCTATTACTCAGTGAAACACAAGAAAGGAAACATCTGTTTTGCTTAGTCTGTAATGATACAGCTTGAAGTAACAGAATTCTGTTGCCTTAGCTGGAATTGGTTGAAGTTTGTTGAATTCTCAGTAATGTGTACAAATATAGCAGAACTACTCTTCCAGCACTTCTGCATCATGCTGGGTATTGGCTGAGTAAATTTGCAGTCTCTGCTACTTTTAATTCTTTTGCTGCCTTACTTTCATTTGGTATATGTATTTTCAATATCATTATCTTTGTTCTGAGGCTGAAATGTAAGAATATCTGAAGCATGCATTTGCATTGGGTACCAAGGGTTTTTACTAGAATGGAGTGGTTATTTGTGCAGTGATATTTTATCCCAGACTTTTACTGGCAAACTGTAGCTGCACAGGGAAAAATATCGCTGCTCAGGGAAATGATTTTCCACCCGAAACAACATAATCAGAGGAGATCTCTACTGTGCCAGCCATTCCTTTGCATACATAATACACACATTCATTCGTTCCTTAAGGAAGTAATGGAAATCTTTGGTTCATTCCTATTTTAGTGGTACTCATAAGTGGCTTAGAGGTTTTGTCCTGTTTTGGTAAAGAAGTGGATGCTAGTTCACCTGTGTGCACAAAGCCGCTCCATTCTGTGAAGCAGTGGCAGGGACTGCCTTAAGCATTTGCAGCTGCTTCTTGGTGTGGTGGAATAGAAGTCCTGTATAAATTCAGTAGGTGGATAGGATGTGGATACATTTGATGTCAAGGGAAGAAGGAGCACCTAGATGAAGGTCCTGCTTGTACAGTAAATAGAAGAGGATCTGATGAAAATGCGAATAGGAAGCTAACTGAGTAATGAAACAGGAACCAAGTGATGCCACACTTACCCTTGAAGAAGTTCCTTAAATGTGTCTACTGATGTTAAATGATAGGTGTTTGATCCTTTTGTTTTGTGCAATTAACCCCCATCCCTCTAATGTCATATTGTTTGAAAAGTGGCCATTCACTGAGATTACATTTGCTCTTGGTTCATTGCAACCTTTCTTTCATATGCTTATGACAGCTTTTACAAAGAGAACATGTTGTGTCCAAGGGTTGTTAGGCTGTATTGATGTCCCTCTGCTCTGGTTCATCCAGTCCAGTGCGCCCCAAATACACACACAATCAATGAGCAATTTCCATGGATTGTCACAATTGTCTGCCATTCAAGTGACTTCTCAGTTGCTGCTTGTAAACACAATACACTAAATCAAGTTCCCAGGTTCACAGACTTGAGATTATTATAGAAATACATTTTGACCACTTTGCCTGGCTCCAAATCATCAAATCTGTGCTCTAATCCAGGACTCTAAATTGATGACTGATTATAGAAGCAACCCTAACTTCTTCTAGAACTACTAAATATGTAGGACATGTAAGAATGCTCTTAAAAGTCAGGCCTGTCTTGAGCAGAAGACACTGTGTGATTTAATGAGAATGCAAATAAAAGAAACAGAAATAGGAAATGAATGTATGCTCTGTTATTTTTAATCTTGAACTGTTTTCTGTTACTCAAGTGATAACAATATAAATTCCTTAGAAACTTTCTATTGTTGTGACTTTGGAATAATGGCAGATTATTTGGTAATACCATGACCCTGGAAATCTGAACTCAAATAAAGAATCCTTGCAGAGCCTGTATAATTTGAGTTTTATTAGCTTTCTATTCCTTGAAGTAATTAATATTCTGACCTTTAGATGCTTTCATGAAATGGGAACTTTTTATTTTAAAAGCTTTTTCATCTAACATGAATTCAATCTAAATTAATACATCTCTTAACGTAAGACAATTATAATCCTTTTCTGCTTTGACACTATGATGCTTCTGGGAATTGACTTTTAAATTTCAATGCAGAGCGAGACATACAGGGAAGTAAATTCTCATGAGACTTGGAGTTGCATATATTTTGTCTATACTACAGCGTTTATATGTGACAATAGAGCATTTAATGTATTGGATTTATCCTCTGAATGAGACAGAAGCGTGGGTCCTGCTCTTAAAAATTTTAGTTGAGAAGTCAGGCTTTTCTGTAGCTTGTAAAGTATGTAAAAACCCACAAAATTGTTCTTGGTTGCTCTGAAATGTTTTTCAGATGACTGTGTCTAGTCTTGTGAGCATATATGGATGGGCTGTTGTGGGGGTGGGAGAAAGTGGAGTGATGAGGAAGAATAAGAACTGTCATGAAGAGATAAAGCATATTTCTCCTGAAACTGTTTAACACAGCTAAATACATGCATTGCATGCATATATCGATGGATAATTTTAATTCTTTAATTTAACAGGGAGACATTATTGACGACTAAAACGAAGTCCTAAGGTTATTTGCAGTATTGATGCACTCCTCTTCTGGAAAATGCACCTTTGTATAGGTTTGTTTTTTTTTTTCCTGTGAAAATGAGCTACTACAACACCTGTCAGTAGACTATCATAAACCTCTTTTTGCCATAAAATCTGGGGTATATTCTTGATAGCAAGGTTCCTGCTTTTCTTTCGTGATCTTTGAGGAAATGGTAGAACAGTTTACTAGAGATAATATTATTCAGATAGAAAGGTATCAGGAATGCTAATGCTGCTGCATTGGTAGGGTGAGGGTGATGGGATGTATCATAGCACTTACTTAAAGGTTCTGGATTCAAAATCAAACCTTTCCATTGCAGTTGTATTTGATCCTGTCTGATATTATGCTATATTGTAAATCTTCCCTGGGTAGCCCAGTGTGGTGACACAACTGATCTGTAGAAGCCAACAGGAGCCCCAGGGAGAGTTCTGTTTTCTTTATGAAGGGCTGGGTGCCCTGGAATGGGTTTGGCCTGAAAGAGGGGCTTGTGCTTTACCAGATAAATCTGTCCTGGCATAGGAATGGTATTCTTTAATTTAATGCTCCCACTGAAACTTTCCAAACTGTAACTGCTCGCTCATCTCTCTTTCTCCCTCCTCTGCGTAGGGATAGAGAGGAGAATTAGGGACACAAAAATGAAGATTACAGGTTGAGATAAAAACAATTTACTGGAAACAGAAATGGAATAAGAAAGCAAACAGTAACAGCTACACTATCAATAACAAAGTGTACAAAACAGGCAAACGATTCACACATGATTGCTCACCATGCAGAACTGGCTACCCAGAGTGCTTCCCCTGGCAATGATGAAGTGTTATAGGATAGCATCTGGATCCTGGCTATGCCCATCCTAGCTACTGCAAAAATTAACCCTGTCCGGCTTGAATCTGACATATGTCACTTTTGAAGCACCTGTGACTTTTGCAGCCCAATTCTCAGTTTGTGGAGCTCCTCACATTTTATGAAAGCAGAAGGAAGATTCAGTTGAAATGAAGGCCCATGAGCTGCTACAAAATTTCTTCTTCATATGGCTTGTGTAGTACCTTCTAAAGTTAGTGTCTGGCTTGCAGGTAGACATCTCTGCTTTCCAAATTGAATGAGGTACAGATACCTAGAACAGAGTTGGAAATAGGCAGTCTTCTAAAACCTCATTCTCAGCCAGCAGAGTTGGAAAGTTTTGGTCAAAAGTCTTGCATTCTTAATGTTGCTGCTAAAAAGTAGCTGAAGAGTCTCTCAAGCTCCTGTCCTGCTTTGTGAACTGTGTCATTTTCCTTCTGAAAGGTCACTGCGAAACTACTTGCCACATGAATGCTTCTGGACTTGTGCTAGCTGAAACTATGTGCTGTAATGGTAGAAGGTGTTAAAATTGTGTCTTTTACAGCCAATGCTCAGAGATGAAGTTCAGCCTCTGCTCAGTTCTCCACATGCTTTTTAGTCATACTCAAGCTATTGTGCAGCATCTGCCTGTGCATGCTTTACTCTAAGAGTCTTTCAGCAGCTGAATTACCCAGCACCTTTCTTTTCATATGACTGAATGTTCTGAACAAACTCTAACATGGGATGACTTGCAATTTTCGCTTAGAAAACAAAACTTGATTTTTAAAATTAGCTTGCAGCAAATAGACTTTACAAATAGATTAAGTGACTAACTGTCTGTAAAGGTAATTTTGTGGTAGCATTGAAGATTGAAGAGGCAAGGAACAACATGTCATAGCATTGCTACCAAAATAATGCTCCATGCTTTTGAAAAGACCATTGCTTGGTTCAAGACTCATGTGCAATACTAAAATTAAAGTTGCAACACAATTATTCTCTCTGTAGTTTTTTGCATTTCACTGTTTTAAATTTGCCTTTGGGTTTTGAGAAAGTTTCCTGGCTTCGGAGGGATGTAGTGTACTTTGGGCTTAGGGAACCAAGGTATAAAAGAACAGTAAGTTTGTTTGGGGTTCTGTACAGAATGTTTCTTGTAAGTGGCAAACTTGTGTAGCACCACTTTCCTTTAAAGAAGTGATAACAGCACTTTGTCACGTACTGTGGAATTCCCAGTTCACTGATGTTCTCAACACAAGTTACAGAAGTCTTCATACATAGAAAACAGACAAGATTTCTAAAGCTTTCTTGTTCATGCATTTGGTTAAGCTTGTGCTTGTACTCGTTTTTATCTTAATTTATGTTCTATTTCTGTATGATGCATATAGTTATTATCTTGATTTTTTTGGTATGCGTTGAAAAGTTAACTATATTAATCCAGAAAACATAAGAATTTAGATCAAGACAAGATTTTTCAATTATGTGTTTAATTCTGTTTAAGATTATGCTCTTTATATGTCTGTTCTTTCTTAAAGAGTCAATAAGATGTAAACAGTAAAGTTTGCATGAAATAAAAGAGGAAGCAAGTATATTTTAGCTGCCAGAAGAACTGCTTTGAAAATAATAAATCTTACTTCATTTCCCTATAATGAAATGGTTGATGAATTACAGATGATAGAAAAGCTAACATTTGAGGATATAGTCCAGATGAAATAGTTTGAAAGAGTAGGGATTCTGCATGCCAGAGAACGGGGTGTAACTGGAATGAGTTGACTTACAGGTGGTCAGTTTTGACTGACCATGGTTATCAGTATGGCAGATGTACTTAGAGTGTGCATTTGTGTAGTAGGCACAGGGAAGAAATGGTGAAGCAGGATTAAAAAAGATAGCAAGGAAGAAGGAGTAGCGGATGATGAAAAAATTAAGCTGTGGAAGTTATTTCCTCTTACTTCATTTTGGCACTTCACTGTTAGGGCTGCCTTTGTCCTGCTTAAACAATATAGGTCTGATTTACTATGTCTTGTATAAATCCAAGTGAATATATCAGAGATTGTAGTCTCATATCTCCTCCTGGTGACTTGTTTGACTGACATGAGTCATTTGGTTGTCTTGGGAGACATTTCCCCTTGGTAGTAAAGGGTGAATACAAGGTTACTTGAGTAAAAATGTGGCTTGTAATTGATTATTAATATGAAATTAAGCAAATAAATTTGCCAGGAGTCAAAGATCAGGATTAAAATCTTCAAAAGCCAGTGCTATTAGGAGTCTTACCTTCTGCTTGAGACATTTTAGAAAGCGTTCCTCATGAGTGTTTTGGGTCATGTGTGCCCATGTGACTATTTAGCAGCAGTGTAAATGGCCTTGTGGTTTCATGATATCAACCACAGGTGGTTTGCTGTTTTTTTATTGTTTTTACCCTTCTTGACAGAATTGAAAGGTCGTAGAAGACCGAGTTATAGTTTGATACATCAAGTATTTGGTGCTTTACAGCCCAGAAACCTCCACACAGTATTCTGTGGTACTGGGTACTTTGCACAAGAAACAGCTGCATGTAAGACAGTTATTTACCGTTGCTGTATGATCTAGTTGATATATGGTTGCTTTCTATAGGCTATTGTTTCCTTAATTGCAGCGGGCATCTAAACTGAATTGAGGTCTGTCACATGTGGCTGAATATTAATAGATCTATTTTTTTAATTGTAATGGATATAATTCAGGAGAACTTTTCCATTTGGTGGGTAAATATCTATCACTTTGTTATAGCCAAGTCTAAATTGTTCAAGAAGCATATGTGCACAGGAAATCTTATTTAAATCTATATCATGGAAGAATCTATTGACTCCTGAATCTTTAAGGCTGATGTTCCACATTGTGATATAAAGTGTAAGCTCTAGATAAAAGCTTCTATCTCAGGTTGCTTCTATCACTGACAGAGGGGAGGGGAAAATGGGAAGCAAAACTGAATAAAGCCCTTGGCAAGATGAAATTAAAACTGACTGCAGTTTCACTTCCTAAGGTTCAGTCATCTTTACAAACCACTGAAAACAAATGTTCAGAACAGTTATCTTTTTTGTTCACTGGTGTATTGTGCAGAAGACTGCAGAATGACCATGGTGAACCAGATGAGAATTTCTGAAACCTTATTGTCTGGCAGTGGCTGTTAATAGAGGCCAAGAAAGGAACTGAGAGAAAACTGGAAGGCTGTGCTGGGGGAGCAACCTTTGACTCCAGCTTTCTGAACTAGAAATACATATATATATAATATTATAATATATATATTGTATTATATATATTTATATATTATAAAATATGTATACACTCACATACATTATATATTATAATTTTTTCATACATATGTCCAGGTGGGGTTTTTTTCTCTGCATTTTTGTAAAGTTCATGTACCCGCACCTCAATGCTTCCTTCCTTCCTACAATGTTTTTGGTAATTGCTCTTTGTTTTGAGCCTGTCACTTCTAATGTCATCTAAAACTTTGTATTTCTCCTGTTGAAAGATGCTAACCATCTCTTATTTTAGGCATTTGCTTGAGCCTAAGTCAGTGATGCTTGGTGCATCACAGCTGTCTTGTTTTAAGCTGAAGATGGAAATTATCAGAGAAATATCAGAGATACGGAGTCTTTGAGCACTGTTTGCAGTTGTGTATTTGAATAGAGCATGTGACTGTTTCAGGCTTAGCACAATGGGGTGTTTGTTTCTTTGTGGAAGTTTGAAAAATACCAAGAAGTCAGACCTGACCTTTGTGGTTTCCAAAACCTGTCAAAGTGGCTTTTGGAGTCCACTGTAGCATCTATTTCTTTTCTCAAGAGACTTCAAGTGTTTTGCTGCCTGTTATTGCACCTACAAGTATCTGAACAGAACAGCTTGACCATATTTAAAATTGTATAGAAGATGAACAGAGCACTGTATCACTAAAATAAATTGTGCATTAAGATCAGGAAAATACATTCTCTTTGGCAATTGAATCAAGAATACACTTGCCTCAGTGCTCTTTCCTGTTCTGTGGCTTACCAAGGATTGTGTCTGTCTCTGAAATGAGGCAGAAAACAGGGTTCAGCAATGTGAATTTTAACTGTACAATGTAATCCTTTTAAATGAACTTGATGAATCAAGTAGAGCTGACTAAAAGGTTTTTAATATTTCTTATATTGCCTCAAAAGAGAAGAAAAGTTGAGTCCTAATTGGCCCATCCCTACTTCTATGTGCAAACTACTATAGAACAGAAAACATACATTTACTAGGGGCTTGATCTTTTATGGGTCTGATGCACCGTAATGGAATGACCACAACTTCACTTTGTTCCTATTCTGGGTGAGTTGACAGATTTGGCTGGTGGTTCATAAATAGCTTAACTTTCTGCTCCATGTTTCCCTTAAGCTATATATTTTTTAGCAAATAATACAGACTTCCAAGCAGATGCTTTACAGATTAGGTAAAGATGCAGTATATGCTTGCTCTCCTCTTCCAGCAATTCCCAGAGGATGACACTTGAGCAGTTTTTGGCTCCTGTTTTTTTTGTTTTTTCCAGCTCAATGACTTTCCCTAGCAAATATCTAATACTGTGTTTTCAGAAGGTCAGTTCTGCAGAACTCAAGCCTTCATTCTTTATCCTTGCACTTCATCCAGATTTCATTTACACGCATGCGTTCTGTGGATGAATTCCGCAAACGCTGTAAAGAGCAAGAAACCCACCTATTGTGAGAATTTCTTTCTAAAGAAAAAGCTGGGCATGTGTGGTCTGTAATTTCATTCGAAGGCATAATTTGATATTCTTATATTAAAGTCTTGTGTGACAGGTATGAAAATCCAAAGCCGTTTAAGTAGGTGGCTGCATCAGTAAGTTTGCCAGAGAATATATGTCTTAATTTGTCTTGGCTGGCCCTCCACCAACTCAGTGCTGAGTAACTTTTTCTCCCTCCTCTATTAAAAACAGGAAATTCAGTAAGTTCCTGATGTATTTGTGCAGTAAATGGGGGGGAATTACCTTTCTAGGGCCTTTGTAGAAGTCTCTTTCAAATGAGACTTGCTTTTGTCAGATAAATTTCCTTGATATCTTATTGAAGTTTTACTACTCACCTTGAAACAAAACAAAAATTGATATCTCCAAAGGAGGGAGACATGTTATTGTATTAGAATAGAGCAGGATCAATTAACAGCTGTCAGAGGCTGCCTAGGACTCAGGAACTTGTTAATTATTATTTATTATAAATCCTATCTTTAGCTGCTAATCCAAGTTGAGAATCTTGTGGAAAATACTCCAAAGTGTTTTTAACTCACAAGGTACAAGAATACATGTTACATTCTATAAAGATAGACAATTAGCCATGTGTTAGCTAGACTGCATTAGCTATGCCTGCTTTCATGTGGCAAATATGAAGACCTGCAAAGCAAGAGTATCACCTAAAGTAGCTTTACCTCATCTGTGAGGTAAACTAAGTATATATATGTGTCTAATAAGAAGTCAAGAGTGCTGAACCACCTGGCTGTTACTGAGCTGCATCCTGAGTAGTTTTGTAGTATTTTAATAATTGAGACTTCTCTGTCCTGTAATAGTCTTCATTAGGACATCCAAATGAACAAGGAGCATGGGGACATTTGAAGCTGCTCTTCACACTTAATCCAAGTATTGTTTGATTTGTGGTGACAAAAGTTGTTTTTAAAGAAATTCTCAAGCTCCACTCATTTGAAGTCTTTGCAGGGACTTTGTAGGAAGAGACCAAGAAAAAAAAAACAACAAAAACAACTTGTTTAAAGAGAATTACATGCTGATGTACCTTAAGATTCTTTTTGGAAAAATGTTGTGTAGTGTTTGCTGTGTTATTTGAATTTCCATTACAGTTTTGGTCTTTATAAAGTACATTCTTAATGCATTTTTACATCTTCTTTCCTCCTTTTTTTATCCTCAAAGTAGTGGGTGTTTATTTTATCCACTTGGTGTTGCTTTAATTCTGTAGTGACTGGAACATCTTGTGCTTACAGTGGCCTGTATCTTGCAGTTATAGCCAGTGAAGCAAAGCTGTAATTAAGGCACGCTTTTTTAATCCTCTGGATCTTTTTTTTTTCTCTGAAAGGTTAACAGATGCTATAAATTAACCCTTATTTTGGTGCATTTAGTGTTAAAAATCTCATTCTAGAGTTACTTTTTAAAACTTTTCGTGGGTTTCAGCAAAAAATTGTGTTAACTGAAACTTGTTAATCCTTCTTTTGTAACAGTCTTGGGTTTTCCAACTGTTCAAATTATTGTGGCAGTCCAACTTGATCTGTTATTTAACTAGGACAAAATGAGGCAATCCTCAGTATAGCAGTAGGTTGTCTGCCTGTTTAAATAGATCCCACACAGCTGATACATGGAATTAAAGCATTTTTTTCCTTCTGGGAAACATCAATTGAACACAAAATCCTTGTGTTAAGAGTTATTTGTGATACTCAAATGTGTATTGGTGTGGTTTAAGCAGATATATATGGAATTTTTTTTAAGCATGAAAGTAACATAAAGACAGTCTATCTCCCTGTATCTACTGCTTTAAATCTCAGTGGAATGCCTTTGCTGCTTTTAAAATAAATACAAGAGATCTGATCAGCAAAAACTTTGTCCTATTTCTTTTTTATGGATGTCATTTCAAAAGTTCATTGTTTTGCAAAAACAAACAAACAAACAAAAAAAACAAACAAAAAAACCCCACCAACACATCTTTAAATACTGAATCATGAATCATAAAGTTGGTCATAAAAACTTGAAGTATTATTCCAATGGATGATGCCAGGCAAGGATACTCTTACTGTTTTTACTGGTCAAATGAAAACTCTATTCTCTGGGAACCTTTAATCTGAAAATACTCCTTGATAGATCACTAGAGAAGGGTGAGAAAAAGTAATCTCTTGGATAAATGTGGTATCAACTATGGACTTGGTGCATCCAGGACTCTCTTGACTCTTTTAAATAATGGGATTTTTGCTTTGAGCAATCAATATTAGGACAGGTATTTGTGCTATTTAACGGGGCTCAGTAGGGAATGGTTACTACTGTCAGCTGTGCTGATGCATAAGATGCTACAAAAACCTTTGTCCACCTTCATGGGAATGAAAGTAGGGCCAGAAGGTTGTGGGATTCTGTAAGAACTGGCAAGGTGATTGCTTCAATAACTGTAGTAGGACTAGTCTTTGTGTTTGTTAGCTCACAGCATTATCCTTAAAAGCCTCACTTCACAGCAGGGTCTCACACAACCTATGCTGAGCATTCAGAGGGTGCTCCTCTGTATTTTCATTGTTACACCTCAGAGACTGTCAGTGCTGATCAGAAAGACTTGGTATTTAGCTCAATTAATATTCTTCTTGGCAAGCCTTCCCATTTCTTTGTTGATACAGGATGACAGAATTGATGTTTAAATGGATCTTTGATGATCATGAAGTCCAACCTCCTTTGCTCAAAGCAGTGAAAATTGAAACAGGTGTCTGGCTGCTCAAGATCTTGCCAAACTGGGCTTTCACTATCTCCACAGATGGAGGCTCCTCAGCCACTCTGGCACCTGAGGCAATTTTCTGTGCTCTGAGGTCCAGGGTTCCTGGGGGCTGCTCTTGCTGGTAACAACAGAAGCAAAGGTGGCAGTGAGTCCCTTGGCCTTTTCTGTATCTTCTCTTAGCAGATCCCCTGCTAATTCAGTCATGGAGCCCTAGTTTTCCTGTTGCTGCTGCTGCTATTTTTGCACAAGCCCATGAACCACTCTAGAACATTCTTGATCCTCCTTCTTGCTTTGATCCTTCTTTCTGGGATCCTGTGATCTGCTTTGTCATGGTCATTGCAGCTGTGTTTGCCCTGACCTTGACATCCCTATCCAGTTTTCCCATGTTTGTAATTAGGATGGTTAGCAGAGGGCCTGCCTTTGGCTCTTCAGTCCCCTGTTTCAGGAAGTGCTAATCAATGCACTTGTTCCCTCTTCTGTTCCCCTCCAAGAGATGAGAGGGTAGTTCATGTTCCATGTGAGGACAGGTGCCTGTAATGCAAGACTTCTTCTGCTGTATTTGAAGAGAGCTTCCTGTGTTTTGTCTTGCTCAGGTGATGAGCAGTAGACACCTGCCATAATGTTGCCCGTGTTGTTCTGCCCTCTCATCTGTGACCCATAAGCTGCCAGCTGTCTCATTGTCCACAGCAGGGCCAAGCTCCATGTGTCCCTGCTCTCCCAAACAGAGGGCAGCTCCACAATCCTTGAAAAGTCCATATCCAGCCACGGCAGTGGTCTGGTCTCCAAAAATTAAATGCTTACACTTCCTTGGCCCTTCCCTGTTGTCCTTTCACCCTCCAAAGGCAGAGCTTTGTAAGCTTTGTGCAGCTTGCGTGTCTTTTAGGGTTGTGAGAGGACATTGCCACAGCTGGCTCCCCATGATTTCACCTGTCCTGGTCCATTATTTAATGATCATGCAAGTGAGAAGAGAGGGGCACAGAAGTCTCTGGTTGCTGTATGTTATTATTGTGTATTAAAATGATTCTGAAAGTGAAACTGCTGGACAGCCTGTTCAATTTTATTCCTTTTGCCATTCATGTCTGAATAGTAATTTCCTCACAATCTTGTCTGTGTGTTGAAATGTCTTGGTCACTACTTAAAGCCTTATTTAAGTTTGGGCTTACCCCACTCCGTGTGCTTTGGAGGGTTTTAGTGAGCTCTTGTTATTGTCATATCTGGTTCTTCTCCCTTTAGGCTTCTTAGAATATACTGAGTATAGTCTGTATATGCTCCACTACAGTCTGGATTTCAGAACAAAATATTTGTGTTTGTGTTGTAAAAGGCAATTCTTACCTCTCATCTTCTCCTTGCTTGTCATTTATGGACAACCCCATACTTGGATATCAGTACTTCAGAACTAATTTTAAAGTGGCAAAGTAAAACTTGATGCAATATCTCCCATGACTGAACATTTCATCCAAGACAGTGTTAGTTTTTTCCTCAGATGAGTATTTAATTTGTCAATGGTTGAAATCCATGGGCACAGTTTGGGTAAGCTAGCAGCATGCTCTTTTAACTTTTAGTAGTTTTGTATCTTAATGATATGTTGGTCTTTTTTGTCAGAATAAGCTGCTCCACGAGACAGTTGTTTTTAAGTGGTGTTTCTCAAAACAGAAGAGAAATCAGAAATGTCAGAAGCCACTCTGCATCTCCTGTGTTGAAGTCCTACTGCTGCTGGCCTCTCTCTGAGATTGGGTAGAATGTTGGGCTGGGGAGTCTGTCTCAGGCTCCGTGCTGAGGCAGCAGCCTCATTGTCTTGCAGTTGCCATGGTGGGGGAGGACTGAAAGGTTTCCCATTCGCCTTTATTTTCAGTGACCTTTTCCAAGCTGGCAGTAGCTGACTTAGAAAAACCTAAACAGTAGTTTCTCTTCAGTGAGTCCATACAGTTTCCTCTTGAGTTTTGTAAGCTGAAAAATAAATTGAAATTGAGGAGGTAATATTTTCCGTTTTCAGAATGCCATTTCTGCAAATCTTTGACTTACTTCCCACGCAATACATAGTTGGGATTTATTAAACTGCTGTGTGTGAGGACTCCTGTGTTTAATGCTTCCAGCAGCGTGCATAGTGAGGTACAATAAAAGTTCAAAGCGTGCAAAATGTTAACAAGTAAAAGCATGATAAGATTCTCTAAATATTCACAGAGACTTAATTCTCATCATCTGTTTAATGCAGTGACTGGAGTATTCACAAACTGTGTTTGCTTATTCTTTCAGGCTGAAGGTTTTGAAGCAGATGTTGGAAGATGTTAGCTGTGGATACTGGGGTTGTGGAGGAGTGGTTATCAGAGTTCAAGGTAATACACTCTCTGATATTATCCAGAAGTGTTTGAATCACTGTTGGTGAAGTATGCAGAAGTGCTTGCATCCTGTAGAAAAAGAAAGTCAGTGACCTTGGGTTTTACTGAGATCATGTGATAAATACAAATGGCTGCTTGAAAGGAGTTTTTCCTTGCCTCTTTTGGGTGACATACTTCCTGGCAGAGAGCAGTGAAAATGTCTGTCATAGATTAATGATTTTATTGGTTTGAGTACCAGACATGACTGTAGGTTTTGCTCCTGGTCTGCTTAGATACTCTGGAAGTATATTTTCCTATCTGTAGAGTGGCATTCTTTGAAGGAGTGGAGATAAGAATTACTGTGAGACTTACATACATTTAAATGTATATCTTCTAAAGGGTTGTCAAAAAGATTAGATTTTTACCTTCTTTAGTACTGGCAGAAAATATGTTTAGTGTTAGAGAAGAGCTGGAATTTGCATCAACTGGAATTTGTGTTTTTCCAGAGTAATACTGTATATAGTAATAATGTTCACTACCTGTGTACAGCTGGTCTTGAGAACTCCTTGAAGTAGGATCTGAAAACTGTAAAAGTTTTACAGGACTGACACCTCACAGTGACATTTCAGTGGCAGTTGCATTTTTGTTGTTTATCAATTTCCCATCCCCTGTTGTTACATTCTGTATGAAATTGCAAAATGATAAAGTGCACTGTGTCTTCTGGCAACGGTCTTAAAATGTGAGGATTTCTTTGTGAAACGAGGTTTTGTTTATAGTAAACTCTGAGAAATAGTGACTTGTAATGGAAAATTGTTGTTGTAATAGCTGTTATATTTTATTGATAGAAATTGCTTATAATATTTTTATTTCAGACATTGCCAGAAGCATCCATATCCAACTATGCTACCAGCTTGAAAGATAAGACTGCTTTGATTTCATCTCTTTACAAAGTAATTCAGGAGCCACAGAGTGAAGTGAGTATTTTGGGTCCCTCACCCAAAATGTCTGACATAATACTGGCAGAACGAAACCAAGACCTTGCATGCTAGTTAATTGATAAAGAGTCTCCTTCAAAAAGTTTGTTCTTAGCAATGACATGGAAAAAAATGTAAGTTTGGTAACCTGCTGATCATAACTAAGTTTGTAGGTCACATTCATGGGCTTCAGGACTTGGATGTAGAATTGAGAAATGCATTAAGGAATTGAAAAGATGTTTGTGTCTGACAGAATTCTTTCTGTACTTGTCACTTGAATGTGGATCTCCTGGTGTCAGAAGCTTGTCCATTACAAAGAGACTAGCAAGAGAACAAAGTTAGATAGGTTAGCCATCCTTTTTAAACTGTTACTTCGGTATTAGGTTTTTTGTTGTTAGAAATGCATATAATATAAAGACATGGATTTCTACAGTGGATGAGGGCAAAATATGAAAAAAAATTGTGGGGAAGGGGGGCAGGTTTTCTCTGTACCTGTACTAAGCCATGACTGCCCTTGTTTTAAAATGTCCAGGTATGTTCAGAACATCCTGATCTGAGTTTGTATGTTGTTAACTGCTTTCTACCATCCAGAAATCCTTTTGTGCATTATTTTAAAATTGCACCAAATCCTTAATTCTTCTGTAAAAACCCAGAAATAAGGCATCTTCCCAAAGTTTGAGATTATGCCAATACTAAAGGTCAGAGGATGAAATGCTTTCAGTATATATGCTTTCAGTATATATGCTTTTAGAGAGAATGCTGATAGTGAAACTCCCAGGTTGTCCTGCAAAGAACAAATGTAATTTTAATTTGCTGCTCAGAAAGGCGTTCTGAGTCATCCCAACTACTGAGTCAAGGCTGTCTGGTCTTCAGAATTCATATCAAAATGTAAACTAATCTGATGAGTCTTCCCCTGTTGATAGCCTAATTAATACTTTCATATGTTCTTTGATTTCTTACTACTTCTGACTATCACTAGGTTTCTCAGGGGCTGTAGTTGCAGGGTGCTGCTGCAACTTCTGCTTGAAAAGGTTGTTGGGATAATTCCAGGAACAAGGTATTGAAGATTTCCCCATTAGTGAGACTGTGAATTAAAATGAAAAAGCTAGTGCTGACACTGAGTGTTGTGCTGCCTTAATAAAAAGTCCTAAAATCTTTTTTGGACTGTTCTCCAAGCAGCAGTCACTTTGTGGAAGAGGCTACTTGGAGCTTTCCACATTGTGAAAATAATTACAAAACAGCAGTTAAAAAGAAAAATAGTATCTTTTAACTGCTATTTGAGATCTGTTAGCTGCATTGTGTAATGTCATCTTGCTGTACTGTGGAGGGTATGTGCTGCCCTCTCTTACCTCATGGTGTAATGCAAAGGGGAAGGATTAATGCATGAACATACTGCTGAGTTTGAAAATGGACAAACAACCATTTTTATACATCTGTTTACCTTTGAATGTATGTACTTATAATAATTATCAGTACTGTAAAATTGTGATTAATCTTGTTTTGTGGGATGGTGGTGGGGTTTTTTTAAGCATTTGAAAAGTCATCATGGATATTTGCATCTGTAACTGCATTTTCCTGCTGGTCCATGCTTGCTTTTCATAAGGGTTGTTTTGGTTTGCTTTTCCAAAAAATCAATTAGCCATTTGTAAGATAAATGACTTACTTAATATCCACGTCATAGTAGCTGTGTTAGTAAAGACTTTGTTAGTTACTTTTGAGGTTCCTGGGCCACTGCTAGGTGAAAAATGTAGTTCAATGGAAGGGGAGTCCAGAAGATGTGAAGATTTAAAGAACTTGTAAATCACTAAAGACTTCCAACGGTAAAAAAATAATTAAATAAATATATGACAGGGTTTTTTCAGAGATTGAAGATTTTTTGCTTTTTACTTAAAACACTCTTGCTGTCTTTTTAGATAGGAGCCAAGCAGGCATTTGCTTTAGGAAATAGAAAGTGTTTGGAGTATGTAACACACTTGGGTGCCGCTTAAAAGGAAGAGGGATGAAATTGCCTGGATATTCTTCTGTTACAGCACTAAAAATGTCTCAGTCTAGTTCTTCTAGAACTGTTTGGTTCAAAATGATATCTTGAAACAGCAACAGTCATTTTGGTATTAGGTTGTAGCATGTGGTGGCATTTTGAGGAAGAAAATCTGTTTTTGTACTGATTATGCATTTAAATGTGCTGATACAGAGCTGTCTCAAGTGAGATAATGATGTAAACATGGATACCTGTCACAGCTACTTATGTGTCTTTTAAAGTCCAAGCACATCATTCAGAACTGATACTTCGTTACAGGAAGTTCAAGTTGTGTGAAAAATGTAAGCTGAAGATGGAACACGATTCTGCTGGTAAAGTTTTCTAGAAGGATCTTTGCTGTACTGCTCTTAAAACTGATGGCTAGTTTAGCTTGGTATGGCTTTTTTGCCTTTACTGTAGATTTTCCACAGTTGATATTTCCAAAGTGAAGCTATGTTTCTCAGAAGCTAAAAGTTCCTCTTTTTTACGGTGGATCAGATTGTCCTAGATTACGTCTTAAAAAAGAACTCAAATCCGCTAAGATCCTTCAGTTTCAGAAGTAACTTTCGGAGGTAAAATCGTTGACATTTTTTCATGTTCAGGAGGAAAAGCTTAGGAAAGCAAGCAGGTATTTTTCTAGCATGGTCTCCCGGGTGATTTTGCCTCCTTTGCTTCAATAAAGGGATGAATATAGAATTGGCATTCTTATTTTTCTGAAACTTGCTCTATTAAAGCTAAAGTTGTGATCTAGGCAAATAGCAGAACTGTATTTAGCATTTCAGCTGGCTTCGAAAGTGCCTGCTGGTTTTGACAGTATTTTCTAATGGGAGAAAATTAGGAAATCTCATTTCCATACATGGACATGTGGTTTAACACAGTGTTTCATCCTTATATCAGAAGTAAGTGGTAGCACAAGAAGGCACATTAAATCCAGGAACACAGTACAGGCTGATACCTTCATTGTTTTAAAATCCTTTTTTAAACTTGATCTAGCTCAGTGTATTACTTCCAGTTTAAGTGTTTTACATCCATTTGTATCAGCTTAACAAATTTGATTCTAAAATTACTCTAAGGCTTCCCATTTCTGTCTCAAATGTGTAAATACATTGAAGCTTGTAGAAGATTTTAATTAGAGTGGGAAAATAAACTAATTCTATTGTCTACTAAGTTTTTATAATACTTGGAATTTAAGTGTTACACAGCTCTTCTCAGTAGTTGGGTAAAACTTCTAGCTTCATTTTGTGTATGCTGTTGGAGTTGTAGAATAACAAGACCTTTTGTTCAGGTACTTTGTCTGAAATGTTAGAGATATTGAGAGGTATGAGGTATGTGATAATGATCCTCTATTTTTTTGCCTTTGAGGCTGGAAGAAGTGAGCCAAAAATGAGGCAAAGCGGCCACTGGAATTTTTTTATTCATGTAAAATGAATGGCTCTAGTTTTATCATCCAAAACTATGTTATAGGAAAGTGTGTAAGGTGACTTGAGCAGTTATTGTATCAGTCATGCCCTAATCACTGTCATTTTTATCAGTCTGTAGTTTTAGCTAAAGGATTGATCCAGACAGAGTTGCAAATTTTTGTAGCGTTTTATTCATTCATGTTTGTGACTTGTATTTCAGCTTCTGGAGCCAGTTTGCCATCAGCTTTTTGAGTTCTATCGCAGTGGTGAGGAACAATTGCTACGGTTTACGCTGCAGTTTCTGCCAGAATTGATGTGGTGCTATCTTGCTGTCTCAGCCAGCAGAGATTTGCAGAGCAGTGGATGCATACAGGCTCTTCTCCTAGGAGTTTATAACTTGGTTTGTATTTCAACATTTTGTTTTAGAATTGAAAAGAGGTGATTATTTCAGTCTCAGCTCTTCAAATCGGTGTCTGTCAGAAATCTACAAGATGAACTTGCATTCTTTGGTCAATATTTTCTCTGCTTTTTCTGTGTTTCTTGAATTTTTTGCTACTTATTTCTTGTTATGGTGATTTAACTCACATTCTGCTTGAGAACTTTTCAAGGCACTGCTTTTGAAATTGTTGCCAATATTTTCTGGGGTATTTTGACTATCTGGACTAAAACCACAAAAGAAAAAAAAAACCTTTCAACTCATTCTTGACTGCTGAACAGTTTGCTTAGCTTTGAGAAATGAAAGGTGTCCATTTTGAAATAACCTTTAAATGTAACCTTAAAAATACTTTTTATGACAATATCCTGTTTATTGCTGAATCTATACTTTGAAGAACAGAATTAATAAGGAACCCTTAGAAGCACCATATTTTAGTCTTTTTATGGCTATTTTAAAATAATGTCTGTTAGGATTCTTGTCTCTGTAATTTGGTTGTTTTAGGAAGGCTTTTTGTGAAGTGAAATAGTGATGAACTTCAAGTCTCTTCATTCTGAAAATCTGGAGAAGGCAGCTGCTATCCATCTCCTAGAAGTAATCACAGGTGTCTTCACGAAGCAAGTGAAAATGTCTTTTTCACCCAGGAGTCTAATTTAAAAGACCTGAGCCCTTATGTTCCACTCCTCTTGAGGCAGAGTACAGGCTTCCTGCATTTTCTGTGTGCTTAGTTGTATCTGACAAGAAGAACATTAGTGAAAAGCTTTGGTCTTATCTTACACCTTAAGGCAATTCACTCCTCTATATCCATGATGAAGTAATTTGAAGTGGTTCATGAATGTGGCTGTAATCACTTGTTTTTCTCCCAGAAGAGATTACATTTACAGTTAAGCTTGAAACTAGTCTGGTAACATCTTCTCTTCTTTCCTCTATTAGTAACTTGACTTTTCATCTCCAGCTGCCTGGGGTCATAAAAATTTCACAGCAAGCTTCTCTAGGAAGCTGTAGATCAGCATGACTTTTGGGAACTTTCCCTCCCCATTTTGCTCTAAGACATAAGGAATGCTTATGGTAAAACAGTGCCATGGTACTGAAAACTGATTTCTTCCCTGCTGTTGGATTGCATTGACAATCAAGATGGTATTGTTCTTTAGTATACAGGTTGAAAAAGTAGTAAGTGACCTGCTTAGATACTTATTTTCTCTTTAACCAACTACTTTATGTTTTCAAAACCAAGAGGCAATACAAAGCCTAATGTAAATAGTAATTCCTATGTAAATATGTACAGTGGACTCTTGGAAACTTAACATGTTCAGTAGGAGTCCTGCAGTTTCTTACTGAAGGAAAATGAAAAAGGAAAATATTGTTAGAGTAATTTTAAATTGGCTACATTATGAGGGGTGTGTGATTATTGTGGCTGGACCTTGAGATTATGAACTGGTTTGTTCTACCTTCAGCTTAGGGACATACAGTGGTAGTGCATGCAGTTGAAATTTTTTGCTTTCCTAGCTGTAGTTATATGGGGTTTTTTAGTACACTTCAGATCTTGAAATTTACTCCTGAAACTTAATTACAAATCTGATTATGATGAAGAATACAAATATTAATATTTTTAGAATTTAGAAGTTTGGATGTAGCCATTTTCTTTCCCTTTCTCTTATATATCGAGGAACATGTTTTCCATATTGATGCAGGAACAATATTAAAAATTAAAGTATCAGTGGTTTATGTGGAGGAGCTGTGCAGCTTTTCAGAAGGAGCAGCTCTGTGTGCCCTTTTGATCCTTTTCAGTGTTCCTTTACCACTTCATATTTTATTTCAAGACAGGAGTTTTAATAATTACTATGTGAAGTTAGACCTTCAGCCTTCCAGTGCATGAGTGTTAGGAGACACTGAAACTTCTCTCTCATTATTACTTCTGGATATACGAAATCAGCTGCTGAAATTTAGAGAAGAAGAAAGTAAAATCTAGTGTGTGGTGTTTGTTTTGGTCAAGTCTGCTTTGGATCTTTAAAAGTTTTTTATTTGAAATACTCCAGTGCTCTTCTGAGGTACAAAACCACATCTTGTTTTGCCTTATCCATTAGTCTCCTGTTAACTCACAGGAGCAAGAAGTCTGCCACCTGCTGCTGTGGTGGTGTCTTTCAGGAAAGTAGCTTCTCCAAAGCTTTGCACCTGTACTTCTTTTAATTCCATAGAGTTATCTGACTTGGGCCTTAGAAAATACTGTGGTCTGCTGCTGCCAAACCATAAGAAGCTGCAGTCATTCCAGAGCTGTAATATTGCCAAAACAAATTACATGTAGAGTGATTACCTGGTGGTTAATAGTTTCCAGAACCGAATTATTGATTGTTAACCTTCACAATTAGCAAGTAGTGTATAATTTAAAAAAGATAATGCTGTTTTAAACATGATGTTTCCTGTTAGTGTTTTTAAAGTGGATTGTGTATGCAAATGGATGTGCCCTTGGCTAAGTTACTGAAGAGTTTTCATAAACAGACAAAATGTGCTGTGATAGAAAGCAAATAGAGATAATTTCTATCTTGCTGCTTGGATTGTTATAGTAACCCTATCAGTCCCTATAATAAATAGTATTTAACATATTAGGATGTCTGTTTTCTGTAGTACAGTGTAATCATTGATATCTTCTGTCTTTTTCAGGAGATAGTTGACAAAGAGGGACATAGCAAAGTGCTGAGTTTCACAATTCCATCTTTGTCCAAACCTTCAATCTATCATGAAGTAAGTGCCACCTACAAAGTGAAATTCCCTATTGAGAAGGGCATTATGCTTAGGGGGCCATTTGTTAAGAACAAAAGTGAGAAGCAGTTTTAACATGTTGTACCATGACATAGGAACATACTTCTGAGATTTGTGTACTGCTAACTGGTCTCTGAGGCCTTTTCAAGGCAGAATAGTCATAATTACATAATACCCATGCAGCAACTCTGTCTTTTTTCTGTTCTGAAGCCATATACCTTATCCAGTGTAAAATGAACAGATAACATCAAGAGTCAGATAACACTGAGCCTGTTGACAATTTATATATAAATAAAGTGAGCAAGATTTGAGGTGAATGTGCTCTGAATGACCCTTTTTTCCTTTAGCCTTCCAGCATTGGCTCCATGGCTCTCACGGAAGGAGCTTTGTCGCAGCACGGATTGTCCCGGGTTGTGTACAGTGGACCTCACCCTCAGAGGGAGATGCTGACAGCCCAGAACAGGTGAAATCACATCAGGGGACTTGGCTTGAGAGTCCATAATGGATCTGAGCTTCTGAGTTTTACTATAGTTGCAGACTGAAGGAGGATAGGTGTATGTTGTGTTTTGTCCTGTGCTTTTTTGTTTCTAAACACATGTAAATGTAGATGTAGAAAGATCAGCAGGGCATGTTACTACATGGAGAGGAAAAGTCTACTCAGTTGCCAATTGTATTGAAACACAATGCCAGATCTGTTCAAATAACTCTTAAAAATGTCCCTTTGAATTTGTTTACTTTCAAAAAATAAAGTTGGTAATGGAATTCCAATGTTTCTTTCAAATCCCAGGTTTGAAGTGCTGACCTTCCTTCTGCTCTGTTACAATGCTGCCTTAAGCCACATGCCTGCAATGTCTCTTCAGTCATTGTGTCAAATTTGTTCAAGGTAATTTCTGTAGGTTGTTTACTCTTAAAATGGCATTTCCAGCTTGAAATGCATTCAGTTTGGACTTTCTATATAAAAACAAGCTTTAAGTTCCCAAAGGCCACTTTTAAACTTGGCTTCTTCTCATAGTTGTTTACAGCTGCATTATTTGCTTTTGAAGTATCTCTTATATAACTTTGGGTTAAGATCTCAAAGTGGGGAACAATACCTGGCTTATGTGCAGGTTAAACTTCTCCTTTAAGAGGAGAAGTCAAAGGGAACTGTTTGTTTTTAATAACAGTAGTTCTAGTTGTGTTAACTAAAGAAAACCAGAAGTGTGGTGTATTTTCCATTGCAGATTTGCTAAATAAATTCAGATGCTGTGCAGGTTGAAACTTTTTTGTAATTATAGTAGGTGTTGAAACTAGAAATGTGTCCATTTTTAGGGATACATTAAGCATTTCCAAAATTAGCTGTTGCTTAAAAAAACCAAAATAACAATGCCAACACACCCCTCCCGACCTCAAAATAAAATAAAAAAAAGCCTACCTCAGCTTTAGTTACTGTGTCTATTTTTTGACCAATATCTTTTTTCAAAGTGAAATGGGTAGTAAACATGTTTGTCTCTGGATTTTCAAAAGTGGACTGTATGCTAAGGGAAAAATTAGAATGCTCTCCTTAACTGAGGAAACACAAGAGACTGAGATGTCAACTGCAGCAACTTTTTTCTAGGATGGTTCCTAGGATTCTAGTCACAACTAAAGCATGCTAATGGATGCCTGTAAGATTTCCTTCTCTTCAAAGGAGGCAAGAGACTTTGGAGCACTTGGCAATATTTACAAGAGTAATTAAAAGATCTTTCTTAGATAAACTGCTCTAAAATATGAGGTAAAAAATACCTAGAAGCTAAGGATTGTGGAAAGGTTGTTTTGTATTCTGCTTGGTTAGGTTTTGATTGTATTTGGAATAAGTAATTTTTAAAGCATCCAAAAAAACCCCAAGCAAGTTAACAGTAGATGCAAGCGAGGCTTTCTACTTCAAAACGTTGAATATTTGGATACTGAATTATTTAATGCTCTACAGTTTAACTTCTTTCATTGTTCTTCATTCCTGACTGGTTTTGTCATTCATGTTTCTCTGCTTACTGGAAAATCTTACCCTGACAGCATTTTAGAATAGAGAGCATGTTAGAATATGGGGAATATGTGTCAGAAGCCCTGAATATCTTTTAGTATCCTGTTTGGATGTGGTGGAATCTATATTCTGCTATTTGGATATATAGAATAGCTCCTTTAATTGGTTTGAGTACTGTGGAACTTAGGGGATTTTTCTTTAAGATCTACAATGAATGTGTAAGTCTAGTTCAATTTTTATCAATTTCTTAAATTACTAATATGGATTGTAAATGTGAAAATTACAGCACAAAATATTTTGTGCTGATCTCAAGTTGTAAATCCAGATTTATTTTTTGGGCAGTTACTAAGTCTCTTTTCATAAGAATGTTATCTTGGATGTCATTCTTGCATTTTTGTAAGAAGTAGCTCAGAGCTTCTTAAAACTGATCAGTACTGGTGAAGTATTGAAAGTATATAAACCACAAAGATGGTTCCACTTTATTTACTAATGACAAATGTATGATTTCTTTAGAATTTGTGTCTGTGGATATCCTCGCCAACAAGTGAGAAAGTACAAGGGATTCAACAGCAGGATTCCAGTTTCATCTGAATTCATGGTGCAAATGCTAACAGGGATCTATTATGCCTTGTAAGTGTTATTTTTTTTCTAAAATGCAAACAGAATAGAGAAATACTGGCCTAATTTGTATACTTATTCAGAGATACCACCTTGGAGACATTATTTTTCTAGTGAGCAGATGTAGCAATAAGATCCTTGTGAAGAAACAGTTCTCCAAGAGGTTGGATGAAGTTACCTGTGTTATACTGGGGAAAGATGGCTGGAGCAGCAGTTGATGGGTATAACTGCTGATGGGAAGAAAATACTGTAAAAAGCCTTTTCCAGCCATTGTCTGCTATCCATGTTTTTGCATGGTTAGTTTTGACACCAGTGTAGTTAAGGAAAAGAGGTTATATTTTTTTTCTCTGAAATGCTGATGTCATCTATCCTTTGACAGTCATGTTAATGTGTGAAGCTTACTTAGTAACTGAAATAATTGGAGGCTAGTAATACAGGAATACTCAAAAGGTGGAGTAATATTAAAACATCCTATTTGTATTTCAGAGTATTTTGTGACTAGCTGATCAACAGCTAATGATACAATTTTTAAATTGCTTGGGGTGGCCAGTGAAAATAAAACTTTGTCTTCATAGATGCTACTTCAAAGTTCTCTAATTAGCAGGCTTACTGCTAACAAACAGAAGTAGTTCCAGTCCTCTAAACAGAACTCTCAAGGAGCACCAGAGCTGTGAGGGTTATGTGACCAGGAAGGTTCTTCTGTTGACATAGATGCTTATTATCATATAATTTTACCTTTGCAGTTATAATGGAGAGTGGGATCTGGCTCGTAAAGCTATGGATGATGTTTTGTACAGAGCTCAGCTTGAACTGTATCCAGAACCTCTGCTGGTAGGTGTTTTATTTCAACAGTCTGTTGAGTAGAATTTTTAGCCTGGGAAATCCTTGCTGTAAGCATGCATCGTGCAAGATGATAGCAGGAACCTAAATCTGTGTGTGTGCTTGTGCAAACAGCTCTGTAAGTGCACACACTACACAGGGCTTTTCATTGTACTAAGTCCTGGTGTCATGTTCCCTTGTGACCAAACTCTTTCCAGTAGAACACTCTAAGTCTTCAGAACTAAGATAACAGTACAGCAGAACTCTGAAGAAATAGCCACATCTTGAAACTGGGAACTTTGTTTTAAGAAAGTGGCAAGTGTAAGTTCTGAGAGCTAATTGCAGCCAGCATATTTTACAGACCATGCAAAAGGGTGGTGTGCTTTTTGACCATAAATTGGAATTGTACACAGTATTCTTCTTGAAATAGTAAGAACCCCCGACAGAATTCTTCTAAAATTTGTACTTTTGTGACAAAAACTTGAGTGTATCTCTTCTGTTCTAGGTTGCTAATG
The DNA here is from genome assembly GCF_021018805.1 of Prinia subflava. Lineage (NCBI taxonomy): Eukaryota > Metazoa > Chordata > Aves > Passeriformes > Cisticolidae > Prinia > Prinia subflava. The sequence continues at coordinate 122,112,808 of NC_086247.1, forward strand.
CAATAAAAGCTTCACTGCCTCAGGGTGCCATGAAATCTAGTAAAGAAGGTACAAGATGCATTCAGGTTGAAATTACACCTACTTCATCCAGAATATCAAGAAATGCTGTGACTAGCATGTCTATAAGAGGGCATAGATGGAAAAGGCATGGTAAGAGACACATTTTGCAATGAATTCTTAGCTTTTTCCATGTTTTTAAAATAATATTGAGAATTCTATTATTTCACATATTCATGGCTTATAGGCAAGCAGCAATTTTTTATTTTCTTGTCTGGTGAATGGGAATCTCAACACAATTCAGATGAAGTATATTCTTTATTTCCTTAACTATGCTTTAAAAAACCCCACAGCACTCACAAACCCTTTTTGTTAAAGGGAGGTGTACACAATTACTGCTCCTGTAGAAAATGATGTTCCTGCTTTCTTCTGAAAAGCAGTTTCTAGTACCTGAAGCAAAATAAGTATTTAACAACTTTACCACAGATCCTCATGTGTCTCAAAGTACTTAAATAAAAGTTGGATTTAAGGATAGGAGGATGAACTAACATGTTTTGGTGTTGTGGTTTAAGCCCACACAATCAGTAAGGCCCATAGAGCTGCTTAGGCACTCCCCACAGTGGGATTGGGGAGAGAACTGGAAGAGTAAAAGTGAGAAATCTTGTTGAAATAAACCTGGTTCATGAGATAAAGCCAAAGGTGTGCACATAAGCAAAGCAAAAGAGGGAATTCATTCACAGCTTCCCATGGGCAGGCAGGAGTTCAGCCATGCCCAGGAAAGCAGAGCTCCATCATGCCTAACAGTTTCTAGGGAGGACAAACACCAAGTATCTCCCTCTTCCTTCTTCTTCCCCCAGCTTTGTATACTGAGTATGGTGTTAATGGTCTGGGATAGCCCTTGGGTCAGCTGGGGGCAGCTGTGGGTCCCAGCTGTGTCCCCTCCCAGCTTTTTGTGCACCCCCAGCCTGCTCACATGGTGGGGTGAGGAGCAGAAAAGGCCTTGGGTCTGTGCAAGCACTGCTTGGCAGCAAGAAAAATACCCCTGTATCAAAAAATACCAACACCATTTCCACCCCAAATCCCAAACACAGCCCCACACCAGCTACTGTGAAGAAAATAGTCTCTGTTCCAGCCAAAGCCTGTATATTTGGGCAAACTAGTATAAGGGCTTCCACAAAGCAGAACACAAGTCTGGGCTGAAAAGTAGGAAAAATGGTGCCAAATGTACTGCAGAAGTAGCAGTACCAACAAGAGATTCTGTGAGTCTAAATGTTGTATTTTTCCACCTTTGCCATCTTCAGGTGAGGGAAGAGCCCCTGGACCAGCGATCAGAATTGCAAATTGTTCTGTTGGGATTGTAATCCTAGTAACAGATTAAGAGTATGAGTGTAGATAAGTGTGCTTTTCAAATAGGTTCCCTGAAGATTTTGTAGTACCATTAAAATTTCTGTATGATGTGTACTAAGTGAGCTTTTGTAGTGTATGGACAGTTCAGTTAGAAAAATTTTGCTGAATTACTTGTCAGAAATTGGCTCAGAGGTAATTCAGGTAAGTGTTGAGAAACACTTGCTGGTAGAACACATTTGTGGTAGTGGTACCAACAGTAAGCTGCCAGAGGGGGTGAAGGACAGAGAAGAAAGGTAAAATAACCAAACTTCATTTCAATTGATTAAAAAGTACTTAAAACTGTCAGACAAACTTGAGGAGCAAAACACTAGTGTCTTTAGTGAGATGGAGTAGCGGGTCGTTACTGACATCTCAAGGCTGCTAAGGACCATTTTATTTTTCTTTCATCAGCCTTTGAGATATTAAGCATAGATTATTGACCAGATGCAAGAAAACAATATGATATCTTAGCTTTTGAATGGACAAATGTCCTCTGAAGCTTGGCAATTTTGTTAGCTATTATTTTTGAGCGGTTTTGATGCTTGTTCAGTTGAGATGGTGGAGGGTAACACAGATCAAGGATAATGAGTGCTAGGTCATCCAGAGAAATTGAAAGTGTATTAAATAAACATTCCCTTTGTGTTTACAGGAGAAGATACAGGAGCTCACAAAATGAGTGGTACAAAATGAGTGTTGGATGCAAACACTCATTGCAAAAATGGATCCTTATAAGAATGCAAAATTTTCAGCAAATACTGAAATAGAGAAGTTTTTACAGATATTGCCTCCTTGCAGGGTGTGTGGCTTGGTGAAGTTCAAGGAAAAAGGTGTGGGACAAGTGTGCCCGGCAGCAGATAACAGTAAGGTGAAAGGGAAATGAGAATACCAGTTGAGCTCAGAAGTGGAGTGGAATGCTGTGTTATATGAGAATCTTATAAGGTGGGACAAGTTGAGAGAAACAGCAATAATCTAGTTAGTGCAATCCAAGCAAGGAGTGAGTAGTCGGTGTTCAGGGGTGAAGATTGAAAGAGAAAGAACTTTTTCAAAACAGCTCATGTCAACATTTTGTTTGAGTTTCTGTGAAAAAGTTGGATTTGTCTCAACAGTACAGGGTTTAATGAAGAAGAAGAAAATCACTTGGTGTAAGGTTGGTTGGAGTGGAATGTGTGGCAGATTGTGGGACTAATTGTAAATTTGAAGGCTGTGCAAACATTAGGCCAATTTAGAGTCCAAAGCTGAATCTGTGGTATCTAGCTAAGTGATTGTCAATTGAGTTGTTTTAAATGGTAAATATTCCATGCAAAAATCACTTCAGCTAATCTCTTCAAAATTCTCATTATAAAATCCTAACAAAACTTTTCTTTGTGACTTGGACAGCCTTTTTAAAGTCAGAGGGATGCTCTCATTTTTTCAAAATTCCTACTAACCTAATTCAGTGCCACACAATTCCTGAGGAAACAAAGATATGAAATACATCTCCAAGACTGGCATGCAGAAAGAATAACAAGGCTTGTGCTTATGAATGCTTATTCAAATTAAAATGAATACTGGAATTGGTAGAAATTAGATGACAAACTTGTACCTCTTGACCATTTTTCTCTCTCTCACAGTGTAAGAGGAAAAATGTATTTGTGGGATTATTTTTATTTTCATTATAATAAAAATTAGTATAAATGGATTTGGAGGTCAGAGGAGACAGCTGAGAGGTATTTGATGTTATACATTATGTGGAATGGGAGACCTGATGAAGGAAATTGTCTCTTGGGGAAGCAAGGGCAGCAATTTTCAATCACTAATTATGTGTGTAAAATGAAACAGAAGAACCCCAGTGAATCACATTTCAGCTGAGAAGCATGGGCTTTATTTTCTTTATGTTTTAAAGAATTAATTTTGCTACAAAAGCTTTCAGACATTAGGTCTTGCTAGCCTTTGCTACAAGTCTAGGTTGAAGTCAGTTTTGTATAAAGATTGACTTAACATTGAATTTTCTTGTGATACTTAACTTGTAATTTGTTCATTAGGAGCAGTTACATAGAAGGACTTTTTAAATTCAATTAGTAATGTGAATTTGGACTTCACAGATAGGTACTTTAGAAGTTCTAAAGATGAGGGTGAGTTGCAAAATGGATCCATCTATTCACAAATGGGTAGTGTTTATGGAGTGAGCTGATACTAGCCACTACTTAGCAACAAATTATACTGTTATTGGATTGGATTGCCTATAAATTATCACCTGAAGGGGAGCATTAGCTCTTGTGTGTGGAGGTGTGTGTAAGGGAAATACTCTGATGTATCAGACCGAGAAGAGCTGACCAGATGTTGGTAAGATACATAACACAAGAACAAAGACATTAACTAGTGAAGAAGGACAAGAAGTGACTTTTTTCTCCACTGCAGAAATTGACTTTCATGTATTACACAAGATGTAGAAACACTAGTCTTTGAATTCTCTCTGTGGAGGGAATTTTCTTACTTTTTAACTTTTTTAACAGTATTAATTCCTGAAATAATTGTAACTTGCAAGTATCTGAAGTTAATGCTAATCTTGGGGTATGAGCCTGGTGCTTTTATGGCTAATTAAATATGCTAACACAGCTGTACAGGACATGCAGCCTGAGCTTGTGGGGGTTAAAATTGAATCACAATCTGAATGGGCAGTTTGCCTGTGCAGTCTGAGGTAAATGATCTGGGCAACCATAATAAGGTAGACAATAACTTTGAATTAAGTTGTAGCAGTTAGTAAATGTGAAATGCATGTATCAAGCTTGGTTGTACTACTCAAAGCATTCAGAAGTGTGACACCAAATACATTTTCCTTCAACTGCTGTGGGCATATCTATGCTAACAATCAAACTGACATAATTATTCATTTTCACCTCTCCACTGTTCAGCAGTGTCCTTGGTTTTCTCTTTTGTTACATTACCTTGTGCAGTGGGTATTAATAGCTCTCTCTCAAAGACTAGACTCCCAGAGCTGTCCAGCTTGAACGCAGTATCATCTTCACCACCAAGCACTATGAAGCTGAAGGTTTGGTTTGGGTGTCCTTAAAAGCTGTAAAATGAGGAGGTTGTGCTGCTATGAAGGGTGTGGTTTGTGTAGTCTTATCCCTGCCCCAAGACTGTAGATGCCATGGGAGACAGTGTTAATGGGAGTTGAGATACCCAGTGTCCCATTTTTTCCATTAGTTTCTTCCTGTAGTCAGTTAAATTCAGAGAAAGGTATATTTCCTTTAGACGTAATAGTAATGAGTAAAACTCTTTTAACTTTTTGGGGTTTTTTTTTCCGCAGTTCATTGTAGTAATGGTTACTCAGCTGTGGAAATGCAGCAAGATTGGGTAAAGTGCTGATATCACAGCTGGATGTTACATTTAGAAATGCACACCACCAAATAACAGTAACTGGGTATTGCTTTGATACAGGATCTTTTAAAAAAAAATCTTTCTCTGTCTTTCTGATTTCTGCTGTGTACTTTTGAGTCTTTTTTCATTGAAATTGGATAATTAGTGCTTTTCTGACAATTAAGCTCTGCTCTGTCCTTTTCTCTCTGGGACAGCAGGAAGGAGTTTCAAAGAGTGCCATTGGAGAGGCACAAGTTCCTCACTCCAGTGAAGTTAGAGCACTGAGGCCAATCAGAGCATTGGTCTTCTCACTAACCTTTCTGCTCCTGTGTTTTTAGGAAAAAAAGGCTGTATTTGATAGTGGTATCATTATCACAGTTGTTTATTTATTGTTATTACTATTGCATGTACATGGTACTCTTTGTCTTTGCTCTTTGTTCACTCTTTACCTCTGAAAATAGAAGACTTTTGCAGAAAATTACAGGTCAATGATTCAGTTTTGAGTTTCCTCCTAAATATTAGGAATTTCGTGGGGAATAGTATCAGTTATCAATGCCATTTCCTTTGGATGGTGCAGCTTGTTAAATAGATACTTTCATCGATTATTGATTAGTTAGAAAGACTTATGATGATGAGAATTTTCAGGTGAAATAAGGGATAGCTCTTACACAGGGGACACTGATGTCCATCCCTGCCAGAATAACCTTCTGGCTCAGCTGTGATCAGTGCAGACAGCACAAATGGTAGTGAAAAGCCCAGTGCTGGAGCCACCTGGCCTAGATGTACACTGTGCCTGCACAAGAGTCTTCAGTGGGGGGCAGGAGGAAGAGGGGATCCCCTTGAATTAAAGAGCATTAGAGCTGCCTCTGTGAAAAATCATCTCATTGTGAATTCCTCTGGTTTTGGACTTCACACTGTCGGTTCAATGTGCTGCCAGCTTCTGCCATGTGCAGTAGCAGACTGGTGCAGTGTTGTCTGGGTGGTCCTTACTTCATCCTCTGGTCTGAAAGAGCTGCACTATGACTAAAACAGGGACTCATTTGAGCTTTATTCTGAGCCGTGCTTTTAATGCATTTTAGTCTTGTCAAGTTTCTGTGCCACAGTGCTCTTCTCCACTAGTTTTTCTGGGGTATCCAGAAATACCTTTCTGATTGAAAATAGTTTTTTGAAATGAAGGAAGAAAATGGAAATCAAAGTGTGCTTGAGTTGGCTTCGTTGTTTCACTGTTTTCAAGGTGACCAAGGTGCAGCATCATGACATTTTATGTGTAGAATTTCTAGTCTTGAACAGTAATATATGAAGTTGTAAAATTTCATTGTAAAAGTAAGTTTCACTCTAACATGGTAATACAGAGAATGTAGTAATAAAAGGCAATTATGAACTGTTCTTTGGTTTCTGATAATCTGTTTCATGATCCTCAGAAATTTCAGTTTTGAAAGATCAAGCGTGGGCCTTTCCAGTATGTGGCGCAGACCAATAACTGGAAGATTAAAGACTGCCATTTTAGAAATGAAGCAAAATTCCATACTTGCTAATGTTGCTAATTAACAAGAGGTTAATATGTGTACATCTGCTTTAATTTGTAATGCTTAAGTCATCTGTATCTATTGGCTTTTGTTTCATGTTTTGTTTCAGACATCTTTTGTTTTTGTTGTTTTTTTTTCTTATCCATCTTTAATTCTAGAACAACCAGAGAATGGTAATGATGCTACTGAGTTGGGCAACTTTATCATACCTGAGATTAGTGTCACAAGTGTGGCTGGAGAGAGGACCGGGAATGGGGAAAAGAGCAGAGCTCTAGCAGACAATGATGTTCAGCATTTACAGGGAGTACAGGAAACAGCTACAGATCCTAGAACTGACAGCAAAGGCATGCCAGAAATCAGGAGGCAAAAATCTGTAAGAAAAATGATGGAGGATGGAATAAACTCATCTGGCAGAGTGCAGTTTTAGCAGAGCACTTGTAGCTGCACTCTAAGGTACCGCTGTTGATTGAAAGGGTCACTGCTGCATGTTCTGAGAATTAAAGTATGCAGTTAATAGATTTGCATGTGTAATAACACAGTTGCATGTATTGCACACAGCTTTGTCTGTGCCACACACGATAATGACATACATACAAGTAGATGTATTTAATCTGGAGAAAATGCACTGAGACTCAACATACCTTTGAGTTTATTAAGCATATTTATGTAACTTTACAAAATCCAGTGATAAATGGTAGGAAAAGTCCATCAAAGTGGATGTTAAAAGTTCCTTGCTATGTAACTCAGATTTCCCAAATTCTACCTTTCATGGTATACTGGAGATCTCATGTTGTGCTTGAGTTTCCAACTCTTACCACCAGACCTGTGATGCAGAAAGTGACCTTTCAGTCCTAAAAGCATTCTTGGTTTGCTAAACATGCAGGTGCCGTATTGGGTATCCTGGGGCATTGATCAGATACCTCTGTAATTAACAAGCTTTGCCAAATCCTGTAGTGGATCACTTGCTCAAAATAAGATTTACACTTTTTTTGTTGTTCTGTATGGTATTTTCTAATGTCTAAATTTCTGATTTCCTGCATGAATTAACAAGACTGCATTTTTTTTTTCCTTCAAAATCACAACAAAATGAGATTGGGGGCATGCTTTTTGATGTAGCTAATGCAGCATTACTTGCTGTAACTCTATATCCTAGTGAACCTTAATTCCAAATATCATGGAATGGGTAAGCATTGCATTCTGTTCTCTGTTCTACTGCTTTATGGCTTCTTGCTTATAAATATCAAAATTGAACGATATGTAAAATCAATGAACGTGAGATGGTCAATTGCTAATTTTTTATTTCTATTTCTACCATGCAGATAATTCTGATTTAGCAATTGAAGAAGAACTGATAGAAGTATCTGAAACGGATGAAGGATTTTACTCTAGGGCTACTTCTGGTACGAGTCAGTCTGCCCTATCTAACAGCAGCACCCCGAGCAGCAAGAACCTCTTAGGGAAGAGCCAACGAAGGTCTGGAGGAAGCAAACCTGGAGGAAAGGAGGGGGAAGCCTGCAGAGAGCATTTATCACGGAAACAAACTCAGAGAGCCATGAGTGAGAATCTAGAGCTTGTCTCTCTGAAGAGACTGACACTGACAACCAGCCAGTCCCTGCCTAAGCCTGGCAGCCATAGCCTGGCCAGAACGACCACTACTGTGTTTAGTAAATCCTTTGAACAGGTCAGTGGTGTCCCAGTTCCAAATAATCGTGGTGGTGTCTCTGGTACAGAAGCAAACAGGTTTTCAGCGTGCAGTCTTCAGGAGGAAAAACTGATATATGGAACAGAAAGAACAGATCTGCCTATTTTAAACAAACAACCTAATCAGCAGCGACCTCCTAGTATTAGCATAACTTTGTCAACAGATTGATATTAAATTGGCCAGTATAAAAAATAAGTTACTGAGACTATCCTGATATTGGTACATTAAGCTCTTAATATGCCATACATTACTTCCTTAAGTCTCAAACCCATAAATTCTTACTTGGCTCATGTTTGACAGTAATAGTGAATAGACAGCAGTTACAATTACTTTGAATCAGCTTCTGATAGCTTTACAGCTTCATGAAAATGTATACCTTCACTGGCTGAGCAAGCAAGCATTAATTGGTTGGTTGTCACTGACCAAGGTGTGTGGCTTCTTAAAGATGTACAATGTGGGAACAAGCAGAGTGTCTCTCCCAGATTTTACTTTTTGTCTTCCATTTGGCATAGGCAAAACTGCAATTACTCAGGGGTTTTTTAGGAGGAGTCTTGCGGTATTGTCATGCAATTTTGGAAGAGCACTGTAAGAACAAACATTGTCTTAGATGTAAGCTATGCTTACATATGAGGTTAAACTAGAAGCATCACTTCAGTGTTTGATGTTCTGGTGGCTTTTGTATTGGTAGTTAGTACATGTAGCAATGTTCGTACTTCTTTATGCCTGTGGAATTTTAGATGCATTTTGGTTTACCTATATGTCTTCAAAACTGGGCCTAAATTAATACAGCAGCAGTGCTTGTGGCTGGGAGTTATTATCAATTGCTGTAATAGTCACTCTTTAGACTTAAAAATTATGTGGCATACTGTTTCTTGAGGATTCTTAAATATCAGTTTCAAAACTACTCAGTGAGAAGTCAGTCATCAGTATTTTTATTGCCTGTTGGGAGGAGATGTGCTTGTGTACTACTGTGATGTGGAAATACAAGCCCTTTGCACTGACTCAAGCAAATCAGGGGTGTGAATGTGCTTAACATGAATTTTGTGCTTGAGACAAAGAGAATACTACCAAAGGATGTGTACTTTCAGTAACTTGCAAGCACAAAGGGGAACTATAATGTAAATATAACTAGCAGTGTAATTCCTAGGGTTTTTTATATCTATTATTTTTCTAGTTTGAAATTCTAAACCAGCAACCTGTTCAAGGTTTTACCTAACCATTAACCTTCAGTGAGTTTGACAACAACTTTTATAATGTTAAGATTTTAATTAAAAATGGACGTGAAAACTTCTTAGGCAGAAATCTGAAGAAGCAGTTGCTAACAAAACCACTCCAGTTGCAGTTATTAGCTGATGAACAGATAATATATTATTATGAGTGGAGAAGTAGGATGAAGACCTAAGGCATAGTTGCTCCCAAATGTCCAGAGTTCTGCAGCTGTTAATCCATTATTGTCAAGAACATTGTAAAAAAACAAACACTAAAATTTTGGTAGATTTTCCCATTTGCTTGGAGATAAGTTTTAGATACTTTTGTCTTTAACTGAAGCACAAGTAACTTTTAAACAGCTAATGTTATTGAAGTTCATAGCAATTAATAAGCTGGTTAATCAGTGAAAAAAAAAGTAAGTTGTATAGTTGTACTAATAAGACCACAGGCTAGATGTATACATTCCTGAGAATTCACCAAAGTATGCAGAATAATCCCCTCAGTCTGTAGATGTTTATATATACCTGAACACCTGAGTTTAAGGGAAAATGCCATTTTCTCATTCTTCATTTTGTTGTGTGACACTGTTCTATTCTAGTAATGCAGTACTTCATCTTTTTATAGCAAAGTATTTTTCTAATTTTACACAAAAACTTACATTCCTAATGGATAAACTACAAATTTGCCCTGTTTAGTTTTTAGTACTTTGGCCAGTGAGAAAAACTGGTTCTTTGAGGTTGTTTTTGTAAGTATTTTTTACAGCAGAAAATCTAGTCTCGTTTTTATAGGCTTTTCTGCAATACACATTAGACAGGAGATTTGTTTCACATTGACTAATGCATCTGGCTGCTGGACATGCATAACCAAGAGCAGCAGCAGGGTGGGTGTTAGGCAGCTGATGGTAGCCATTGGCTATCTCTACACACACTGAATGTAGAGCTCTTCCTTCCCTTGAAATTCGATCTAAATGTTGCAAAGAAATAACCTGCAGAATTCACAGCAGTTTCCTAATCTGTTTTTGCAGTGTAGGATCTAAAGAACACATTAGAAAAAATTTGCAGTAATTTAAATTGACATAAAACTAAAAGAGTAGATAAATCAAATTGCAGTAGACAAATATTTGTTGTTATGGTGTTAGTTGCAAGGTAGTGTTGAGGGGCTAGAATTTTTGAGAATTCTGCTGGTTTTGCTTTGTTTCATTTAATTAATAATTATTTGTTACCTCCATGGTAGACTCTTTCAAGCTGGGTGTTGGTGTAAAAGATATTTATCATACTGGGAAGATTTAGCTCTAAATAATTAGGATTTCAAATTAGTATCTAAAATGCCATAAAGTGTAGATATGTAACATAATGTTTCCAGTAATCTTGGCCACAAGCCAAATGGTGTTGAAATGAAGTTAGTTTTTCCTTTTATTTTATCCAGCTGGTCTGGCTCGAACCCAAGACATAGGCTCATGTTGGTACAACTGAAATAACATAAGTCCTTATTCTTTTTTGAGAAAAGGATAAAAGGAAAGGTTCTTGGTACTAAAGATTGTTCTGTCCCTACATATGTGGCTTCATATAAACATGTTTGCATTGGTCTCTGGAGAAACTTACCCAGTGATGAGTGTGTTTTTGTGAGCTGACATCACGCCTTCATACTGATGGAGTCTGAAGAAACTTTGAGTTGTGCGTCTTTCTTTACTTAAAAATTGAAAAGTTTAAAAAAAAAAAAAAAAAAAAGGCACAAGAGAGCAGAGTGAGGGCAGAATTATTTGTTGTCCAAATATCCATGGTGCAGGATTAGGAGAGGGGTGTGAAGAGTGGTGGGGGAAATAGGGCAGGAAGCAGGTATTTCTAAAATTGTTAAACTCTGGGGGTTTGAGCCATATTCAGTCACCTCCGACTGTCAGATGCAAAATCTTTGTTAAAGAAGTAGATGTCTTCTAACAGTGTAAAGGAAACCTATTAAGACACCACATATTACAGTCTGCCTGGGAGTGGGTAGTTCTGATGAATACCTTCCAAACATACACAGCTGCACCATTCTTCTGGGAAAATGTTCTGTAGGAGTGAATCATCTCACACTGTAATAAGAGAAGTTGTTTCAATGCTGACGTTTATAACTGACCTTACTGTTCCAAATCAGAGGGCACTGTTTCCAAGGGTGGCTTTGAACAGCAACACTTGCAAAACTCATTGAGGCTGAGAAGAATTATTTTTGTTCTGAGAGCGTGTAACATTTGTGCAAAAAGTGTATGACCTCTAACCACTTGCTGCAGAGCTGCAATGATTTTTCTGAATGGATTTAAATGTCTTGAATTACCTTGATTACCTAATAAATTTGAAAGGTACAGAAATAGAGCTTTTTTAGCCACACTTCTCTCTAAGGAGGTTTCCTATGAGAAATTCTAGAAATTTCTAATGTAATTGTCCAATACCTTTTGTTGGTGTTAGAGGCTTACAGTGCTGTATATAGATGTATAATATATTGCCTTTTGTATTTGTATAATTCTACTTCTACGACTAGATGGGCACATTTGATATTCCCTGAAGTCTGTGGAATATCTGCATCAGTCTGTAGATGTCTGTGTTCACATGAGAATCTGAATTTAAGCAACTGCCACACTTTAATTCTTCAGCTCATTGTGTGACACTGTTTTAGAAGCACAGTTTTTCACCTTTTTTGCAGTGAAGTGTTCTCTTGATTGTACATGAAAACTTACATTCCTAATGTATAGGCTACAAGATTGTCTTTTTAGTGTTTAATAATTTTGGCAGTAAAATAAATTTGGGTTTTTTTGAAGTTGTATGCTTTTGTAAACACTTTGTACAGCAGAAAATTTTGCCTCTTTACAGACTTCATTGACACACACATTACATAGCAACATATTTGTTCAGTTTTCATTCTATACATCCAGAAGTCATAGCAAGGTTGACTTAAAATATGCTGAATACCCGTTTTTACAACTAGGGTCTACAAGTGCAGGCCTGTCAGGAAGGACACCATGGTTGAGAAGCGCTGATGGGGGAAGGGGAATTCAAGCAGATGAGTTGCACATTGGCAGAAGCAGGTTGGGGTCCTGTCAGTAAAGCAGCACTTCTTGGGCAGCTTCGTAGTTTTGGTGGTGTGGATATTAACAGTGGTTTGATACCCTGGACACAGTGCAGATTATGTATCTCTGGGGGCTGTTCTTGCTGGTAACAACAGAAGCAAAGGTGGCAGTGAGTACCTTGGCCTTTTCTGTATCTCCTGTCAGCTGCTCCTCTCTGCCCCACTCAGCTGTTCCTTCCTGTTGCTGATGATCTCTCTGTTAGATCTTTTTTTCCATTGTCCTTCACCTTCTTTGCCATATTGCACTTCATTTGAGCTTTGTCTTTCCTAACCCCACATGTGCATGCTTTGATGGTGCATCTCCACAGGTTACCTGCTCTTGCTTCCACCTCTTGTCTGCTGCTTTTTCATGTCTAGTCCAGATCTCCTGGTTCATGATTCCGTGCCCTCTGCCGCCTGTGCTTGCTTTTCTGTGTTGTAGCCATAGACCATTCTTAAACCTGGAAGAGATGGTTGTTGAACATCCTCCAGCTCTCCTGGGCCTTTCTCTTCAGGATGGTCTCCCATGGGCATCTGCAGAGAAATTCCTTTGCAAGGCAAGCTCTGTTCTGTAGGTCCAGGGTCATGATCCTGCATTTAGCTCAGGGTTTTTTTTCCTTTGCCCTTACAAATGTAGTCTCTGGTGCAATGCTGTAGAGAAACCTGGATGAATGAAAGAGCTGTAGTAGAGGGAGCAGTGGGAGATCTCACTGCATAGATTCCTGGTTTTCAGATGTCAGTCTTTATCTTTTGAATGGAGAAAATTAAATTTCCTTTAATTTAAATGGGTGAGAAAGGAAATGTGATTCCAATCATTGGAGTAGGTAGAAGTTTTCCTTTGCAAAAGATACAAATTAGACTTGATGCTGTGATTGTCCTGTAAGTGTGCAGGATTTGCAATTGCAGTTACAGTGAGTGAAAGTGCTTAAAATGGGCTCTTACGTCGTTTCAGGGTCAGGTAGCTATTGGTCAGTGAAAGACATCATCAATTGCAAGACCTTTTCCCTTCCCAAAATCCGATACTCCAAAATCCTGTCTGTATTTGAAGGATGAGAGTATAGCTGAGAGCCTGCTGGACAATTTCCAGCGAAAGGGGGTGTATTGAAGGTATCAAGGCAATTAGTAACGAGTTACAGAAATTACATTTGTTCCTACAGACTTCACAGCTGGTTGCCCGCACTGAGCTTGTAATAGTTGTTTTTCATGTTTTATGTTAATCTGGCTGTGTATTAAAGATGACTTCAGTATGGGGGTTTTCTCCCAGCCCACAGCTGCCAGGTAACAAATACACCTGCTAATTCAGGGTAGTGGGAAGAATGTCACAGTGAAACTGCAGAAGCCTTTGTGAAGCAAGCCTTCGTATCGCACGGTGCTTGCCTCGTTAACTTGATTCCTGAAATAAGGTTGTGTTTAATCATCTGCTACTCTACATGTGCAGGGACAATACAGAAATTTAATGGTGCGGAAGGACTTGTGGAAGTCAGTCTGAGTCACGCAGCACTTCTGACAAGTTGTTCTCATCAGCAGTGCTGACTAATCCTGGCAGTCCTCCACCTAGACTTGCTTGGTCTGGAGTACGATGGTAAGCTTTCGTGCTGGGAGAGGGCACATTTCAGAGGTGATAACAAGTGTCAGCTTCTGCCTCCACAACACACAACAAAGTAAATGAAAGCATGTCATGCATGGGCATAAGAAGTTCTTGGTGTGGACAGCATTTCTGCAATACAAATAGTCAACCAGGATAATGAACATTCAGTGCTTTGGAAAGACACTTTCTTCATGTATGAAATTTTGGAATCACAAAATGATTTGGGTTGGAAAGGGGCTGAAAGATCATCTGGTTTCAGTTCCCTTGCCATGGTCACCTATGTGGCCACCACTAGACCAGGTGGCTCAGAGCCCCATCTAACCTGGCCTTGAACACTTCCAGGGATGGGCATCCACAGCCTCTCTGGGCAACCTGTTCTGGTGCCTCACCACTCTCACAGTAAAGAATTTTTTCCCTAATATCTAATGTAAACTTACTCTCAGTTTGAATCCATTACCCCTTATCGAGTCACTACATGCACTTGTACATCGTCTTTGATTTCACTGAATCACTGAATATCACTCATTTAAAAATTACATATAAAGCATATATGTTATGTGTGTGTGTATTTTACACATATTGTTTTCCTCTTGAGCTATCAAGGTATGGAGATTGTAGAACTGCCATGGAGACTGCTGGAGCTGGCAAAAGCTTGTAACAGCTCTGGTGTCGATGACTTAGGATACCATCTAAAGCAGATGTAGCTAGGCACTGAATGGTTGTATTGTCTCTTGTATATTTTCCTCGTGGTTTTATCTGCCAGCAGTAAATTGATTTGAGTGCAAATTGTAAAGGCTCTTGAAGTTAGTCATTAAAGATGTTTTCTTTTAAAAAATCAGAGTACTCCTATTTTTTCCTTTTGCTTTTTTAGTTGGTAAAAAGCATTGTTTTCATTATTGTTAATAACCTGCAGTTCAGACTTCATTAATAATTGGGAGGAAATTGAGATAGTATTATATATGATAACATTTTGTGAACCAACTGTCATACCAAATGTCATCTTTCACCAGACTGTCTTGCCCCTAAAATATTGGTGTTTAAGAAATCTGCTGTAAAAAATCAGTAGAACTACTTTTACAAGGTAACAGCATTGATATTTCTTAGGAAATTGTTTACTTGTTAGTTCATTGGGATTTATATTCCTCATTTTAGCCATTAGAAAATACCAATCCAGCTGCTCTTTAGCAAAACTACTGATTTCATCTCTCCCTGTAGTGACTGTAGAAAGATACAGGCACTGTCAAACCGATTCAGGAGATCCTGAGCTAGGAAGATCCTTTCTGACACCCACGAGGTGTTTATCCCATGTCTTCCTCCCTTCTCACCCTGAACAACTGGCTTAGCATTGCTGCCTTCCTGCTGATTCTGACTGAATTGAATCCCTACATTCCCTTTCTTACTGAATTAAGCCAAAAGAAGCTTTAGCTCAGCATCAGTGGCTTCAGCAGAGCTCTGAATGTCAGCAGCTGTCCCTTGTGCTAAAGGCCTTATAAGCAGGCAGATGTCTGGGAAGAATAGATCTGGTTTAGTGGTTCTCTGGCCAGCCTCTGTAAAGATCAGCTTGAAATAATGTGGACAGGTGCTGGGATTAAAGATTCAAACTGCATCTGTTCAGATTATGTGACTAATAATGAAGTAGTTGCCTTTTCAACCATTTTCAAATGTCTAAAGTAGGGAAGGAGGAAAGAGAGCACAAATCTCTCTGTATCGTTCTCGTTTTTACTGTTCTTGCTTTATGATCCCACTGAAAAGCATGTAATACTTTTACCAGCTTTTGGATTTTAAGGGACAATAGCAGCAAAGCCATTAAAGCTTCCTCACAAGTGGATGACACATGTTCAGCCCTAGCTGAGTCCTCTGACAAATCTTGATCCTTAACTATTTGGGTTGGGAAAGAGCTCCTTGACTCCCTTGCATGCTGTATCAAATTCTTATCTTTAAGCTTCCTTGGTTATCCATGAGAACTTGATTTTTCCTGCTGGCAGCACAGGAAGTCATGCTACAAAAGCACTGAACAATTCCTGCTAGTTTCCTGCTTTGGCATCATTGCACAAAATAAAAGGTGCTTATGGATGACTAAGAAATTACTGAGCAATGGATTTTTCCAAGATCCCCACTGTGTGACCCACCTTTTTCATAAAGCCTGGCACGTGTGATGCATACTGCATCATGATATATGTGCCCCATTCTCCATGAGTGATAAAGTGTTACTGTACCTTAGGAGCCATACTGGATAAAAAATGATGAAGTTTGGGAGCACAAAGTATTTTGATGCATTCTGGTAATGGTGAGATGAGTAACTTCTTAAATACACCAACAAAATTAGTTACTAGGTAGATCTACTTATAAGGTACTCGACGCCATAATTCAATTTCAGGTAGAAAAGCAGCCCCTTGAAAGATCTTGATTTGCTCTTGAGATACTGAACAGTTTTAATGTGCCTTGACATTCAGTAATAATCCCTGTAATTATTCCTTCCTACTCCAATAAGAGTAGGCAGTGTACTGCACCAGTGCTGAGGGATAGTTCTGCTTTGTGCTTGAAAGGAGGAACGTGTCATACAAAGCACGCTTTGTACTGAGCTGGGGGAAAGAGGTGACTGGGAGGCAAAACCAGAGGCTTTAAGAGCAGCTCAAAATGTCGCTTCCTCTCTGCCTGTCTCTGAATGAATGAAGAAGCTGCACAAAATGAGACACACATAAAGCTGAGAGCTTTTGGAAGAAATCTCTCCTCCCACCTAACTGCAAGGGCAGGCATCTTCCCGTCAGGCAGAACTTGTGCTATGGCATTCTGCCCCTTCCCTGCCTCTGCTTCCTTCTTGGAGCAGAAGCGAAGTGCTGGAACTAGCACAGTAACAAATACAGGGAATTTAGCCCTGAAACAACCTGCCATGGGACTAGAAGAACATCTGTGGGTAGTACACTGGTGGCTGCACTCTTCCATGTAAGTTTAAGTGCTGATGAATTTCTTGGCATGCTTTGCTGTCAAGAAATGCATAACTGGTACCTTTTGGAAAGCACAAATTTAAATGCTCAAGGAAGTTCTAGCCAAATGATAGAGTCTCTGGTATTTGCCACCTTAAGAAGGAGAGGAGACTTGTATGGAAAGTTGGCATTGAACATAAAATTGATTTAAGGAATATACTTGAGCACACTTGTAATGAACTGAATGAAGAGGGAGCAGAAGAGAACGTTCAGTCTAGTGGGGTCAGAAAGTCTTTGTGGTCAACTATTGCTAGAAGAAATAGCTGAATTCAACTTCTGTAAAGGAAATTAAAATGTAAGTACAGATTCTTTCACTATAAAAAGAGAACAAGGGAAAAAACACAAAGGGGGAGGAGCAGGAAGCAACTGTAAGAAAGTATTTTCCAGAAGATTGACATTGCCACCCCACGGCCAGTCAGGACAAGGGCAGAGTGATGCCCATCCGAAGGCCAAAGGTGTTCTGTGTCGGTGTCACTCAGCGCTGCTTCTGGGCAGTGCCAGTGGAAGGAGGGGCAGCCCGGGCAGTGCAGGGCCTGAGCTGTGCCTCCTTCCCCCCGCAGGCAGCGGTGACCCCGCAGCTTCCCTCGGCACGCTCTGAATAGAGGAACTCGCTATGCCAGCAAGAACTGCCCGGTGACTCACAGGGTCACTGCCTGATCTGCTCTCCGCTATCACAGCAGATAACATTTCCTTGAGGTTTAAGCAAATGTAATAGAAGTCTTCATGTGGTTCGTGGCACTGTGCTACACGAAGTACTTGCATTGACCTTTTTCTTTGTGGCTTTCACTGCCTGAAGGGATGACATGAAGCTCAGCAGGGTTACAGTCCTGAAGGCACTTTGTGGGTCATTTTGTCGGAAGTGTGATCCAACCTGACCACTTTTGCCCGAATTTCTCACTATCTGCTCAGTGGGCAGGTTATTAGCTAGCATAAACTCCTCTCTAGCCTTGCCAGTCACTCCTTCTAACTTGTACACTATTCTGACAGGCAAATCAAAATGTCAAGTCGAATAAATCATCAAGTCCCTGCTAGGGAATATGAGCAGGCCACCATATGGAAAACAGGAGGAAGTAAAAAAGGAGATTCAGGCAGCCTTTTCCCTATGGACTAATATACAGTCCAAAGGAAAGGAAACAGCGTGAGAGAAAATACTGACTCTTTCAACAGCAAACGTGAGACCGCTTGTGAAAAAGGCATATTGTATATGTGGCTCTACGCAGATATTTACTATATGTAATCTGATAGATAGAAAAGTTATACTATATTAACATTAGAATAATGTAGTGAATGTAGTTTTGTAATTAACAATAAGTTATAGTACAATAGAAGCTGTGTATGTGTGTTATATTTTTTTTGCTCAAGAAGAAAAATTCCTCAGCAGAGAGATAACATTCACAGAGGCCCCTAAACCTTACAGAGGCCTCTAAACTTTCCAGTGAAGAAGAATTTATGGCCTCTTATCCACAGAACCTAACTTTCTCAAGGACGTATGCTCTCATGTGTTCTTTTAATTAACAGAAAGCTTTTGTGACAAGAAACAGCTGAAAATTACTTGTTTTACGTAAGATATGAATAGTCATAAACTGAAGGCTTAAAAAAGAAGACTTCTCTTTGTTCTGGGCCCTTCTCCTTCCTAGCCTTTGTCTGGGAGGGAGGGGGGACAAAAGCCCGGGCTACCTTCTTTGCTCTTGTTGTCTCATTATTTGTCCTGTCTCTGAAAACTTTTTTTAAACTTTTATTATTGTATTAATTTTTTTGTAACCAATTTTTATTCTTTATTAAATATTCATAAATTTCAAAAAACGAGTGATTGGCGTTTATCACACGCTGGATCATTTTTCACACATGATGTACCTCTTTGTAGATGTGCACGTGACTGTCATCAACTGAACTCACCCCAATCATACTTCTTGGGAAAATTTTCTGTGGAGTTATCTAAAAGTTGACTGAATTATCTGAAAAATTATATGGAAAACTATGAGAACTTTGCTAGAAGAGAAATACTGGTTAGTTAATTAATAAAACAGGTAAAACCTAACTTTTTCTAAGCTACTGCATTGTATAGATGAAATGAGAGTTTTGCTGTCGTAGTTGATCTGTGCTAATTACAGCAATTATAATACTTGCAGAGAAGGAAATTTGCAAAAAGTATATTAAATGTTCGGCACTCAGCTGCTTGTCAGCTGAAAGGAAGGCAAGTTAATTGAATGTAACAGTCAATCTTCTTTCTGTTGTTAATCAGTGGTTAATTATAATGTGCAGCTACACGGCCATATGTCACTTGCTGTGACATAAGAGTAACATGTCGCTGTTATTGATCACTGCACTGGGGAGCTGAGAGCTGCTGTACCCCTGTGCTATATGCCTTACAGAGAGGTGACTGCTTTCAGTGTTGCATAAAATTAATTTTCATTCAAAGTGTAGAAATTAAGGTAGGCCATATATCCTACCAGACTCTATCATATGTATAGTACATTGTATTCGTCTGATTTTTGAATGGTAAATAGATGTAAAAAATCAAAGAATCATTGGGGTTGGAAAGAATCTTTCAGATCATTGAATCCAACCACTAACCTAACACTACCAAGCCCACCACCAAACCACATTCCCAGTGCCACATCTATGTCTTTTAAGTACCTCCAGGGATGGTGGCTCCACCACTTCCCTGGGCAGCCTGTGCCAATGCTTAAGAACCCTTTCAGGGAAGATTTTTTTCCTAATATCCAATCCAAACCTCCCCTGACACAACTTGAGGCCATTTCCTCTTGTCCTGTCACTTGTCACCTGAGAGAAGAGACTAACCCTACCTTTACTCTGGAGAGCACCAAGGTCCCCCCTGAGCTTCATTTTCTCCAGGCAAAACAGCCCTATGTCCCTCAGGTGCTCCTTGTAAGATTTGTGTTCTAGACCTCTTACCAGCTTCACTGCCCTTCTTTGGGGCATAAAATAAAATAGATGAAGTGGCAGAAAGATCTAGGAGCAGGCACAGCATTACTGAAAAGAGAGCTATTGCCAAGTGCAATTTTTCTGTAGACTTCTTGAAACTAAGCAGAGCTGCTCATAACTGATTTAATGTTCCTAGGTATCTAGAAATTGACTGCTTTTAATTTATAACAGCTTTGGTCGTCCACTAAAAAAAGGAGAATTGTCTAAAGGACTGCTTTTCTGTTGTTGTCCATTTGATAGTTTACTTGTGCCTGCTCTAAAACACTGCTTAGAAACCAACCATGGTTTTCAAATTAGTGTCCCATAGAAATTGATCCTCTGTCTCTCTCTCCTGTCCTGATGGATTTTCAGGCTCTAGGACTGGTCTGTCTAGGTGCAGATAGCACAAATTACTGTGGGAGTGAAGAGAAAGCCAAGAAACAAAAGAAAAAGGTTTAAACCTCAGAGGCTGAGTGTTGGGTGCAGTAGAGCCCAAACTCATAACCTGCAGCCCCTGGAACTGGAGATGATGGCATAATTATCACAATTTAAAAAAGGTAGTAAGCAGTATGCACTAGAGTACATTGCCAGATATTCCTGTAAGTTTGCTCTGAGTAAGCACTTTTCATCTGTGAGGATCAAGCAGAATCTAACAATGTGTGTGAGGTAAGAGGAGTAATTCAGCATGGCAGAGAAGGTGGCTTAATGAAGCTGATCAGGCTAACAGTGAAAGGGAGGCACTTTCCAACACAGATCCATTATGTCTTCCATTCTGCTTCAGGTAGCTCGGTGCTGGACATGGCATACAAAAATGTCATGTTTTCTGATGGCAGGAAAACCATTATTAGTCCTGTTTATTAGACTGTGCATTAGCCAGTGTGTTTAATCATTTGTCTTCCCTAATAGCTAAAAAAAAGTGAGAAACATGTTGAAAAGGGGAGTTGAGTCTTTACAACATTTATTTGTTTGAAGGTGAGAAAGTATCCTGTACCCTCCCTCACCTATAGGAGAAAACACACTACTTAAACCTTTATTTCTTCACCTGTGTCTGGAAAACAGGGAATCGGGTATCTGCCTGAATATCTACCCTTACTTACATTGAGGACTCCAAAGCATGGATAAAACAATTAAAGGAAGATTATGTAAAGATTATTGCTTTGCCCATTGAGACTAGAGCCTTTGATGTCACTTCCTCCTCATGACAGCTGCAGCCAGAAAGGCTTGCTCCAAAACGAGGGCACAGCATTGATCTGATTTCAATAGATCAGCTACAGTATTGCTTTCTTCTGTCACTAATCACAGCACTTCATGGGAGGCTCCAGCATCCTTTCAAAATATTTCCACTTGCCTGGAATGAAGGTGGATGTTCTGTATTCTATCAGCAGACATCTTGACTTCTGAATTCAGTAAGAGTGGCAGTGTTGATGCCTGTGAGAGAAGAATGTCCTCCTTCATCTTAGGCTGTGTTTTTATTGCACCTACCTTAAACTTCCTTTTTTTATGTCCACTGTTTCCTAGAAGAACATCACTTGCATGCAGATTATTACTTGAAAGTCAATGGCTTTCAAATTTATTTTTTCCAGACAAACACTGAGATACCTCATGGAACCAGAGCTTTCAACACACGAGCTCTGAGCTTCTGTAGTGGCTTGCTCTGTTTGGTCCAAGGTCTTTAGTGCTGTGGCCCTGGTTTGGAGCATCTCTGGAGGTCACCTTGACTGCATACATATGGTGTCTGCTCAAAAGGTGTATCAGTCATGTAGCATAAGAACCCTCTCTAATTTGACCAAACCTTGGGTTGCTCCCTCTCAACCTTGGTCCTCTTAGGAACACACAAGCAGAAATATCACTCAAACACCAGACTGTGTGGGGCAGCATGCCCAGAAATTCTGGCATTTGAGTTGAAAATGTGTTTATATATCCCACTTCCTGCATTTGTCTGTGTAGTTATGGTATGGATCTGCTTTTTCAGGCAGAAACAAAAATACCACTCCACCTTTTCCCTTTTACTCAGATGGTGTTTTGCAGTGTAAGAAATAAGGAGTCCTTCTGCATAAGGAACACCTACCCATTTATGATGCTTGTGAAGGAGGAAAATGGAATATCTCTGTCCAAGAGTCAAAACAGACATGACAGCGCTGATACCATTGGCAGCCTATGCATTCATAAAAGTGTTACAGCTTGAGGTAAATGGAATTTGTTTGTCCTTGTTGCATGATGGACTGCAAGTTTTCAGATAAGATGGTCTTCTAATGGTGTTTATCAGACTTTTCACCTTTCCTCTGTGTTAACAGAAACTCTAACAGCCCCAAGGTGAGTGAGAACAAACACAGTTTGTGACAGTAGTGCAACCCTGCCTCTGGAGGAAGGGAACCTACCCCACTATTTGAAGATATTCTATAGTTTAGGTGTAAAGGTATTTATTCAATAATTTCAGTTTCTTCTCACTGGGCTGGTCAGGCCAGACAGTGTTGCTTGTTGAACAGCACTATGATTTTTCTAATGGTTCATATTTCACTTGCTAGATCTAATCATGACCTTCCAATCAGAGAGCCACTTGCCACCTATACAGGGCTGGGAGGGACCATGAGATTTTCTTACACAGAAATGCCAGCATGTTAAAATGCTCAGTTCCTAAATGGGACTTTTACAAGGAAAGCATGTCAGAAACACTAGTATGTGTCTTTTCCATTGTTTGTCTATGTGTTGTATTTAAAATATATAGAAGGAAATTATTTCAGTGAGGTTGGATGGGATTTTGAGGAGCCTGGTCTTGTGGAAGGTGTCCCTGCCTATGGCAGAGGGGTTGGGACTAGGAAATCTATAAGGTTTCTTCCAACCCAAACTGTTCTATGATTCTATGGTCCTATTCCATCTCCTGTCCACTCCTGGCAGCTTCCAAAGACTGTGCATGCGGCTGAATTCTGCACCCATGGTCAAAGATATTGCCATGACTGTTTTTGTATTATGGTCATATAAACTTCACAAGACAACTGTGAGAGGTGCCAGTCTTTCAGTCAGCTCCCCTCGGATTTCTCACTTGCAATTTGTTAACCAAAGCAGTATTTACCATCTACCTATCAGCAGATTGATAGAGCACCCTTTCCCTCTGTAGCCAGAGCAACGCACCAAACCTTTGCCTCAGCATGTACCTCATCTTCTTGGAGATTTGGTAGTCTGAGCTTCATTTGCAAGTGATGCCTGGGCTGGCCTCTTTGCATTGTGCTTCTATGCAAGCAGGTTCATGAGGCTTTTTTTTTTAGGGTTTTCCAATGAACTTCTTTATATTTTAATGAAAATGTTTATGTGATGGCTTCAAAACAGCTGTTGCACAGCTGAATGAGAGCTCACTACATTTTGGCAGTGGCTCATGCACCTCTTTTTTTGAGCTCCTGGTTATTGCCTTGCTGCCTGCTATGGAGCTGCAGCAGAACTGAGACCGAGCGCTCGTGGTGTGGCTGAAGTACTGTCAGTACCCAGTGCCTGGCTGCTTTCACTGCGTAATTAAACTTCAGCAGTGTAATTTTGAAGCTCTGTAGTTTAGCAATGCCTGAATTAAGACTCTTTATCCTTGAAGATTATCTAGCAAGTGGATTATTCGTGGTGCTGGGCTGCAGTGACCTGTCTTGCCTGACAAGTCAGAGGTTGATGTTGTCAACTATGAGCAAGGAAGACCTGAGCACCCCCAGTGGAGCAGCTTTTGTTGTCACCACAGGCTAGGCTCGACATCTTCCAATCAGGTCATTTCCTTCCTCCAGCTGGTCTTGGCAGTCATCTGAGAGTATCCCTCAGGTCACTTACCATGGTCCAGCTGTGTGAGGGAGCAAATTGGGTTTAAACCTATTTTTGCACATCACGTTTTTCACCCCTCAAATACATAGTTTATTGTGTGGCAGACACAGTTCTTAGCAAACCAGGCTTTTCTCCTCCCCAGAACTCATTTTTTGATTTGAGTGCCAAATATATATAAATGCAGAAGCTTGGCAAGCCTTCTAGGATCGATTGTAAGAGAAGAAACACAGAGTGAGTTTCTGCTCTTGAGCTCTACAGTTCTAGAGCGCTCCAGAGGACTGTGCTGGATTTAAGACATTTTACTTGGGTAGAAAAGCCAGTTTGTGATGTCAATAATGATAAAACATTTGGACACAAACTTGGTGTCTCAAAGATTTCACACTTATCAGGTTAGCAGTGCCAGGCATTGATCTCTAAGTAGCATCAACTCCTTATAGCACCTGCCCTCTTTCCCTTCAATTGCTGTGAGGGAGCAGCTCTTTTATGCAGCACTGAGCACACCACTAGTCCTTGCTAAATTAGCAGTGTGTAATGTTCTCAGTACATTTACAAAGACCAGCTCAAGGTTACAGCAGAGGCCAACTGGCTGGGGAGCTACCAGCAGACTTTTTACTTTCTGCAGAAACCTGACCTAAAATTGAAAGGATGAATATATAATTGTGTCAGAACAAACATGAAAGGTGTCTAAGATCAAATACAGCCAGCGCCCAGGTAACATCTGATCAGTCCTCTGAGAAAAGGCTTTTGCAGTACTTAACACAAGGACTTTGAGCCTCACTGACATCTGGCTGATGAGGTGAATGGACATACATACTGTAGCTTATTTTAGTGTTACTATGGTGAGGGAGAAGGACAAAGATATTTATTTCTCCATGAGGTTTTTACTGGGAGGTGCAAAGAGCCGTACAGTCTGCTGCCCTAATCTTGTCATTTACAGAAGTTGATACATGAACCCTATCAGAGCTTGTGAAAGAAAACACATCCAAATCTCCCTCTCTGCATGGTACAGCCCAGCCTTGCTGTAACTGAGCCCTTCTAGCAGTCTCCTTCTCTGGCTCTACAGATCCAGAATAGCATGGGGTGTTGGAAGGCATTATTCACGTGTCCTACCAACTTTGAGTAATACTGTGACTCTGGCTAAGTCCATATTGCCCTTGTATCAGGCCAACACGTTTTTTTTCCTCATTTTTGTTGTTCCAGGACTTACAGCACACTTTCTCAGCCTTCCTTCTTCACTTTCTTTCCAACCCTTTGTTTTACGTGTGGCTTTCCATGGAGTAATTTGCTTTTTATTAACTACTCAATTATGATCCAATGATTATTATACTTCTGTAGTGCATGGGTTTCCTCTAAGAAACTTAAATTCCATGTCTTGAAATGCTGTACAAAATCCATCTGCGTTGGGCAAACTTGCCTTCTGGAAAAACTGAAGGAGGAAATTATCATCTATGTACTTGCAGATAAATTGCCACAGAGTTTGTTACTATGCCATATCTTGGAAGAAATGCAAGAATTAGAGCAAGTAATGAGAATCTCTGTCCCTCTGTCTGTTGGGGAATTATGCTGTGGTCCTCAACAAGCATGACTGTTCATTTGTGTTACAGTGGGAAATGGCTGTAGCACAGGAATCAGTGTGAGAAAGCAGCATGAGATCTTATGAAAGAGAAGGTATTTATTTACAAAATCTTTAAGCAAGTTGATTTTATGCACTCAGACTCATTCTGCTGCAGAGTTAATTCTCTGACACTTGTATATTCTTGATCACCAACTCATAGAGTCCCAAGGGCCTGGCCAGGATCCCTTGAGCTTGACACAAAGAAATGGGGATGCTGCTGCCACTACAAGCCTGTGACTAGGCACAACAAAGTGGTTTCTGGACAGATCTGTTATTTCCCTTAGGAGGCATCAGCTGGTATCTTCTACCTCAGAACCCTCTTTACTTTGTTCTCCACAAATGATAGGCCAGGATTCTGCCCATTGCCTGTTTTTCCCTGTTTTCAACACATGTGTATTTTCCAGACAGGATAACAGGAAAGGCAGGGCGTATCTGATGCTGCAGCCTTGGTACCATCCTCCTGGGATCAGGATCCTGGGTCTTTTGCTGACAGGTCATCTGTGTCATGGCTGTTTTCAAAGTGCAGGTCTTTGGCCTTGATATAAACAGTGCAATTCCTTAACTTTTCTGCCGGGAATGGTTTTCTGCGTTAGCAAGTCCTTTTAACCCTATGTTCTGCTGCTTCTGCTGGTGCTTTCACACATTTTCATTTACTCTTAATTCCCATCATCTTTTGCTTCACTGTTACAGATTTCTATAACTGCTCTAGACACTCCTGATGCCCTTTTATTAGAATTTATAATCTCTCTAAAATATCTAATTTAATGCCCCCCTGCCAGGTTTGACAGCACACAGATGAATGCTCTGTTGAAGTGTAAATGAAGCTTGTAATTGTAATATATCATACTTGGTGAAAGAAACTCTAAAATTTGGGGACACACACACTGTATCCCCTATATCAGCTGAAGCACAGACTTCTTGAAATGCTGAAATATGTGTGAAATAATTAAAATACGGAGGTGGCCAATATAAACTCATTTAAAAATAACAAAATCATGCCTGCCAAAATAGTAATGGAAAATCCATAGTCTGTATTTCCCATGACGTGCTGGAAGATTTGAACACACTGCTCCCACTGATGTCATGAAATTACTGCTCTAAATTTACTGTTGGTAGGAGAAGACCAAACCATTCCTGGTTTAGTATCTTTTTGATAGTTCCAAACAATAGAAGTTACAGATTATTGCTGACAGGATGCAAAATGCTGACTCTGCCTTAAACCTTGAAGCTGAGGTTTGCTAGTGCTGACCAGTGCTGGGTATGACATTGAGTTAGCAGTCAGTGTTAGGTGTGCAGGTACGTGACAGCATTAGACACTTTGAAATGTAGCACAGCACAGTGAATTTACTCATTAGTCTTTTGCAGGTAGAAGCCAGTGCTAATCAACTGAAAACTCACCAGTAGGAGCTGGCATGCTCCTGGCTTTTAGCATTTTTTTAGCTACTCACTATTATTTGAAAGTAGAATCTCAAACCTCATTCTTTTAGTAACCTTATACCTCTTTCTGTAATTCCACTAATTTGTGACACCGAGGCTAAAACATGTTTCTGATGTCAGTGGCTTGTGACACAGATGCAGTTAAATGGCATGGCCTGAAAACTCCAGCTGCATTAAGGGGAGAACAAAATTGCAAATGCATGATACAGTACCTTAGAGAGAACAGAACTCTACTGATACAGCAGTTTACCCTGTGAGTTCTAATGCACGGGAATGTTTTCTAGGGACAAGTATTTGGACACCCAAGAGGACTGGAAGTTGCAAGGTTGGATTTATTAGAGTTGGAAATAAACCAAATTTTTCACAAGCTAGAACTTGCAATTTTTTTTCCTGCTGCTGAGTTTTAATAAAAATGGAAGTTAAATGCCACAGAAGAAAGCAGTAAGAGATGCCACACACTGTGCTATGTACAACCTTAAAGCAGAATCCTTGTTCATGATCTAGCATGCAAACATTAAGCCATGGTCTGTGAGTTTTTGTAACCACACACTTTCTGTCTTTTTCAGAGCTTGGATTAGACTCTGGTACAGCACTCACCACCACAACTGTACAGAAGTGCATGAAAACAACTTTTTAAACATTTGTTGTGGAAATTTGAGTTAGAAAAATCAGGACTACCTGTTCCTGCCTCTACTATAGAACTCCTATGTATCAACCTAACAACTCCAATCAAAGTGTTTCTAATTTTCTAATGACAAATATTTGCAGGTAGTTCCAGGTAGCTGAAACACTGAGGACTTCCAAGGAGCAACTGAAGTTTGCTATATGTGTCTATACATATATCCTCAGAAATTGTGCTGACACTGATATCCAAGCTGGTTCATTTTCAATTAATTCTGATAAACCTGCAGTTTTGTGTACATTTATATACATTTAATGCATAAGTGTCTATATACATAGACACTTATGCATAGAATCATAGAATTGCCTGGGTAGGAAGAGACCTTAAAGACCATCTTGTTCTAACTCCCCTGCTATGGGCAGAGGCACGTTTCACTAGACCAGGTTACTCAGAGCCCCATCCAACCTGGCCTTAAACACTTCCAGGGATGGGGCATCCACAGCTTCTCTGGACAACCTGTTCCAGTGCCTCACCACCCTCACAGCAAAGATTTTTTTCCTAATGTCTAAGGTAAGCCTACTGTCAGTTTGAATCCATTCCCTCTTGCCCTGTCACCATATGCTCTTATAGGAAGTCCCTCTCCATCTTTCTTGTAGGCTCCCTTCAGGTGCTGAAAGGCCATAATTAGGTCACCCTGAAGCCTTCTCTTCTCTAGGCTGAACAGTCCCAATTCTCTCCATCTTTCCTATGCGTTCTAACCCACTATCTTGGTGGCCTCCTCTGGGCTTACTCCCACAGATTCATGTCCTTCCTGCACTGAGAGACCCAGAGCTGGATGCTGTACATGAATGTGTGTAAGGTGCAGGTTTTTCAGAAGGAAGACTAGCTAGTTTGGTTACCAGTAGCATTCCTGTGGTAAGCACAATCTTCCTTTGCCAGTCATAAACCAATTTCTCCATGACAGGGACACTGGAACTTGCCTGATGAGAAATGTTTGTGCCTTTGTGTTTTCTTCAGCCTTCAGAAGGGCTGGTTACTCCACAACTCTTGAAGGTTTTCCCTGTCAACTGAGAATGCCATACTGAGAAGGAAGAATACAACCTTTGAAAGAAAATTTGATTAAATGTGTTTACTTAGGACTCCCATGTTACAGTAAGATGCCCATGAAATTACCACAGAGAAATAGTTTTATTCAATGCATTTAAAGTGAAACAAAGAGTCGTTTAGAAAAGGCATTGTAACCATGGGTTCATCACACAGCACCCATGGCAAGTACTGAATTTACTATAAAAGTATCCACCAACCAGAGAAGCAGAAAGAAAAATATATTACTACCCCCACCCCTCGCACCCCCCGGTGTGAACAAGGTTAAGAAACATTTGTGCAAATGGATATATTTCTAGCTTGGAGCCAACTGGGGAGAGAAAGCAATTGCTATAGATAGAATCCCAGAAGGTGTAACAGAAGTTTCAGCAGGCTGTTGGAGGCTGAACTATGTCAAGAATGAGGTTAGCAATTAGTAATCCCACAGACTTTTGTTTAAGTGGCATGTGCTCACAGGTAGCAGGCTCCACAGAAGTCTAAACATGGAAGCAGTTGCTGGTGTTCTTTCTACTACTTGGGACAGTAAGTATAAACATTTTTGATTTACTAAGAGAAGAACACTTTAACACATTTTTAAGGGTCCTGGCCACTTGACAGCAGCAGGCTTTAAATTCCATAGATGTATTTTCCCTATCATTAAAACTCTCACCTCTGAAGGACAATTACCAGAGGAACTGATCTTGATCAAACACGTATTTTATACATGGCATAATCAATTTTTTAAATTCAAAACCAAGTTTACTTTTCCAATAAGACAGAATTTTTTTGGCACAGGCACACAACAACATCATGTTCACTATTCAGACAGCACATACATACATCCCTTATTTTCCATGTAAAGAAGCACAGGGACAGGCTTTTGGCCAATGTGCCTACAGCAACAGCTACTGCTCTAATAGAGTTATTTTGTGTTATCTGTAATTCCCTCTCTAACTCAGTTGGACCTGCTCACACAACAAACACAACTTGTATGTAACAATGATGTGTTTCTGAGGCAGTAATATCTTAACTCCTCTTAAATCACTAATGTTTTGAATATTTCACATGTTTTACAAATAAAAGGGAAGGTTGGGTGCAAACAAAATACACACCATCTAGGATTAGTGAAAGAAAAGATCATCATGGAGGTAGAGGTGAAACTCACAGCAGGCAAAACCAGCCATACTCCTAAACCTCAGACCTATTTGCCCCTAATAATGGTTAACAGTTTTCAGCAATGTGTAATTAGGGATGAATAAAATAACTTTGATACTGGAAACCACATTTCTCAAAGCAGCAGTTTTCATTAATTGAATTGTTATCTTCTTGCTGCTTCTTGAGCTAAGGCATCCAGTGGTTTACTGTAAAATGAGGCTGTATACAAATGCCTTCAATTAGTGGTTATTTCGAGGAGAGTTTATGTTCTGCAGAAGAGCAAATGAACCTCTTCCCTTTTGAGATAATTGCATATTCAGGCCTCTGTGAATTATGGAAAGTGATGACAGTTTGGAGGTGACAACTCTTTATGAGGTGTACAATTACACGAGGTACTAGGAGAAGTGACCAAGATCTTTTTATAATACATTCTTACAAATCTTCACACAGTACTTAAAAATGTGTGATGCCATACCACATTACCCATAACAAGAGTCAGATACAGGATATCATAAGAGGTTTTTGGAAATACTATAACCTAACCTAATGAATGAAAAATATGCCTAAAAATGTGAAATACTTGTTTTAATAATAAAATACTACTTTAAAGTGACTCTTTAGGCATTTGATCTGACTGCCACCCATCTTCTTGGGAGGAATATTCTTCTGAAGATTTACAACTTGACTGTCAGGTTGCCAGCTATTTCATCAGTGTAAGCTCCTCAATCTCCACTATCTAGTCTGTTAGCAATCATTTCCATAATGTTCGTAAGAGTTAAATAGTTTATGTGTGCAAAGCACTGGATTAGATATCGGAAATCTGGATTTTGTTCTTGTTTCTGTATGTCACCCAGATGGGTAATCTGCAAGGTTACCACTCTATTCCTCAGTTTCCTCATCTGTAAAATGGGGGTAATTATATTCACTAGCTTTTTAAAAACATTTCAAGATATACATGGTTAAAGATCAAGCAGTGTGGATTATCCCTGATGAGTAACACACAGCTGCTGATACACTGACTTATTCACTTTCATATTAGCATCTTTATTTAAACATTCGCAAAACACTCATTTTGTCAAACAGCAACTGCAAAGAAGCTTTTATCGAGCACAAGGGTAATTAGAATAGCAGAGAAGTGATGAGACTTTGAGCTCAAGGCACTATCTGGTATTTTGACTTCAAGTAACTGCAGTAGCAAAAAGTTTCCAATTCAAGTCTGCCCTCCGCTGGCTTAAGCACAACACTGCTAGTAAGTTTTAGATCAATAGTGTCTTTCTGTAATGAAGGAACTAAATTAATAGAGGCTGATAAATTTATTAGTTGACACATTTATTCAGCATTTATAAAAATTTTGTAATGGTAGTTAAATGATTTGCAATATTTTTTTAAGTCCCATCTAGGCTCCCTATCAGATTCATGTTTTTCAGGATTTCAAAAGCCCATCAGCATATCATCCATTTTAAATGTTGCTGGAACTAAAATACAACATGGGAAGTAACATTCTGCACGTGGCTTTAAAGAAATTGAATAGAAAAACTACAGAAAAATATTCTGCTCGACACAATTAAGGACTCTAATACTAGTGCTGTATGTATTAGTCAAGTACTAATGCCCTAAAAGAGACCAGGATCAGTCTAGTCTAGTACTCTGTCACTAGAAGCCTGTCCCCTTAAAATATGAGAGGAAAAAAGAAGACCATTTATTACCGTGTTTATTTTAGAAAGAATTTTCCATCACAAATACCGCACACAAATAACTCATCTCTAAACTCGGGCCGACTCATTTTTCTTTCTATCTTTAAAGTAGGAAGGTAATTGGGGTGTGGGGAACTATCTCATTTATACTTACACAGATTCAACTAGAGTGATTTCAGCCCCAAGGTGACATTGGTGTCTGAAATACAAAATCTGTATCATTATGTGCTGGATGATGTGATCAAGCTGAAAAGCCTCTGGTTCATATATCTTGTCATCTTCATGCTTCGTTACACGTAACAGCATTTAATCTCTTGTGACTGCTACCTAAATCTAAAATAAAGGAGTACAATATTGTTTCTTCAGATGTGTACTTAATATACACTTGAAAAAAAAAGGGAAAAAATAAAAGTATTACAGGAATGGCTTTTTTTGGACTGTGTAAATGCTTGGAAATAAGGGTCAGATTCACAGTTTGTGCCAAATGTGCCTAACACACTTTATAAAGCAGAAGATAGGGGAATTTCACAAGTTCCTTGAATCTGCTAAAATTCTTGCTTAAATGGTTCTGATTCAAAAATGAAACCTTTAGGGGGTCTATTAACATTTTACAAGAAGCAGCAAAAGACACACAACTAACCTGCCATTATGGGTTTGGGGCGGGTTTGTTTGTTTGTTGATTTTTTCTTCTTCTTTTTTTTTTTTTTTTTTTCTCTAGGCAGGAAGCTATGGAAAAGCTACTGAAATCTCATTAATCACTGCAGTACTTGCTGCTACAAATCATCCTCTAAAACTGGACTCCAGCATCTAAAATGACTAAAATGCAGTTGTTCTGCATTTTTTGGAGAATAAATTTTGAGATTTTTAATAATCCTAACTGAAAGGCAGCAGTGATTGAAACACTGATAGGTATTTCCCTAAAGGTAATTTGTTTTCTGTGCAATAGTGGAATGAGTCTTAAATGAACTTACAGGCATGTGGATCAGGCTGACAGTATACATCGAGAAGACACACTAGTGTGTCTACTTGACAATGTTTTGAAATTAGTAAAATCTAAAAATGTTTGTCTGGGCTAAATATGGCATATGTCTCTACTAAAATAGACAAAGTATGGACAGAAATTGTGTATGAAAGGCAAAAGGGAAGCACTTTTAGAGACTAAATTTTATTTTAGTAAAATTGTAAAAACTTCACTAACTATGAATTGTGCTTCATTTAATCTTGATAGCACCAGATGAGACTTGGAAAGAAAGGCAAGAGGTTTCCTTGATCACCTTCAGTATCTAGGAAAGACCTTAATTACTTTGCATTATGATACTAAATTACTGATTCTAATCTTCCCTGTGCTGAAGATCTCAAAGAATTTTCAGTGAAATCTGAACTACTGAAATGCAAAAACTAAAGACAAACATAAACGTTGATACTTTTGTCCATATTGGTTGAATTCCCAAATTCTGAAATGCAGCTCTTGCTGGAGTGTCACCTTCAGCAGGAAGCTCAGGCAGCACAACCTGGGGCTTGGCCAGAGGAGATGTGAAATTCTCCTCACCTTATTGGTCATGGCTAGATCTTGCTGAACTAGGAATATGACAACAGGTTTGTCCTCAGGTTTCTGAAGTCAATTTACCCAAAGTGAGCAATGAAGATAAATTAATACTTATGTTCAGTTTAATTAAATAATTAGTTCAACATTTAGATTTTCTACAAACGAATCAGTTTGTACATATACCTGACACATTTCCTTTGCTGACTGGGCAATCTTATTCAAGATCTGAAAATACACATACTTTTACCTTTCCTTTTATGCTCTGGACTCTGTAATTTGCATTACAAGTTGTTAAAAACTATTATAATGACAAGACTAAAACCTAGACTGTGATTTGCTTTAAATTCTATTGAAACTAAAGCTATACTGAATTAAACTTTAAGTTACACTTTAAAAAAATCTTAGTTTCAACAACCACTCTTTTTGTTTTGGAAATTACAACCAAAAAAGGATACTTAAAAATATATACAGTAACTGAAATTACATGTAATTTGTTTTACTGGGACTTCAGACAAAACCCAGAACAAACTGGCAAAAAACCCACACAGACTTGTTCAGATCTACCTGGCATATTTCAACTCAGAGGTTCTTTTTTTAGCTTTACTGTATGTTTTATCTTAGCTTATAACCAGAGTTAATTAGTGGCTTGTTGTATACCTTTATCTTGCAAAATCTGAGCGTGCATCCAAAAGCTCTACTGTAAGTCAGTGAAGCAAGTGCTGTGCATCAGTTACATTTTCAAATATTTCATTGCCAGAAAAAGTTGTTTCAGCAGCATCTTTTTTGTAATTGGATGCTATGAAAGACTATTACAACACTCATTGAAGAGAGAAAGCAGAATGTGACTTATAGTTAGAATTATTATTTTTCAAATGCTGCAATTCTATGTCCTATACTGAAGAGAAATATGTCATTTATCTCTGCAAAGATTTACATTATCAGTTTCATGGTTGTTTCACCACAATACAATTTACTAAGGTTGGAACTGGTATAAAGGCAACCATATAAGCTTGTTTAAATCATAGTAAAAATCTGCCTAAAACAAGCATCTTTTAACTCCTTTAAAATCTTTATAGATATGTGCTGTTAAAACAACTTATTCTTCAGCAACAAAAATCTATTTGAGATCTGTTGACAAAGAAAAGGTTTACATTAATAAAATACCTTTAGAGGAAAATCCTCCTAGAGTTACCTAAAACTTTGCTGCTCAGCTGCTAAAAAAAGAGCTTAATTTAAAAACAATGAATGAGTAAATATGGGTATTAGTTTTGGCCTCAGAAAATCCTTTTATCCATCAGATTTTTGCGTATCACTGAAAGTCTGTAAGGAATCAGATTATTGTTTTCATCCTCGGCCAAGTACTGCAATCATAAAAAAATGCATTCAAGAACTGTTGTATTTTTAGAAAAACCATCTATGGTAAAAGGTAGCAGTATCTCTAAGTGTAACATTAAATTTTCATTATTAAGTAAAGATAGCCAGAATGGGAAAGTCACACTTTAAACAGCACCACAGTTGTGAAGCAGGTAATATTCAATTTTTAAGCACACCAACAGTTTTTCTCAGAGGTCTCTAAAAGCATTTAATGAGGTTCTTTCAATACTGTCTCACCTTAGACTGCTGTTTCTCCTTCCCTGGCCTTGGAAACTGTAATGAAAAATATTGAGATTTTAACTCCATGTCACCACTCAGTTTTGGTTAATTTTTAAGTAAATAAATTGCACAGTTACTGTATTAAATACACAAAATCACTACACTTTGCTGTTTGTTCCTGCCACTCTAATAATTCTACTAATTTTCAATAATTTTCAGCCAGCAGCCAAGCCCCACCCGCTCACTATGCTGCACATACACTGGGATCAGGAAGAGAATCAGAAAGGTGAAAGCCAGAAAACTCATGGGTTGAGATAAAGAAAATTTAATGGAGAAAGCAAAAGCTGTGCACACAAGCAAAGCAAAACAAGGAATTAATTCATTGCTGCCCAAGGGCAGGAAGGTGTTCAGCCATCCCCAGGAGAGCAGGGCTCCATCACATCTAACAGTTACTCGGGAAGACAAACATCATTACCCCAAATGTCCCCCTCTTCCTCCTTCTTCCTCCCACTTTATACACAGAGCATGATGCCCTCTGGTCTGGAACATCCTTTTGGTCAGTTGGGGTCACCTGTCCTGGCTGTGTTTCCACCCAGCCTCTCCTGCACCCCCAGTCCCCTCACCAGCATTACAGTATGAAAAGCAGAAAAAAAAAAAAGCACTTGGGTCTGTGCAAGCTCTGCTCAGCAATACCAGACACATCTCTGTATTATCAACCCCATGTTCAGCACGAGTACAAAATACAGCCCCATACCAGCCACTGTGAAGAAAATTAACTCTACTTCAGCTGAAACCAGCACAGCATCTGCCAATACCACTTTTCTTGGAAACATCCCATATCAGACTGATATCAGTGACTGATGTACGACCAACAAGTATCATACAGAAATTCATACAAAGAAGATTCTAATTTGGACAGAAATTCTTTATGTGCATTACAGCGCTGCATTCCAAGCATGTTTTGAAACTATGCTAAATGCAAGAACTCAATATACTCACCCCAAAGTAATCTAGGTCTCAATAACATTCAGGAGACATTTTAGAATTCTCATTATTTCGCACATGGCCTAATTGGACAGCCTAAGTCTTTGCTATTTTGACTGTAGTACTTTCCATTTCTCTTTGTCTTTTCTTGTCTTTGTGAAATGAAAAGGAACATTTCCCAGATCAGTGGTACTGCAGAGAAGCAGGCATTTATTAGATCCAATGAATAGGAATACTAAAATGGAATAGAAGGAACATCATTATTAAGACACAATAAAAATAAGAACTTTAGTCGTAACAATGAAGTGAAATGGAATGTCTAGTCATAATAGACTACTGTTTTTACTGACATCATAAAGATTCAGCCTGCAGTGGAAATCTGTTGAAGAGCTCTTTCTTATGTTCTTGTGCTACTTACACTGATTTATGGTATAATCCCCAAGTATGAAACATCCACCATAGCGTCTTTGAAATGCAAGTTCCTTCTAAATAGGGTCAAACTCAAACTTTGCTCCCAAGCAGATAAATTTAATGCAGCTTCTTGTTAGGAAATTGGGGAAATCTTGAAAGTGAGACTGCTAAGTGCATAATGGAGGCCTGCAGGGATTTCCTACGAAGTATACAGTGATTTTTCACAGCCTTCAATGTGTCACTGCACTTTGTCTCCTTCATCAGCCTCTGAGTTACATGTTCTGCTGCATGGCTTTGCTTTGTGGTTTGCTAAAACAAAGTTTTAGAGGTCTAGAATTCTTTAACCCAAAAGGTACCCTTTGCACTCAAAAAGACAAGTTAAAGCCATCTGACCAAGTGGCATTAATTCCCTGAACCTGACAATTCAGCAATTCAGTCATGTCTCTAAGAATCTCAATTCCCTCATTTACCCACAAAAATGGAAATATTTGGCCATTTTACCATAAGCATTAGTGATATTTATTTGCTGTGAAAACACTGGTGGAATTACTGCTAATCAAGTTAATAAAACAGTAGGGATTCATGTTCTTGTCCCAGTTGAAACCTCTGCAATTTTGTTTCTGATTTTATTGTTACTGCTGATCACATGAAACTACAAGGCAGAAGAAATTCAGAGAGATTTATTTTTTTTGCAACAAAAGACTTTCAACATCTATGGTATGACTAATTT
Organism: Prinia subflava; assembly: GCF_021018805.1. Lineage (NCBI taxonomy): Eukaryota > Metazoa > Chordata > Aves > Passeriformes > Cisticolidae > Prinia > Prinia subflava. Next base: position 122,149,204 of record NC_086247.1, read on the forward strand.
TCTTTCATCACTCCACCAATTCCAGCTCTTTGTCTTCTTAGGTAATGGATACACATTTCCAAGGGGTTTTGTCTTCATTATCAGCCACAAGAAAAAAGCAAATAAAATCAAAATCTTTCATGGAAGGGTTACAATAAATTACAAACATGAATGATCATAGCAGACTCATGAAATACTGCTTCTGTGTTCTCGAGGCAGAGTCACCTCCATCTTACACTACCCATTTCTTTGGGAATTAGGTTTTGCCCTTTCAAAACAGCTGGATGTTTCATGCCCCATGACATTTGCTTTTAGAGGCTAAATTATGTGATTAGTGCTGTCCCATGAATTTGCAGGAAGGATGAATGCTGCTCTCCTTCCCCTTTGTCTGAGTCAGCAGATCACAAAGGACTGCTGAGCACTTAGACCCTCTAGGGTGACACAGGAGACAAATAAAGGCATGGAAAACTTCTGGAGTCAGCACAACCATTTACTGAGTTTTTTTTTGTTGTCAAGGTTTTGTGAGTTTGGTGGTTGATTGGTTGGCTAGTTGAGGTCTTTTAGTGCAAATATGACATGTTGGACAGTTTGAGACTATGGATATGTGTTATGATGAAATAAGTGCTCTTCGCCAGTCAAAATTCTTAGTTCACAGACATCCTTTCACAGCTTCAGTATGTAAGCCTGTGTAAATCTTGATCAGTACCTATACAGAATCAACACTGGTTTATTTACACACCAAACACACACCCTTGTGCTCTTATAGCACTGATTTTGTTTGTGAGAAAACTACAAACAAAACAAGGAAATACTAACTTTCTTGCTATTAATTTCCTGGCTTCTGAAGTTAAATCAATGAAATAAACTACATGCTTTTAATCAAACATTTAAATTGGCAGACATGAGAAATGAAGGCTAACAAGTTTCTGTGCCCTGAAAATTATTCTTTGACTGAATGTGTGAAGAGAAGAAGTGAAGATCTGGTACATGTGGCACACTTTGGTGAGCATTCTTTCTCAAGAACACCCACAATAACATTATATGCACTGTGTCACACGTGACACTGTTAAACCACTTCTCAAAGGAGACAGAGCAACAGTTCAACCCTTCATATCCGGTGATTTGTACACTGGATGTTGTGAATCCCACTTACACTAAAATTACAGGAAGGAAAAATACCTTTTGAATTTAATTCCACTACAGTAGGCCATATTTTATTGTAATATTTTGTAAGAGATTATTAACAAGCTGTGCGCTGTATGAACAGTTGGGTTTGTATGTTTAGAAAGAACAAGCTGTAACAGTGACTACAGTGTGAAAACAGATCTTACTTGGCCTCGTCTACAAAGGAAAACCAATTTAATACAAACTGCTGAAAAATAGATTCCTGCAAGTTAAAAAAACAGGTTCAATGGTTTGAGTTCTCTCTTGAGTATGACAAACCATTACCAACTAATGAATGTGCCTCTTGCATTCCACTGGTTCAGAAGAAGAGTTCTTTTGAAATTTTGAATGTTTGTACAATTCTACTTATGTGTACTAATTTGAAAAGTTTGATAACAGTGATATACCAAAAAACCTGAAATCCACCACAAACCTATAGATAGAAAGACTTGTTCTCTCAATTTTCAGTTAGAATTCCCAGAATTTCCCCCCCAAAGGCATATTCTTTTGGGAAAGGTATAGGCTTATAGTCCTATGAACTTCATATTGATGTTAGTGATGAATACAAACAGCACTAGTGCCTAAGCTCTCTATAGGGATAAGCTATCCAGTTTCTAAAGGACACACTCACAAACTCTATGCCTCCACTTCACTTGTCAGATATCATTGAATGTGTGTCAGTTATATGACTAGAAGTACTGGTGTATCCTATGTTTAATGTGTATGGAAGCACAGGGCACTGGGACTGGTGTACACCAGGAAAGGCTATGCATTCTGTAACATGACTGCACGTTTGTGCCATGACCTCACCAAAATATTCTTTCATCCCCCACACGTTGATTATTCACAGACTGCGGCAAAAGCAAGCCATGGTCTGCCAGAACCCCTCATGTTGCCTGCAGTTTGCTACCTGCCTGTACCTGGAGAACAAGTAGTGAGCTAAAAGCTCCTATTTTTATCATTTTGAAATGGCAGAACAGGCATCCATACACTGTAAGAGTAAATGGTATATCTGAATAAGTAATGTTTATTATATCCCTGGATTCTTTCTTGTCTCTAGAAAGCACTGATTTGCTGTTATTCTTAATGGACAAAATGGCAACAGAAATTCAAATAACTGCTGTAGGCAAACCAATATATATAGCATGCAGAACTTTGCAACAGGTAGCAGACATGATACAGCCTGATGGTGTTAACTGCTGCAGCTGCATTAGCAATAGCAGGAACCTGAAGACCTGCATCTGGCTTGGATCTGGCATTACTGCAAAAGGCAGGAGGTTACCTGAGAAAAAATGAAAACATGGTAAAGACAACTGGTTGAGTCAACAGCATAGACACTGCAGCAAGATGTCACGTAAGTTGTGTCAAACAAACAGTAGCTTGGTGGTTAGGGCATTGCAAGGACAGAGACCTCTCATTTATTAGATGAAAAAGAAAATGCCTCAGTGCTTATCTGGGCTCTGAGATGTTTAAGGACAACAAGCTCCAAGTGCTGTACTGGCAGTTCTTAGGTATCCGGTCTCTCCCCATATTTCTAGTCAAGTTTTCACTCTCTGAACTCCTTGTTTCCATGGACTGGATACATCACACAGCCTGGTATCAAAGACAACGGAATATTCTCAGCTGGAAGGGACCCACAGGGATCATGGAAGTCCAACTCCTGGCCCTGCAGGACATGTCAAGAGTCACACTAAGTACCAGAGAGCATTGTCCAAACACATCTTGAACTATGTCAGGCTTGGTGCTGTGACCAAGCAGGCTCTCTATAGGGATAAGCTCTCTAGGAGCCTGTGCCAGTGCCCGACCATCCCCTGGGTGAAGAATCTTTTTCTAATATCAAACCTAAACCTTCCTTGACACAACCTCATGGAGAGCTTTATGGAGAGGCATTTCCAGTTTCCTCTAGCGACACTTTTTCTTATCACTCCAGCTCTACCTTTCACTTACCAAAGGCACTTCCTACCCCTCCAGAGGCGCCGTGTGCGCAACACCTCGAGAGCTCCGGGGAAGAACAAGCACCAGAGGGCGGCAGGAGCCCAGGAGGACAGGAGGACGCACAGTGCTTGCCCCCTCACAGCCGCGCGGCCCCGCCGGGCCGGTCGATGCCGCTGCCGATCGCTCAGCCTGCGGCGCTGAAGGCGGGCGGGACGGGCCCGCCGGGCTGGCCGCGGGCACAGCGCACCCGGCGGGCCCCGCCGCCGCCATCTCCGCCCGCCCGCGGGCACGGCCAGCCCCGCTCCCCGCCCCGCGGCGCAGCGCAGCGATGGGTCCCGCCCAGCGCACGGCATTGTTACGAGCGCAGCCTCCGCCTCCTTCCCCTCCTCTTCCTCCTCCTCCTCCTTTCTGCCCTACCGCCGGGATGCCGAAGCTTAGCAAGGAGGCCAAGCAGCGGCTACAGCAGCTCTTCAAGGGCGGCCAGTTCGCCATCCGCTGGGGCTTCATCCCCGTAGTGCTCTATCTCGGTCAGTGCCGGGCGGGGGACGCGCGGGGGCCCTCGGCGGCCATTGCCGAGGCCGGGTCGGGGCGGCCGGCTCCGCTGGCCGCTCTCCGCCCCCGGCCCGTGCGGACGCTGGCGGGAGCGGCGGGGCCGAGGGAAGGGCCCGGGGACCCAGGGCCGCCCCGCCGCGCTCCCCCCGCCGCCCGCGGCCATCGCCGCGCATGTGCGGAGCGGAGGGCGGGGTTGCCCTTGGCCGGACTGTGAGACGGCGAGGCTTTTTATTAGAGTTGGGGTTTTTTTTCTTTGTGCGTTTGTATGAGTTTTGTTTGGTTTTTTTCCCTTTCTTTGTAAAGAAGTATGTGATCCTCCCAGTCTACTCGGCCCGAGCGAGGCCATGTCTGGAGTGCTGTGTCGAGTTCTGGGCTCCTCAGTACAGGAAAGACGAGGAGCTGCTGGAGAGGGTCCAGCTCTGGCACTGGGCCACAAAGATGATTAAGGGACTGAAGCATCTCTCTTATGAGGAGAGATTGCGGGTGCTGGGCCGGTTTTGTCCAGAGAAGAGAAGGCTGCGAGGGGATCTCATTAAAGCATACAAATACCTTAAAGGCAATTGCCAAGGGATTGGAGCCAGACTCTTTAGTGGTGCCCAACTACAGGATGGGGAACGATGGCCATAAACTATAACACAAGACATTTCACCTCAACATGAGGAAGACATTCGTTGCATTGAGGGTGGTAGAGGAACAGGCTGCCCAGGGAGGTCATGGAGTCTCCCTCCCTCCCTTAGAGAGATATTGAAAACCCACCCGGACACATTCCTGTCACCTGCTCCAGGAGACCCTGCTTTGGCAGGGGGTTTTGGACTAGGGGATCTCCAGAGGTCCCTTCCAACCTAATAATTCTGTGGTTCTTTAGTAATGAGGAGGTTTTGCCCCTTTTCTTCCCTGGAGGCCAATCCTGTGTGAGAGCTGGACAGCAAATGGGGCTGTGATTTAACCCTGTGTCAGGGAGTGCCTGCTGTAGTAGTCAAGGCTGTGCTTTGTGCCCTGGGGAGTCTGTGCTGAGGATAACACTGGGAGTGCTGCTTCATGGCACTGAGGGCATTGCCAGTCTTGCTGAGGTTGAATTTCCAGCAACAGGAGTACAGTCTCTCTCCCACCAAAAATGGTGTGGTTCCTATTTCCAAGCTGCAGTGGAATGTTAAGGGGATGCCTTGATGTTGTGCCTGGTGCCCAGGATATATTTTGCTGGCTCTTGTCGTCGTCAGGCTGGCCATGCATCGCTACCACATGGTAGTTCTCCTGCTGACTTAAAGCTGTATGCCATCAGCTGTCCTTGGTAGAGAGAGGCTGGGCACTTTTGTTCACTTCTGTTATAACAGAGGGCCCAAAAAGGCTGATTTCTGCAATTCATTTGGCTTGCTTTCTGCCCAAACTGTTGGGCCTTTTGGGAGGAGCACCTAAACCAGGCAGGCATCTCTGCATTGAATGCAAACATGAAGGAGGGCTGGGAGCTTGATGTGTTTCCAGTCAAGTCTGAGAGCTTGTTTGGATTAATTGAAGGGAATGCAGTGCCTGGTTTGAATGGCTTTCATTGTTTATAGATAACCACCAGGAAAACGTTGATCTCTTCAGCTGTTACAGAAGTGCTTTAACAGCTACAAGCAAAAGAAGTCACTTCAAAAACTATGGAAAAAACTGATTAGCATTTTTAGGTCTGAACTTTAATTGCATTTCCATTTTTAATTTATCAGTGATTTTAAATTAATAAGTTTTGGGTGGGAATTTCAACAGTGTTTTGTGACCTAATTAGTTGTTGAAGTTTTGTTTTGATTTTACTTCCATGACAGTATCTGGAAGTGGAAAAGCACATGTGGAAAAGATGCTCTTTTTTCTTAGTGACATCAGAGTGTCACATTAGTGACACTTACAAGTTATGTTAGTGATATTAAATAAGTTACAAAGCCACCTTATTGTATTTACAGTTGCACTTACACCAGGGTGCCTAATATATTTTTGTTATGTAGCAGTGAGAAATTTAAGTTGTAGTACTTTAGGTTCATATCTTCAAAAATAAGTGTGCTGTACACATCTGCATTTCCTTCTTATAAATTCATCTGCAGTTATGAAAGTACAAGCAGATGGGAAGAGGAAGTGCAGATGCCACCTTGATTGCCATAGACATTTGGAGGTGGCATGTACCCAAAGTCTGCAGGATTAGAAGAACCTCTTCTCTGCTGGGATTACTTTTGAATCTGGGAGGGAAGTTGTGATCCCTGTGTGTATAAAATACATGCTAAACTAAACATAGGCAAGGAAATGGTCAGAAAAATTGAGCCTGTAACTTTTCTCTGTAAGACTTTCTAGCTCAGGGCATGAGTGAGGAGCCCAGTATGAGAATGCGCAATTATAGGTCATTGGTGGGGTTTTGCTGTATTTTTTTAAACTTGCTTTGAAGTGGCTGCCCTGGTTTTAAGTCAGTAAATTAGACCAATATCGTTTAGTTAAACCTGGTTTGCGTATTTAAAAATACTGGTTGTGAGGGAAGGAGCCAGAACCATTCACACACACAGAGTATGACTGCAATTCATGAATTTTTAAGCTGAGCTGCTGGACAGTATGGCAGCCAAAGAACTTGGGTTAGGATGTCTAATGGTCTCAAATCATTCAAGGTTATCTTCAAAGAGCTTTTCCAGTGCCTGTGAAAATAATGGAAGTTTTTTCATTAACCTTTGTGGCCTGTGTTTCAGGCACCATTACATTAATTATTTATTTTCTGTAAATGAGGGAAATAATATATTTTTCATGAAACATTCACTTCCAGATAGCCAGTGTAGTGTTGAACAGTGTCTGAATTGCATGATTCTGTTTCAAGACTTTTATTTTGCAATCCAGAGAGCAAAGACACTTCATATACTAAACCTTCAGTTGCTTCCTTAGCATACATATACTTTAGTCAGTTGGTATATTTGAGTCATTGGGGATTGGGGATGAACTCTTCATTTCATTTTCCTGGGTATTAGAAAACATCTTGTTTGTTTGCAAGCCATAGTAGTATGTAGCTTTTTTCCAAAAAGTAACAATCAGAATAGAAGACTTGATGTTTAATTGATGTAACATTTAGCATTCTGTCATGCTAAATGGAGTGAACTTACTGAAATATTGCTTTTAAGTTGTGTGTCAGATGTCATTGGACAATTGCCTGTTTAGGCCTTGAGGTGCTCATTCTACACCAGTTTTAGGTGTCTTGGTTGGTAGAGCCCTGCTACGTTTTTTTCTGAACAACGATTAAGATGTATAAAAGTATCTGTGTCTTGATCTCTGGGATAGATGACTTCCTTCATCTCAAACAGTTAGTTGACCCTGAATTTTAAGTCAGGTAAAGATGCAGGTAAGACATTCTAAAAAAAGAAAAATGTACACTGGTATTTATTTTCTTTGCTTTCTAACCCTCATAAGAATGTGCAGTTTTTATTCAGATTAGTGTACAGCTTCATGAATCACAATTCTATGTTCAGTAGTTTTTTATTGTTAATGGGCTGGAATAACCTTATAGAGATTTAACTGTGTAGGAATCTGCACATACTTGTTTATTTTTATATATGTATGTAATGTCTGTTTCACTTCAGGTTTTAAAAGAGGTGCAGATCCTGGAATGCCTGAACCAACTATCTGGAGGTATGTATTGGTTCTAAATGTACATACAAACCCCGTGCAGATAGTTACTGCTTTGGGTGCTACCTCCGGCCAGCAAGAGTTGTGACTGATACTTCCATCCCTTGTGTTTAACTGTGGTTATTGTTTCTTAGGAAAATCAAATGACAAGTCAGCAAAGTTCTAGTTCTTGGGAAGACTTTTCTTTTAATCTTGCACAGTTTTTAAGATGCAGAACTTCCTGTGTCTTTTGCATGACAGCTGCCCATCTAATCTGTTGTAGAGCTACTTTGTGCAAGTTTCTGCACTGAATAACTTCTCAGATTTCTAGCACGGGTTGAAACCAAACCCCAGTCTCCTGCCTTTGCAAATGAGGGAATAACACTGCCTAAAAGGTGCATGAAATAAAGGGCTATATCCTTCAGTATTAGTCACTGTCATAAAGCAAAATGCCTTTGGCTCGTGTTGCCTCTTTCTTGTGGGACTCTTTGTTATGCTGCGATATTATGGCATTAGTAATGCTTAAGTTCTAGTGACACTAAAGTTTTATTGAAGGGCTTCCTTGGGTCTAAGTAATGAAAGTTTTGGGAAAAGAGTGGTTCTCAACTAATTCCTTTGATTACTGTGCAGGATGAGGTATTCCTGAAACAAAAAATTGATGGACTGTATTGTTTGCCAAGTCATAGATAAACTCTTCTAGCTTCACATAGTTAGAGTGTATAGAAATCCCATTTTTAGGATTCAGTGATTCAGTAGAAAATATGGGAAAAAAATAGTAAGATCATATTACAATTTCAGTGGAATCTTCTGTTGTCTTAATAACCAAGTTGCTGCAGTAGTTTGCTTGCTCACAGTGTTTCTATGTTTAGCTTCGCTCGTGATTTGAGACTTCTTTTTTTGGTGTGCGTCTGTACAGAGTAAAAGATGTGTTTTGCACCAGAATATATATGTGTAGATACCACAAACAGATGTTTGGTCTAATCTGAAGCTTACAGATGCTCATTTTTGTGAGCACGTGTTGGTGCTCTGTAGGCTTAAATTTTACTTTAAAGGTGGCATTATTTCAGTTATTGCGGGGTGGGTGGGCTAGTGTTTATTCTGTTCATTTGTAAGGCTGTTCCTCCACACTTCTGTTTTACAAATGTCAATTTAAAGACAGTTACATGCTGCAAATCTGACTTCCATTTCCTCCCCCGTCCCCTTTCAGCCTGCTGTGGGGATGAAGGCAGTGGTGGTCCTGTAGTAGCGGCAGCCGATGGACGGAGTGTCAGAAGATGCGAACATTCCAGAGGACGAGGCCGACACTTAGACCAGCTGGCTCGGTCAGCTTGCTAATGCCATAGGTTGTACATACAACAAAATGAAGTTTATATGGACCTAACTTATTTGCATTACGGTGTAATTAAATAAATACTGTTTGAATGGATGCATATTGTTTTTAAGTCTTTACATACTATACTGTAGCTGTTTATTTATTACAGAAACCCATGGGAGGATTTTATTTTGTTCTGCTTTTTTTCCAAAATCTACTGATATTTAACTCCCATACTTATCCCTGTTAACAGTTGCCTTTTGGGTAAAGATTCCACTTTATCTTCACAGTAACCAGAAAATTGACCTAATGTTTTAAATACTTCAGTGTTCTTCATAGGTTCCTTGGACAAATGTTGGTAAGCCTTTGTGGCTGAGCCACTTCAGGTTTTTTATTTCCTTCTGGATTCTTTTCTCTATGGTTACAGTAAGGATTGAGGGATGTGTATGTTTGTGTTTTCTAGCACAGTCAGATACTAAAAAAAGTATACTTTTCTGCTAAACTTACCTTTAAATGCTATCTATGTTTTCTGTGGTGGGAAGACACAACAGTTGAGTGCTCTGTGTGTATGAGTATAAATGGCTCTCACTGTAAGGGAAAGTTATTAATGCATAACTGAAGGAAGAAAACAAGTACACTAAACAAGGTATGTGCTTCACTGTTATGCTGAAATCCTGCTCTTTGGACCATGGTTGTTTTGGTTTCAATTGATTTTCTCCCTTTTAACCCTGAAGTTCAAGCACTAAAATGGTGACTGTTTGGTGTCTGTTAAATAGAAGCTGTTTTGGGTGGATTGCTCTCTCTCTTCCAGAACTGTGCAGGGTAGTTTGTATCTGTGGTGATTTTTAAAAAATAATGTTTATTGGCCCCAAACTGTCATTGCAACATAGGTATTCTAGATTTTAGCATGGGTTTTTTTTCAACCCACAGATTTTCAGGCAGTTTTTACATTAATTAAATGTTTAAGAATAGGAGATTTATCAGTTTTTAATCTGCCATGACAATTCATGGCAAAATGTTACTGTGTTTAAGGGCTGTGATTGGAAAATCAGAGAGAAATGAGCCAAGGGAAAAATCTTTAATTGAAAGACAAGGATTAGAAAGAAAAAAGTGAAAATGCTTATAACAGCTAATGCAAACCAGCATGTTCTTTAAAATTCCATTAATCATGATAACTCAGTCAAATGTCATGAAATACTGGCAAGGCTAATGCTGATAGACTGCTAACAGTGGAACAGAGCAAGGACTGAATGCAGAACAGTTTCTCATGACCATTGATCCTTTTGCTATCCTAAAGCCTTTCTAGTGCCTTTTCTCTTATGCTAACTTGAGATTAAGGTAACTGCTCATATGTCTTAAATTATGAAAGAAATTAAATTTTTGATTCTTTTTCTTCAGTTATCCTAAGGATAATAATAATGAAATAATCTGTTGCTACTTTGCATGGTTTTAATCATGATTAGGAGCATTTTTCTTCTGTTGAATTTTGTGCAGTAACCTGAGATATTCAATACTAAGAGATACAGTATTCGATGTGAAATAACTCATATTTCTCAATCAGATTTTGCATTTCACACGGCTGTACAACATCCAAAATGCAGCAGTGGGTGGATGGACCCAAACACCTGCAGAAGTGTATTTCATGTGATTTCATGTGCTCTGTTGTGTGTCTGACATTTGGGGATGTGGTTTGTGGGTCGTAACCGCCACATGGTTGCTCTGGCTGCTTTCCAAGAATGATAGTATTTGGCAAGAGGTAGAGAATAGGGAAGTGTTTCCTCTTTCATTAAAAGTTTTACAAAAGCATGCATATATCAAGCACAGGACAGATTCTGTGACGTCTCCATGCTGAACGTTTGTCTTAAAAATAGTTGCATTTCAGGTTTTTTGCGACTTGGAATTACTGGATAAATATTGCTTATGCAATTCTTACTTTAAGCACATTGGATAGGAAATTTTTGGTAATTCACTGCTACTGAGGTATGTAATTAGCATAGAAATCTTGGGTTTTCAAATTGAGGGGGAAAAATCTTTTATAGTACTTTCAAGTCAGTTAAATTGAATGCCAGTATGTAGTATAATGTTTTTTGTTTCATTCCATACAGTGCTCTTCCTGTAATTAAAAGATGAGTGAAACTTCTCCTTAAATAAACATTCTTCCCTGGTGAAAAAAAAAAAATAGGTATTAATTGTTAAATCTTGGTAATGAATTGTAAGGTAGCAAAACCAAAAAGAGGCATTTTTCTTCAAGTGTAAAAATGAAGAAATCTTTGGTATGGATGTTTTGAAGTTACTTTGCAGTTTTTGTCATTTTCACAAAATTTGAATGTGCTTGTAAGAGCAGATCAGTGGTTTGGGAAGTTGTACATTAAACAGATTGCTGTGAAGAATCTTAATTCCCTTAAATAAGGTCAGGAAATATGCTAGTTTTAGCAAGACTGAGGATTTTTTGGTGGTGCTTAGGAGAAGAGGGCAGGTTTGTGGAGTGAGGTGGAATAACTCTCATGTTGGTCAGTTAGGTGTTATTAATTTCAAGTGGTTTAATCTATGATTTTTTCCATTCTGTTTTTCTCCCAGTAGAACTTGAGAAAATTTTATTTTACTGTCACATGGGAGACACTTAAAAAAGAACAAATATGAGTTCCTGCTTGACAGTATTGATCTCTGTCGCTGAATCAGTGCCTTCCACAGCCAAGTGCAGATTCTTTTCTGTGATGGAGTCCTGTGACCTCCCAGTGTTGGAATAAAGCTAGTGAGCATAATTTACTACAAAAAATGGGCTCTGGGTACCACAGGTGAGCTCAAGGCTACAGTGTAGATGTGTGAAATAAAATCACTGATGCCTTCCTGTGTTTGCTGGAGATTGCACTGACTTTGAGGTATCCTGTTGATCTTAGCCTGCAGATAGGGATTGTTTGGCATTTTACTTTGTGCCTTCAAAGTGGAGGGAGGTGGAGTGTGCTTATGGCTGCCTCAGTGTCAGGGAAATGTCACCTGTCACTGGAGCCTGTTGTACCTGGTGACAAGCAATTGTGCAAGGGACAGAGAGGGAGGCTGGTGAGTTTGGTGGTTTTCTTGGTCTTGGCATATGGACTGTGGATCTCCTGGTGGCAGGGTAGAAAAAGAATGGTCAGTTTGGTGTCATCACTAAAAGGAAGGAAAAAACCAAACCCTGGCTTTCAGTAGAATTTTGTTCTTAATCTACGAAGAAATCTATCTGTGTGCTCCATAAACTCTTCAAGGCCTGGCCAGTTGTGAGGCAAAATTAAGGTGATCAGGGATTTGTAACAGGTTTTTAGTTCTGCTACAAATTCCTGCTGTAGACACGCCTGGTACAAAGTAACTGTACTGTATCTCATCACAGGTGTAAAACGGGCTGGGTGATTTTTTTTCCTTGAATGAATTGCAAATGAGCAAAGCTCCTCTTAAAGATGAACTATAACATTTAAACACACAAACTGCAGACCAAATCAATGTTCAGAATTTTGTGGCAACATGCCCATTTTGGTGAGGTATAAAACTTGTCTTTTGCTACTTTGTACGGCTGTTTTCCAAAATGGCTGTAGGTGACAAAGAGCTGCTTAAGATCTTGTCTTCTTTTATTGAATGGTAAATGAAACAGACATGTAACATAATGGTTTTTATCAGGAAAAATGGCTAAATCAAACTATATATACCCTGGATATTTTTGGAAATACTTTGTTACAGGCTTGGAATTTAAGCTATGATGGTAACCAATGATATTTGGAAATTAAAGCTCATTACATCTGTTTTCACCACAGGAGGAGAGACCACATCCTGTTAAATGTCATATGACTAATTTAATTTTTACAAATAACAACTTAATTGCAATTTCTGAATACTTTTCCAGGATGGTGTGTGATGCAATAGCCATTTCTTGGTTAAGCTTGTGGGTTACATACATTGTTTCTTGGTCCTGCTTATTTAATTCAAAATTAGAGGATGGATTAAAGAGAGGGAATGTTTATCTGCTGTGTGAAAAAGAATATGGCAGGGCAAATCAAATCTCAGTGTTTTGATTCTGATGGTGAATGTTTGATTGTGTTTTTTAAACATTTTCTCAAGAAGGATTGAATCTTAGATTCTGGTCACTGAATAGAAATCCAGATTGTAAAATTTCTGCAGAGTGTTTTCTGATGACTGCCAAAGCCAGTCCTGACAATATAGGAGGATTTGGGTAAATATGTTTAGATGACAGAAAATAGTTGATTTTGCTAGTAATTCATGGAGGAAAAGTAGTACTTTAAGGTTGGAGCTTGCAGAGGTTGCATTTTTTGGGAGCAAAGGAATAGGTGGGTTTTGATTTTCTGCTTATCAAGAAAAGGAAAATTCACTGAGAGATCAGAAGTTATCTAATCATTTGACTTGAAAAGCAAGGACTTAGTCACAAGGTTTGTAGTTATAGATAGACTTTTTTTTTAAATTTTTTTTTTTTTTAAATTTTGCCAGCACCTTGACCATGAGACCTTTGATATATACTACTTCATACTTACCTTTCCACCATTTTTTCTTTTAAATTGAAAGTGGAAAAGATTATTAGTTACAAATAACGGTGGCAAAGATGGGGGGAAGTTTCCCATTAAGCTAAGCCAAACATAATGGCTCATTACTGCTGAAGAATGATCCTGCTGCCATCCCTTACTGGTGGTGTAACACTTCCATCTTTTGTAGCATCAGCGTGGTTTTGCTAATCTCGCCATCAGCTGTTAATGAAATCTGTGGAGCTACTAGAGATGCAGGCAGTGCCATTCAAGTAGCTGTTGTTCTCTGCCAAAATTTAGAGTTTATACTAAAGTACTGGGTAGAGAATGGTACTGCAGCCTGGGAAGTCGGTCAGGCTGAAATGTTTTCCACTTTTTTTTTTTTTTCCTGAGAAATTTTTTACACAATAAAGTAGGGATACAAAATAGAAAAACGGTACTTCAGAGACTATTTGTTACCCCTCCCCCCCACTTTTTTATTACAGATAATTTTAATATTAGGTTGCATTGTCTTTTTGGTTTTTTTTGGGGGGGTTGTTTTGGTTTTGGTTTTTTTCCTTCTTGTCCAGCATTCTGGTGTTAGGGCAGCTGCTCTTAGGGATATTTTGTTTCTCATCCTCAACACTGTTTCTGAATACTGTGGGCTTTTCTTGAATATTGTATCAAGTATGCATGCTTTTCAACATAGCTTTACCTTCTTCCTTCTTTGGGAATTCAAAATCAGGATGACGGGAGTTGGTAATCTGTGAAGCATTCCAGAATCTCAGTGTGAGGTTAACGACTAAGGATGAATGGAAATGTGGGGAAAGGCTGGCTGGGATGTACAGGGTGAGGCTGGTCCTGTACAGCAGCAGCCAAAATGCTGCTTTGGTGGGTAATTTCCTATTTTTTAGGTAATTATTAGCAAGTCTTTTTTTGTTTGTGTTGTGTTAGTGGGGGTTTTGTTGTTTTGTTTTGGGTTTTTTTGAGTTTTCCTTGCTCAATGAATTGGCTGTCAGTTAGGAAGAGCTCTCTTCAGCAGAAGTGTTGAGGCATTGTTGCTGACTTTAGTTAGGACTGCTCACTTTTACTATTGTTCTAGGTTTTTTATGTGTTTGTGCTAGTCTGCCAACTAAAATAAATGCCTTTGTGTGTTTACTGATGTAAAATAGTTTCTACACAGAGACTGGAAAAAGGATGTAATTTGGTTCATTTGAGAGGCTCTGTAACATGTTCAGCAGTGTTTAGGTCTTCTCTGATTTCATCTGAATTCCCCACTGCAAATATTTGTGCTCCAGAAGCACCAGTGAATGTTGGCTTCAGCAGGTGGTGCTGATCCTGGGAGCAGCCCCTGAAATTGCCTCTGTGACAGGAGATTGATGGGCAGCAAGGCAGGTGCTGCACTGAAGGGCCCTGAGAACTGTGGAGGAGCCACAGGTGAAATAATGGCAGCTCAGTAGCACCATCAGGGATAACACTTTGCTCCAGGAAGGACTTGAAAGTTGACCTCACCACCCAACAAGTGGTAATCTTTGCTCGTTTTCTGCACCCTAAAATGTGGCAGCATTTACATATTTACTAGAATTACAGAAAGCCTGAGGTAGCCATCAGCTGAAGGGTGCTGGTGGAAGTGTTGGTGCTTGTCTGTCAGTTGCAAGGGATTTCAGCACTCCAATTCTTAGATGATTTTTGGCGTTTCAGGAGATCAGTGCGAGTTTGTGTAGATGCAGTGTACATAGTAACTAATGGTGATCACAGCCACTGGTGATAGGCAGTCATTATCTACTGGGAGAGGTGAAACCAGGAGATTCCTTTCCTTTTGGTCAGGGGTTTGGGGTTTTTCCCCCCTCTCTATTCTCACATAGTAGTTAGTTCCAGTGTAGGATCCACTTTGTGTCTTATAGCTATTATTGGCATAATAAAAGCCAGAAAGGTCTCTAATCAAATGGTCACTAAAAGAAAATCCCTGTGAATGCAAGCAGTGAAAAGGCTAAGCAAGGCTTCCCTATGTTTCTTGGAGCATGTTCCAGGACAGTTAAAGTACGATCTTATGTGCTGTTAGAAAACCCATTCACCACAGCCCTCTTTAAAGATCACCTTGAGCTCTCCTCATTCCTTCTCCAGATGTTGCTCAACTTGAGATGACAGTATTTTTACCATATTGGGCAAAGCAGTGGTTTGCTGTGTTTTGAGCATCTGAGATGTGAGTAGTGGGTGGACTGGTCACTGTTTTGGCATCCCCAGTGGTGGAATGCATATGTGGACAATCAGATCACTCAGAGGAAGAGGAGAGTTTGCTGACATCCTTATCCACATTCCAAGGCATGCCTTTCATCTGTGCATCTTCACCACTGTGCCAGAAGGAAAATAAAGGGTAATTGAGGGTAATTAATATTCTACCATTTTTAGGGACAAATCTTGAGGGACTTCTGCTGCCTGCATCCCCTATGTGGTCTGTGAATTCCTCTGAGTTTAGGTATATGAGGTACCTGCACAGTGCTGTGGATCCTGCAGCCAAGGAAAATTTCAGTGGTTTGGTATTCAGGCTTAAGTCCTGTTCTGTTTTGTTGGTTTTTTCCCCACACAAGTGTTCAAGAGTATGCATTCATGGTATGTGGCTTGTCCATACTAGTGAAATATAAATTATAAAAGACAAATGCATGTTGCCGCATTGCTTAGCAGCAATATAATGATTTATATTGCTTAAGGAAATAACCTAAATTTTTTTTTCTACTTCTTGGGGTAGGGGCCAGAAATGTTTAACCAAACTTGGAAAATTCCCCTGGATGACAGCAATAAAACTAATCAGAGGATAGTATTCATGTCAAAGTGGTTAATGTGGTTGCCTCACCACTTTATTTGTTTAAAAGACACTATTTGACTTGTAAGAAGATCCTTACAAACAATTTTATTGGGTGTTCCTTGTTACATATAAGGCACCTGTCCATTTGTTTCTCAGGCGTATTGATGATTTATCCTGTTCATTTTTAAATGCATTTGGTTCCTCCATATTCCATTTTAATAATTATATGGTAATCAAGTTGTTTGTATGTGTGTACATATGTGCTATGTAGAGAACTGGCCTAATTATAAGCAGAGGTTCTTGAAAGTGATTATTCTGGTAATTGCAGTTACTAAAAACTGGATATATTAGACTGCTTCAGTCTTATTTAAAATTCACAGAGGTTATACAAGCTTTTTTTAAAAATTGCTTTATTTGTCCTAAAAATATAAAAAGTCATAAATACCATCTCTCAAATATATAAAAACATAAGTTATACAACAATTTTTCTGGGTTCTGAAAGTATTTTTTGTTGAATACATGTTAAATAAGTTTATATCTGAATAGTACCATTAGAATGGAAATAAAATACATTATTTGTTTAAATTATTTCTAAATATTGAAAATATAAATAGGAAATATTAAAAACTAATAAATATTTTAAATACAATAAATAAGTTCCTAGAAGGAAATGGGAATGTTTATAGATGCAAACCATTGTTACTATTTCTAGTTCTTAAAACAGAACAACACTGTTATCTGCCACCTGACAGATTTGTAACAAAAGGATTGTGCCTGAACTAAAACATTCAAACACTGAAACTCCTGGTGTTTTTCAAATAGCGCACGGCCCTCACTGTCTTCTCCATAAACGAAGTAAAATCTCGGAGGATGAGATGGATGATGATTTTCTCTGTCCAGGCCTTACTGGACTTCAGCTTTGTGTGGAGGGATTCCTGGGTAGCTGCATCTGGGATGATCACTTCTTCGGGATTGATCACCTGTGAAAAAGACAATATTGGGGGGCCTTGGTTAAAGCACTGTCACTGAGCCTGTTGGAGAGCATTGCTTTGTGTGATCCCAACCCGCTGCATGTCCACTCTTTCTGTGCTGCAGACACCAGCTCTCCCTGGGACCTGTGCTGTCCTCCAGCCCTGTTTCTGTGGAGGGCTGTGAGGAATGCTGATGCCTGCTATGACAGCTGTGTTGGAGTCTCTGGGCTATACTGTTCGTTCTGGTTTGAATGCAGCCTCTGGCATTGTGGTCCAGCAGGCTCTGAGCAGATCAATACAGCCCTCCTGCTCTCTGGCAGGCACGTGGTTGGTTAGGTAGGGAGGTGCTGATCATGGTTTGTCCTAACCTGTACTGCTCCATCCTGAGTCATAAGTTAATTGGCTGACATTGGAGTACTCTCACATTTTGTAGCAGATTAGCAAGTTTCCAAAGATGTCAAGCTTGTTTAGCTGCTTAATTCTTACTTTCCAGGCATTTGGTCACATGTAAGACTAAGTGCCATCAACTTTCACTGAAATGATATGTAAGAGCATAACTACAAGATGAGTAAAAGTTATTTATCTGATGAGTTATTTATCTAATGCTGACTCACAGTCTTGTGCACCCAGTACCTAAAGGCCTTTGAAGAACTTGTCCCAAGAAGTGGGACTTCTGAAAATGGGAGTTACACACCCAAATCATGGAGCTGTTTTACAGGATGTGGAGTCCAAAGTTCTAGCAAGCATCTGCTTAATCCTGTGTTTAGGACCTCTCCTACCCTTAAACAAGTGACAAAATATGCAAACTTCTTTCTGGAATATCTTTTTTGTGAAAAATAAGAGAGAAATATTCTTCCTATCCAGACTACCTGGGAGTGTGTTCTCATCACACCCCCTTTTCCTGGTATGCCCAGCTCCTTATTGTGCTCTGGTAAAGTCTGAATCTGGATTTCCACAGGTATCATGCTGGTGGATCTATTTAACCACAAGTGGATTCTGGCTTTGCTGTCCTTGCCTTAAATAGCAGATTTTTCTCTCACAAAGAAGAATATCAAGGGTCTTTCTCAAAAATCCCATATTTTCCACAAGTGCAGGTTTTGCTTTTGATCACCTTGGTCAAAAAAACTCACATCCAAAGCCCCCAACCCAAAGAACCTAGTCTCTCTGTTATGAAACAAACTTCCTGCAAACTTGTGTATCAAGCCGGAAGCTAGTACTCAGTTGCTGTCTTATGACAGGACTATTATTCTCAGCTAGCACAGTGTGAAAAAAAGCAGTTCAGCTTCCTTTCACATAAAGAATGATGGGCATAGGTAAATATGTTAAGAAAGGTATGGCAAACACACAATACACAATAGGCTTTTCACATGCCAAAAATTGCCTGGAAAGAAATGATGCCCCAAGACTTCTGCAGTCCTTACCTGGGTGATTTTTAATCAGGCATATAATTTCCCGAAAGAGAAAAGGAAGTGTTCATATTAAGGATTATGAAAATGAGCAAGAACAACAGTCAATTAAGTGAATTTTTCAAGTGTGATCTTTCAAAGCTCTCCAAAACATAAAAAAAGTCTGTCAGAAATTAATAGCATTTTAGTTTACCCGATCAAGAGAGAAATTGATATTTTTATGGAAGATTTTTTTTACCAGTAAAGTATGTGTTTTTCAGCAGGGAGCTATCTGGTATATTGACAGCAATCTCTCAATATACTGTATAGTTTGGCTTAAAAGTTAGGTTTGGAGAGTTTTAAAGATAATATTGTAAAAATACACTTGGCTTTTTCTATTATTTTTTTTTAATGTGGGCTGTTAAAAAAAGTTGCTGACTTCTCAGTGGATTCCAACATTAGTATGGGCTGAATTGCAATTCTGCAATTAGAAACAATTTCCCTGAGAAATCTTATTTCTGTCAGCCAGTTTAATATATTTGTTCTTAAAACAATGATGCATTTAGTTGGTTTAGAAATCATAAGTAACAGTAAAAAGTAGGAAGAAGAGTTGTTTCTTTGAGAAAAGAAAGCAAAACTTTGTGAAACCTCTAAGTCATAAGGGTAAGATCAGAGCATAAGGAACTGTCACCTGTTTTTTCAGGGAACTGAAACATATCATCCTCTGTTTCACATAACATCCTCTATTTCTGACTTCACATCAGTATTAAGCCACAAAAATTATAAAAGTGAATTTAAAACCAACTCACCATCTGTCTTAGGGTGCGTGCCAGGTGCTCTGTACTAAAGGATAGCGATTCAACATTTTGGTTTTCACTAATAAAAGTTTCTTGTATGTATTTGAGGTATGTCTGAAATGTGTAAAGCCCGCTGGAGATTTTTCTCAAGCATTTATCCTGAAATGAGAGAAAGATTCTCAGTCACTTAGAGTTCAAAATGCCTTGATCTCAATGCTGTATGCAGGTTAGCAGATGATGCTTATATAGTGTGGAGGTTTGGCCAAAGCCGGCTAGAGCCGGCATAAATCTTTAGGTCAACTTCCACAGTTCTTTTGAGCAGGCAAAGCCTGCCCCAGGTATAAAGGATTAGACCAGAAAGGAGAGCGGTTCCTTGCCTCATTAAAGCCGGCGAGCAGACACCCATCTTCCTCCGTCACCCTGGGGAGGTTGAGGTTGTTGTGGAGGAGCATTTCCATGCTGTTCTGGCAGACGGTAAACTTCTCGCACATCTGGGGAGAGACACGGAGAGATTTGTTCGCACCTCGTCAGGAGGCGGCCGCGGCCGGCCGTGCGTGTGCGGTCCCGCGGTGCGGCTGTACCCACCTCGTCCTGCAGCTGTGCCGCCCGGGCGTGCAGCAGCCGCGCCAGCCGCAGGCTGTCGGGCAGCGCCGCCCGCCGCGCCGCCGCCTCGTCCAGCTCGGCCTCCCCCGAGGAGTCTGTGTGGGGCAGCGGGGCGGCGGCGGCCCCCGGCAGCAGCAGCAGCAGCAGCAGCGGCGGCGGCAGCAGCGCGGCGCGGAGGGCGGGCGGCCGGCGGCGGCCGGCGCGGACAGGGTCGCAGCCGCAGTCCCGGGGAAACTTCATGGTGCGGTTTCTTCTCGAGTCCGGCCCCGGCCCCTTGTCGTCTGCGAGGCTGGTGGGTTGAATGAGCTCCGGACATCCCTGAACGTGTATTTATTGAGGGGGGCTTCGAGATTATTCATGGCCTGGGAAAATCCAGCATGAGAACACGGGGGGTGTGTGCCCGGCTTGACAGCGCTGCTCGAGAGCCGGGATTGTGAAACGGGCCGGGGCGGGCAGCCGAAAGCGGCCGGTGGGAACATGAAGTAATCGTGCTCCGTAACTCCTTGAGGGCCGGGCTGCCCCCCGCAGCCACCGCCGGCTCACCTGCCCCGCGGGGTCCCGCTTCCTCCGAGCCTGCCAGCTCCAGCCCCACAGAAACTCAGAAACAAAAATCATACCTGCATACCTACCTATACACACACATACTTTATTTATGCTATATACTTCCATGTATTTTAATGTTTTAATGCGGTTTAATGTGTTACGGATTTTGTATGATGTACAATTATCTCTGTGTCTTAGCTATTGTTTGTATATGTGAAACTAAATGCCCCTGTTTAGGTGCTGGGTAGTACAAGTCGCAAGTTGCTTCTTTCTGAGTGAACGACATGTGGGTAGGATTAAATACATCAAATGCTTTAACTGGACTGAAGCCAGCTCCTACGGGAGAGTGGCTGCAGGAAATGCCACGAAGTTCCCTGTTATCTACTCCTTATCTCTTTCTACCTACCTGGTAGCTGTTGCAGGAATTTTAACCTTTCAGGGGGACTCTTCACCCAGGGCAAGTGTCTCTTGGGATCAATCTTGTAGAATGCAGGCTGAGTCAAACTGTATAAGGCATGCTGACATTGAACTTGTGGAATGTCTTGAACTCGTTTTGGCCCAACTGTCTTTTTCTTTTTCTTTTTCTTTTTCTTTTTCTTTTTCTTTTTCTTTTTCTTTTTCTTTTTCTTTTTCTTTTTCTTTTTCTTTTTCTTTTTCTTTTTCTTTTTCTTTTTCTTTTTCTTTTTCTTTTTCTTTTTCTTTTTCCTTTTCTTTTTCTCTTTCCTTTTCTTTTTCTTTTTCTTTCTTTTTTGTAGTATGAAATCAATTATGTTTTCTCACAAAGGGAAGGCCAGAATCTGCATTGGGAATGGCTAACAGGAGGGTACAGTGGGGAGAACAGAATATGGGGTATGAGAGGTGTTAGAGACAATATAGAAACTGAAAAATACCCCAGATACTTCTACTTTATTTTCTAAGAACAGTCTGAAAAGATAGCCTCAGGAAAGAAGCAGGGTACTATTGGTTTTTGTTTAATTTCTCTTTCTGCCAATAGCAGAAAAGCAGTTGCAGTAATTTTTGCCCAGTGGAGAGATATTAGAGCTGGAATGCAAGTGTGAGAGAGCAGTTTTCAACAGCAGCAATTAATCCCTGCCCAGGTCCCCGAGTGCAGCAGGGAGGATGTTGCCAGAAGAGTATCTGCTGTAATGCCAGGTCTGTGGCGTTAGGCATAGAAGAAAGCATGCCACTAGCAGAATGTTTGGCTATTATCAGTGAAAAGATCCAACTGAAATGTGCTAAAGGATTAAACAGCCAGGCCAGATGAGCTCAAAGCCTGGTATTTGCTTTTGGATAACCATCAGAGGCAGATACACCAGGGAGGGAACTCCTGCCTACCTCTTTTTCCACTTGCGATAGCACATGGATGTACATGTCTCAGGGATTTCCTTCCGCGGCCAGGCGACTCATAGGCTGTTCTCTGCAGACAGTCAAACTTTCCCTTTACCTAACCCAAGTGAAAATACTGTTCTTAACATGATGAAAACTTGATAGAAGCCTGTGTTTTCTCAATAATATATTTTCAGCAAGCATTCTGTAATTTAGTCTTGCCTGTAGCTCTGTAATTCTTAAGTTTGTAAATTTATTTTATGAGTTGTCATAGTCTCATTATGTCATGAAAATCTCTGTTCTCTAGAAATTTTCAAAGAACATTTTTGTGCTGATCACTGTTATACAGTCTTGCTGATGTGTGTAGCTGCATCTGCAAAGTGAAATAAAAGCAAGTTTCAACTGTTCCTCATCTAAAAATCTCTAAGCCTTCAGTTATGTTTTCTCACTTCAGGGTTTTGTTTATTCTTTTTTATATGAATGTCCATGTGACTTTTCAGAAGTACAAAGTATACTTACATGCTCCAGTGAAAGGTGCTCATTAATGGCTTAGAAACTCCATTTGATAATCTAGGACAAAGCATAGCATTCAAAGGAAGAAGGAACTGGAATTTA
The DNA here is from genome assembly GCF_021018805.1 of Prinia subflava. Lineage (NCBI taxonomy): Eukaryota > Metazoa > Chordata > Aves > Passeriformes > Cisticolidae > Prinia > Prinia subflava. Next base: position 122,171,273 of record NC_086247.1, read on the forward strand.
CACAGTAACATTAGAATGCTTCTATTGCTTTGGACAGTTTATTATGGAAAATCACTCATTTAATTGGTACTGTACATAGAAGAAATACTTTTGCACTGATCTGTCTATCTATAATAATGGTTAAATTTTGGGGAGGGCTTAAAGGAGGTCCACACTGTATTACTAATTAGTCCACACTGTACTACACTGAATTACAGATTCATCAGTAGTCACATTGTTCAAAATTTAGTAAGCCCCGAACAAACAGCACTTGCTCATGAGTTACCTAAAGATCAGGAGATCTGCCTGGTATTTAAAATGTAGGAGTATTATTACTGAGACTCTAAGGCATAGTTTCTAGATGCCAAGGGATTTCTTTCCTGCACGGCATCTTTGTAATACTGCAGATTACTGTTCTTGCCTTTTATTTCTATTGCACTTTGTTTTACTGTACAATTTTTTTCTTTTTGTTTTCATTTATACTGCCAACAAGACGGCTGCATCCTGGTATGTAAAAACTTCCTAAGGTGGGATTTCAGAAATTCTCAGTGTTTAAGCAACTTTTTTCTTCTGTCTGAGAAATGCTCACTAGTACTGCACATTTCTGTAGGAGCAGAGGGACCTTTTCTGAGTGTTGTAAAAAATCTCTCTTGATTCTCACACATGAAAATTATTCCAGTCAAGGGTCAGTTTATAGCCAATCCAGGATCATCCCATGTCTGTTTTCTAGGATCAGTGTGCAACTCACTGACCCATTCTGGAAAAGGTTCTCTTTCTTCTAGAATTCCTCTACCTGTGGGCAAGCCTTTACCACTTCTGCTCTTAGTAACCTGGGAGATTTGCAGAGAGGAGCCTGTTTTCAGGACAAGTGGGTGACACCAACATGGAAATGGTATTGCCACTGAAAAATTCAACGAACTGCAGAGCTGTCACGGTCAAAGCTTGTCTCCCCTCTTCGGTCAGCCATCAGGCAGATGTCTACAAGGAGCCCCACCATGTGCTGGGGCAAAACCATTGGCAGCAGCAGCAGACCTTGCTTGCTGGTTGTTGTGAGTCAATATAAATGGCATTCCTAGACAGAAAACTAAGGTCTTTCAATGAAGTAGAGTTACTAGGGTTGCAGTAAGTTCCACTCTGATCTGTGTGTTTGGTTTGACTGTTGTTTTCTTCCTAATATTCTCCACTATTTTACAGTAGTAAGAAAACCAGTAATGTTTATTTGGGGATTCTGACTTAAAATAGTACTGTTTGTAGTAAGAGAAGAAATACAACTGCAAATGTGGTGTTCTTCTGTAGAAGTGTTAGACTGTGTGTGGAAGAAAATGCCACTTGTCAGAAGTGGGATCATGACAACCACTAAGCAAATAACTTCCAGATATTTTGAATGAGGAGGGAATCTGATGCCTGGTTCCCCTGACATATTTTACGTTGAATTCCTCAAAGCTTGTAGCGAGGGAATTTGAATCCTACAGATCTTGTAAAGAGTGTCAAAGTTCCTTGTAATGTTAAACCAAGCTGCCCTGTGCTGTATTTGAAGTGAACAGGTTGAACAGGTCAGTAATACTCTGTGCTCATGTTTCTCATAAGCAAACATTGCTTTGACAAGCTGCATGTCAGCAAGGAGCACTGGTGCACTTGACTAACGGCCCATCGCTTTTGTGCTTGGCTTCTCTCTTGGTTGTTTGCCAGGTAACTGCAAAGTTGGTTGGGGATTTTTTGGTGAAAAGCTTTGGGGATTGCTCATTTATCTTTCCTCATTTTCTTTCCTTTTTTTTTCTTTCCTTTTCTTTCATCATTTTTAAACAAGACTAAGATGTGTAGTAAGACTTGAATTTTTTTTTCTTGAATGCATCATATGCAAATGCAGTGAATTTCCTTGCCTTAAGCTGAATCAGAGGTTTACAGAAAAATTTTTTACTTACCTTTAAATTATGTCCTGCTTTTCAGCTTTATCTGCTTAATTTCAAGAAATAATGCTATGGTCTTCTCTAGTCAACTTCTAGCAGATAACTTCCAGCCATGCAGTCCTAGGTGAAAGGTCCTAAATATAATGGTCTTGGGAAGTATCTGAATGCTACAAGACACATCTGATGCTAAATAGACACATGTCCCTCAAGTCAAAATGATTGCAGGCATTTTAATGCTGGAATGGGAATATTGTGGCACCTGACAGTGAAGCTAGATTTATACTAGGAGCACTTTGGTGCTGTGGCTGTGCGGATAAATGGCACCAGGAAGCAATTAGATGAGCTTTTCTCATGGAAGTAAGGTAGCTGTTGCTTTGTCTCAGTCACAGCACAGTGTGCCTGATGGGGTGGGTGGTGCCCCTGTTAGGGCTGCATGAGACACCAGAGCAGAGAGCTAGCCAAGTTAGAAATAATGGTGGCCTTGGGTCTTTCACAAGCAGCATGCTGTTATCGGGCTTGTTTTGTGAGCATCACCCTCAAGGACAACACATTGTTTTGACAGGGATCCCATTTTGTCAGCATTGTATTTTGAATTACTGTAGATCTGTACTGCTAAAAAAACCCCTCTGTCTGTTTTTAAAAATGAATTGACTGTTAAGTTCCACTTGTGTTTAAGGAACTTCTCAGTTCCCATTGAGCTTGCTTTCTAAGCATGAAAGATGAAAATTCAAAGAAGTTATGTGATGAAGAAGAGTGACGTATTTCAGTCACCAGAGAAGATGACAGAGCTGAAAAGAGAACACAGTGAGGAGCCTGAGTATATGCGAGGTACTGAATGGTGTAAGTATTTATCTTTATTGTTTGCCATTTTGAACATGGTACATTAGATGTAGATTGTGTTTTACAAAGCATTCAAAAGGGGGTTTTCCCTCCAAGGAACTTGCTCAATGCCAAAGGAAACTGAATGGTGTCAATGTTTATAATCTCACTCATGAATGCACACCAAGTCTATCTCACCTCACTGAAGAGGATCTATTTCCCTTTAAATAAAACTCATGTGTCGTTCCATGAGACATCTGTAAATCTAACTATGTTTGCCCTTGTCCATGCCCAATGTTTTTGTGCCCATAATCTCATTGTCAGATTATTGTCTCGCTTGGTTTGACATTTAGCCTTGCATTCTCCTGCATTCTCATTCTGCTTTTCCTGGTGGTTGCCTTTCTCTGACTTGGTAAATTACCTACACATAAGGCAAGTCACTTAACAAAATTTTTATGTTTTTTTCCTGGAAAGCAGCGGTTTCTTTCTGTAGTGAGAACAAAAGTTGGGTGGTATCAGTGGTAAAAGTACTGTAAATCCACTGTCAGAAGGAGATGCAAGGCTTCAGTATATTCCTTTTGGGAGATAGCTTTTCAATAGCACTTTATATGTGTTGGAAGTTTCTCCTAGCAGATGGGTAGTTGGAAAACCAAAATGCAGACTGCACCTTCAATAAATGTTGTGTGCTTTCATAAAGATTTTCTAACTCAAGGATTCTGTAGTGACACTGAAGCTGCTATGGAGTTTGCCACTTTGGTCATACCATTTTGTTGAGGAAACTGAGTATCACTACTCAGAAAGTGCCTTACACTTGGAGGATTTGAGTACTTCCTTTCTGGGCAAGTTCTAACAAACTTCTTTATTATTCTAAACTGAATTTGTGAAAGGGAACCTGCTTACCATAGCAGAAGCCCTATCTAATTGCAAGCTCTGCACTGTAATAGGATTAGTAGGTTGTGCTGGATCTGTAATATTCACTCTTCCATACTGCTGTTCTTGAAGCAAAATTGTCCTGGGGGCCAGGTTAGCTATAAAGACTTTGGTCCCATCATCAGAAAATCTGAGTGGTCTCGGTCCAAAAAGATTTTTCCTTCAGATGGCCAGTTAAAGGTCTGATGCTTTTTTGTTTAGATTGCTCAACCAGGATGTGGGAGATGTTGAATCATATCCCTTCCTTATTTAAATGTATTATGAACCCAGATTTACATTGTTACAGGAAAGTCTCCCAACTCCCAAGGAAAATATTGGCCAAGATGTTTTTCTATCCCTCCTCTTAAAGTGAACCATTTTTTTTTGGTCAGAAAGAGAAGATCAGGAGCCTGTGTGCCACCTCAGTGGGTTGACCTGGATTCCAAGGAAAGTTTGCTCAAGTAAGTAGTACAAAAAATTCAGACTCTGGGCAGAAATAGAAAGTGATTTCCAGGCACACTGACCTCAGTGCTGCTGAGTGAGCCTGGGCAGATGTGAAGGCTTCACTTCCTTCATGGGCTGCTTTTTGGAAGGAAGAGGGGTTTCTATGTTGAAACCAAGGAGAATTGGGTGGCAGGTCCTCCCTGGCAGAGGGTCCTGGCTACGTGGCTACCTGGCATCTGCTTCCTGAGGGGAAAAAGCTCCTCTCCCTGGAGTTTCTTTTCTACTGGTGCAAGAGCTTCTCAGGCAGCCCAGAAGCTCTCACATACCCCTTCCTTGGCAGGGGCTCTGTGCGTGCCTGGCAGGGGAACACCACAGCTGTGCCCACTCTGGTCAGGCGCTCCTCGCTGTGAAGTCCCCTGGTATCACTCATTGAAATGCAGACTGTACTCAGTTTCCCCTGCTGATGTTAAAATTACGTGTGAGACCAGAAGTTAAAAATAAAAACCAGAAGCAGTCAAGCTGAACCGTTCTGATACGAAACCATCCCCTTCCCCCCAGCCCTTCCCTACGCTACATCCAGCCCTTCTCTATGGCTGCAGCTATGTGTGACAATGGCAATTTTGGTGTGGAGAGGGAACTTCTTGGGAATCTCCCTTTGTACTTTAGCTCAGCATCATCAACCATCACTCCCTGCTCTCTTAGATTTTTATTGTTACTCACAAATATTCAAATATTGAGATCTCTATGGTCTACTTTTTTCTGATACTCCTTGTCTGGACTTGTCAGTATTTTGAAAGTGCCTAGACTTTCAAAGCATGCCTACATGAAGGCAGCAAGGGGTATTGTCTTTACAGAATACAGGAACAATTGGCAAACATGAACAGAGAGCAGAGGCCTTGGTCAGACTTAGAGGCGTTTTTAAGGAAGAGTAAATTCAACTTTTGTGTTTCATTTCACACTGTTTTCATTATCTGTTTGCAATAGTCTATGCAATTTTTCTTGTGGGAAGTTGCATAATTTATATATTTTGCAAAATTACTACTTTCTAAAATTTGCCATTCTACTATTTTTTTAAGTAATATAGAAGACACTCTGTGGAGACTCCTATGTTGTTACCAACTGCAATTAAGTCTCCCATTTTGCCTGGGTACCACACAATTATTTAGTGAAATCTGCTGCTTTCTGCATAACATTTAGCATATAGTTCCACAACTATTATAAGCTGATATAGAAACATAGAATCGTACATTATTATGCTGCCTCTGGGCTTATTTATTACTCAAATTTAGTTTAATGATCTTTCAGTGAGTCCTGCTAACTCCTAGGAAGTGGGGACATGCTGCCAAATGGGTACAAAGGTGAGAAGGATGCTACTGAAAGAGAGTATCACTGCTGGTCTGTATGCTGACTTCTGCCACGAGTCACTTTTTCTCACCACTTCCCATGTGTGTCAGCACTGGTGTCTGAGCTATTATGTCAGACTGGGGAGAGGATCTAGCTGGAAAATAAGACACCAAAGGAATTTAATAGTTTTCATTAGGATCCTGTCTGTGATCTGAGTGATGCTCTGCCTGCCTGAGCAACTGGGTCAGTATGATGGAGCAAGCTACAATGCCTGACTCCTGGGAGAGTATCAATAACAAACTAATAAAAATCACTGTGGTTTTGTGTTGAGCATGAAAACTGTTATACCTCATCTCAAAATAAATTTCACCTCTCACACCTCCAAAGCAGTGCACACTCTTGAAAACAGATTTAAAAGGAAGAAGTTTTAAGACATTGATGTGTTCATCACTTTTTATTAAAAAAAAAAAAAAGCTAGTAGCTAAACTCAAGTTGAATTAATGAGAACCTTTGTCTCCCCATCTACTTTCAACTCCAGACAGTATTTAGGACAAATTGTTATTATTATTGTTATCAGTCCCTGACTGATCTTTTTGGTCAGCTCTACCCTCTTGCCCATGGAAAGCCATTGAACATGTTTTAAACTGTTGCAACTCCATTGATTTTGATAGAACTTCACTTGCCTGATGAAAGAGCAAAGGGAGTCATGCAGCTGCATGACCATTGTAGTGCTTTGCCATCTGAATGGGTAAGTTGACAGCTGTCCATTTTTTCTGCTATGTGATGGGGTTGCAAGACCCTTTAGACAGCAATTCATGAGCTGACAACCCCTGGAAACAGAGTGTTTGAAAGGAGCATTGATGTGTTAGGCATATGGTTTATTCAGATCTTCCAGTGCTCTTGGGTTTGCAGAGAACATCTGCAGAATAAAAAGCATGAAAACAGTCAGGAAAACAAAGCTGACTTTCCTGACTGATGATGATGATGAAAAAAAAAAGTTTGAAGGCTCCTCTAACATTTCTAGAATTCCATTGCTTTTTGTTCCATGTTTCATATCTTCCCTATTGTGTCCCTGTAGAGAAAATTTTTGTAAATCGTTTCAGGGAATCTGTCACAGGGGTAATAAAATATCTGCTTCTCAGAAGAGTAAGATCAGTGTCACAGAGAGGGAAAGTTGTTTTAAAACTTTCTCAAAGACAACATAAAATTACTGTAACAGGGTGAACTCAATGGCAACATTTCTATTGAATTCATTATGAAACTGGCACTGTCTTATGTGTAAAAGGAAAGACAGACAAAGTGGGAAGTGGCTTCTACCATCCCTCCTAAAATCTGTATAATTTGTTGACTCTCTTCTGAGCCTGAGCTCCTTCTCATCAGGTTTTGAGGAAACTCTTTTTAAAGCACTACTATCAAAACCAAGCCTAGCATAGTTAAGAAATATACTAATTTTTGGAGATACCACAAGGAGGAAAGTGAGATGATATCAGAAAAGGAGGAATTTCTAGTTGCAAATATTAGATGACATTGTTTGAAATCCTTTGCTTGCCATTGATACAGGACACTTCTTTGCCAGGGGACAAAGTCACTCTGCTTGTTCTGCCACTCCTCCCTTCAAGTTGGTCCCTTAAGCACTAGTAATCTTGATGTAGCCTAGAGTAACTCTTCTTAGAGTGAAGATTAAATATTTCAAAGTACATAATCATGATATTTCATAACTCAAAAATGAAGTGACAGGTTTTCTGTAGTAACAAACTTTTTATTTTGAAATAGATTTTCTGTGGCCACTTGCCAGAAGTTATAACTAGTGCCTAGAATGTTCATTTTTGTGGTAGGCTTCCCCTCAGTCTTAAGACAACACCAAACTACAAAGAATAGACAATTTTAGGCTTTGACCTGGACTGGAAACAGCCATGGAATATAATTTCCTCAGATAGCCTTAGAGAATATTTATGTTCCTGATAAAGCACTGGTGAAGTCCTTTGGAGCAGCTCATGCACATATTTAGTCTACTTTCTGCTCTTTCCTATTGTATTTTTTACTTTTGCTTCTTGCTTCAGCATTTGCAGCCTGTCATTCTCACCAAGAGTTTGTCTGGAAGAACAAGGTCACATGAAAAGCATCCTTTACACTAATGCAAGCCAAGGCTACTCTGCAGTCTTGCAAAGGAAATATCAGCAAGAGTTTTCATCACTTTCATTTTCTTCCCTTCAGTAATCTGGAATGCTTTTAGTAAATCATAAGTTATTTACATGAAATAGAAAATATTTCTTTTTATCTGTGAATGCTCTAAAAATCAGGAGTGGCTCCTGGCATGTCCAAATTGTGGGAAAGTTGTGATAGCTGCTCAGATTTTTTGTCTTGACCACAAAATGAATTAGGAATGATAATCTATAATGGGGGGTTTTGGTGCTAAAATGGGACATATTTAATGAGGTGGCTATTTTCAAATTGAATGGATATTAGGTAAGTGTAAGTGATCACTACAGGGGGCCATTGGCCCATGATGTCTCTTGCTCTGGAGCTTGGACCTCAAACACAAATGTCCAAGGCAAGGGAGTGCTGGCACTGCCACAGGGCCTGATTGGCACCAAGTACTGCCACACAACAGATGATTCAGAAGCCACAGGGACAGACTTTCTGAACCACAGCTCCTGACGTCTGTAATGTCATCCTCAGTGACACAACTGTCCTCCTCCTGATGTAAAAAAGGGGCACAATTTCTTCAGTTGTGTCCCATACCTCCACTACAGCCGTGGTTGTGCTGCACTGTGCTGTAGTGAGCTGTCCTGTATGACAGCTATCATGAGTAACAGGAATGAGCCGATGCCTGAGGTGGTTCCTCCTCTGGGAGGGGAGAGCATTCGTCCTCTTTGGGTTCAAGCTTCCACGGGCTGCTTTGCAGCGAAGCTGCTGAAAACTCCACGTGGTGTTTTACAGGCTCAGAGCGAGGGGAAGCAGCTCCTCTGGCCACTGTGGGACCGAAAGTGTGGCGATTGCTCCTCTCGGCGGTGGGGAAGCTCTGGTGGAGGGAAGGTACCTATGGTAAGTTTAGCCTTTGCTCTGAAAGGAGCCAGAGGATGGCCTTGGGCACTTCACACGGCCTGGAATTGCTCCTGATGGTTGAGGCATCCCTGTTCGCATATCGATTTGCCCAGCTCCTTTCACGGGGTTGTCTGAGGTGTGCAAGAACCACGAGCAGGTTCTTCGGCCGATGTTTCCGAGCCAGCCCGTGCACACCGCCGGAGGCTGTGGGGCCGCGCGGCAGCGGGACAGGTGAGGATGGCTGCTGGGCCTTCCTCCTTCAACAAAGCGGTTTTAAGGAGTGCTGTTTGGGGCCTTTAACTTCAGCACACATTTCTCACCACACAAGGAGCTGGCAGATGTAATTACCTTCCTCTCAGACAGAATTTTATGCAACGTGGCAGGAATATGTTAACTGTTTCCTGAAAATAAACGAAAAATTCACAAGACTAAGCAATAGAGCACCAGGAGAAAAAAACATGCAATATTCTGGCATTTAACAACATGTTTAGGCACAGTAAATAATCTGTTTTTCATAAATAATGTACTTCATTCCCATTACAAATAACTATTCACATATGCAAGGTTTGTGTCATTTCTCTCTGCTGACGTCCAACTTTCCAGTCTTTTGCATTTTATTCATTACTGTTGTTTACAGTAGTGATAGATTTAATTTTTGACAATTCATGTGATATAGATGCAGTTTTCCCGAAACAAATAGCAGCACCCACAAAATTTAGCTTTTAAGCTAAGTGTTGTTACTATTGAGCTGCAACTGAAGTTGAAGCTATTGTTGGCAGGTTTTTCTCATGTGATGTTTTAGGTGTTTTCTTAATAAAGGTTTTTTAAAGGACTAAACAGATGAAAGAGTTGGGCCTGGTTTGAATTACTAGAATGAAATTTCAGAATTAGGATGCTTGTAGTATATTTTGAGCAGAGGATCAGGGATTTCATTCATAACTCTATTTGAACTTAGAAAATGAAACTGTTTAAATGTGGAATATCACATTACATCTTGTTTAAAAATCTATTTCTACATGGAGATTCTTTAAATATTACAGGATAGAATTTTGCCACTTCAAGAACTGTTTAATAAAATTGAGGGTATGTCAACAAAATGCATCTAATTGACTTTCCCCATATTGCAAAACAATCTCAGTTATGGGTATTGTAAAAGCAGTGCTGGTAATTGTGTTACTGGGAATTGTGATTAAAAAGGATAATACAACGGGGATAATCAGACATGTCTCAGCGAAGAAAGGGATTAGAAGGAAATTGAAATCTCTCCCATTGGTGGTTAACTCCTCATTCATGATTTTGCCTCTTCTCATCGTTGTTTTTCCAGCTAGTAACTCCAGAAATGAAACTCCAGTGCTATCACAACATTTTGGATCTCCATAACATATCAGATAAGCTCTGACAATAGAAATACAGTTGAAGAAATTCCTGCCTTCACAGCTATGGACATAGTGCCAACTATTGCACAGTTTGTGTCTTGTTGCATGCTTTTGGGATAATCATAAGTAAATTTGGATCTCAATTGTTTCATTATCAGTCACTGCCAGCACAGCTTCATGAGAGGAAAGTCCTTCTTATCAAACCTGATTTCCTTTATGACAAGGTAACCCAACTAGTTGATCAAAGGAAGCCAGCTGATATAATCCTTTTGGAATTTTGTAAATCTTTCCATCCTGTTTCTCACAGGATCCTTCTGGACCGAATGTCCAGCACACAGCTGGATAAACACATCAGGAGATGGATGAGCAGCTGGCTGGGTCAGGCACAAAGGGTTACAGGGAATGGGGTGACATCAGACTGGGGACCTGTCACTAGTGGGGTTCCACTGGGCCCCATCCTCAGCCCTGTGCTCTTCAACAGCCTAATTTATGACCTGGATGCAGGACTGAAAGTTCACAGATGATACAAAACTGAGAGGAGCTTCAAAGGCAGGGAGGGCCTGCAGAGAGGCCTCAACAAATGAGAGGCCTGGGCAATCACCAACCCCATGTAGTGCAACAAGAGAAAGTGCTGGATTCTGCTCCTGGGATGGGGCAATCTTGGATGTGTGTACAGACTGAGGAATGAGGGGCTGGAGAGCAGTGTCATGGGCAGGGACCTGGGGGTCCTGGGCAGGGGCAAGGTGAATCTGAGCCAGCAGTGCCCTGGCAGCCAGGAGGGCCCACCCTGTCCTGGGGCCATCAGGGACAGCAGCACAGCTGGGCAGGGAGGGATTGTCCTGCTCTGCCCTGAGCTGGGGCTGCCTCACTCCAGTGCTGGGGAAGGGTTTGGGTGCCCCAGTGTAAGAAAGACACTGAACTGTCAGAGAGGCAAAGGAGGGCAGCAAAGAGGGCGAAGGGCCTTGGGGGGAAGCCGTGTGAGGAGCAGCTGAGGGCACTGGGGCTGTTCAGCCTGGAGGAGACTGAGTGAGACCTCACTGCAGTTAGAGCTTCCTGAGAGGGGAAGAGGAGGGGCAGGCAGGATCTGTTCTCTGTGGTGACCAGCAACAAAGAATGGCCCGAAGTTGTGACAGGGGAGGTTTAGTTTGGATATCAGGAAAAGGTTCTTCAACCAGAGGGTGTGTGGGCACTGGAATGGGTTCCCCAGGGAAGTGTTCATAGAACCAACCTGACAGAGCTCAAGAAGCATTTGGACAATACTCTGAGGCACCTGGTGTGATTCTTGGGTATGGTGCTGTGCAGGGCCAGGAGCTGAACTCCATGAGGCCTGTGGATCCCTTCAAACTCAACTGATTCTGTGATTCTGTGATTATCTTTCTGGCACTTCTGTTGTTCAAGATGCGGTATCAATTTTTTTCCCAGAAACTTCCTAAATTTTTGTGAGGCAAAGTGTGCCTCTGAGTTTGGCAGGGACTGGTACATGAAAGCACAGCTCTGGTAGCAAGTATTCCTAGTTTCAGACCTCTTAGGTATGAACAGTTAAACACATATGAAGAAAAACAAACCCATGCCCTTTAGTTAACAATGTGGGGAGAAGAGATGATCCAGGCAGTCTTAAGTGGCTGGCTTCAATAGTATGCAAAGCTCTCAAGAAAATTTTGAATAAAAGACAAATATAGGCTAGGAGATAGATAAAATGAAACATGACTTTGCATTGTTGGATTGTGTCAGCGCAGTAGACTCATTGGGAAACTATTTCATACACAAAGAAAACATGTTTCCTTCCTGGGAATTTCAGTGAAGCCTTTTCATGGAGTCTTGTGGAGATGGAGTGAGGAGGGAACAAAGAGAAACAAGGATTAGATGTGCAGGAAGCTGGCTAAAAGGGAGAGAACACTGCTGAGTGTTGATAAGCAGATGGTGAGGAAGGAATCAATAAACTGCGTGCTATAATGGCAGCAAGTATGCTGTATGGAAATAACTGTGGAAAGGAAGGATGCTGGTGTCTATGGCAGGTGTGCTGCTAAGGTGATCTTAGAGCAGTCTGGTGAGGTATATCCAGCAAAAAAGGGAGAATCTTACTGCTCTAATTCAAAGACATTTGTGATATTTCACTTCAATTTTGCATATGCATCTGTTTGCTCTGTGTCAAACACAGAGCAATGAACTTTCAAACATGAACTTTCACTGAAGGGTGCCAATAGTGGTTAGAGGGATGGAGGACTTTGTGCTGGAAAGGAAGTGGAAAGTGGATACTGTGTTCAGTCTAGTGAAAGAAAGCCTCAGTGGGGACCAAGTCTACTTTTTATTAGCAGTGTAAGTACTGGAAAGGATGCCAACAAACTGATGGGACTGATCTAGCTCGAATAGAAATGTGTCTTTCAAGTAGGAAAGTGCTGCCTAACCCTGGAACAAATTTTCTAACCAGAAAAGTGTTATACAATGGGACTGGTCAAGCACTGGCAAAAGGGCCCAGAGGCTGCTGAATCTCCATCCTTGGACGTCTGTGACAGTTGACTGGATAAGACATTTAGCATCTTGATCTTACTTCAAAATAGATATTTCAGTAATGGGATGGCCTAGCTGGCCTCCAGGGTTGCCTCCTACCTGAAAATCAGAGAAAAGCTGCAGGGAAAGGATACAGAACCATACATATATTGCATGTACAGCTGTCCTGCACCTCAAAGAGGCCAAGACTTGCTTGCCCATACAAGGAGAGTTGCATCATGACTCAGTGAAGGTTTATACTTATATTTTGGGTCCACAGTTTAAGGTAAGCTGAGCCTTAGTACCTCTTTACTGTTAAAAATAACAGTTGTAGTTCAGTCCAATTATCAAAAGCTTATGAAATTTTTCCTTTCATATACAAAAGAATGCAGTGAATAAGATAGCCTTTCGCATTAAAATATCTTTTAAATTATTCATCTTTCCCCTTGTATGTTTATTTTTGCCTGCTACTTCAATGCTAAAAAAAAAAAAAGTACTTAAAAAAATTTCCTGGGCCTCAAATTATAATATTATCTTTTAGTTCAGACAAGTATCAGCCCAGTCCCTGCACATGTGTTCCTGTGCTAATGTTATGTCTAATGGACTAAAACCAAATTGCCTACATTTATTTCAGTGGAATGACACTGGTAGAAAACTGCCTAAGAAATAGGAAATCCTGGGCATGAAGTTCTCACAAGCTAGGGGGAAGATTGGTTGGAAAGTGGCCCAGCAGAAAAGGACCTCAGGGTTGATGGCAGCTGAACAAGAGCCAGGGTGTGCCCATGTGGCCAGGAAGGCATCCTAGCCTGGATCAGCAACAGAGTGGCCAGCAGGGCCAGGGCAGGGATTGTCCCCTGTACTCAGCACTGGTGAGGTCACACCTCAAATCCTGTGTTCAGTTCTGAGCCCTTCAACCCAGGAAGGACATTGAGGTGCTGGAGCTTGTCCAGGAAAGGACCATGGAGCTGGTGAAAGGCATAGAGTGTAATTTAAGTCCTATGAGGAGCAGCTGAGGGAGCTGGAGTTGTTTAGCCTGGAGAAAAGGAAATTCAGGGGAGACCTTATTGTTCTCTACAAGTGCCTGAAAGGAGGCTGCGGCCACATGAGAGTTGGCCTCTTTTCCCAGGCAACTGGGAGGAGGGAGTACAGTCTTAAACTGCACCAGAGGAGCTTTAGGTTGGAAATTAGGAAGAATTTCTTCACAGAAAGAGGGATTGAGCATTGGAGTGGGCTGTCCAAGGAGGTAGAGGAGTCACCATCCCTGAAAGTATTTAAGAAAAGACTGGATGTGGCACTTAGTGTCATGATGTAGTTGATATGGTGGTGTTTGGTCATAGGCTGAACTTTATGATCTCAAAGGTCTTTTCTAACTAAATTTATTGTATGATTCTCTAATTCTATTGAGCCAGTCTACTGCACCAAGCGATGACTTTTTTGGATCCTACCTTGTAATTACCCAGAGCCAGATCTCTATTTACCTCCTTTGCCATGCACTGCCACAGCCTGCCTTTATTCTTCTGGCCAGTTGTGCCAAATACAGCTGGTACTCTCAGCTTTCCAAGGGCACAGTGTAGCAAGGACCCATAGCCCAAGCACACCACTGGAATACACAGCCTAGGTTTGGAACAGAGTGCTGGGACCTGCCCATCTTATGCACCCCAGCAGAGACATGGTTACATCACCCCAAGTGCTAGATGAATGCTCCACTGTGTCATCTCATGCTTCTGTTTTATTGCCTCATGCTTACATTGGAGAAATTAAAATCTTTATTAGCATTGTTGGTAAAACACCAGTGGTCTCTGGCAGGTTGGTCCTGTCTTTTTCCTTGGAAAGGGAAGCACTTTTCAGGGGAAGTACTGTGATTCATGAAGGATGTGGGACACTCTTCCGGCACAAGAAGGCAGAGGACAGTGTAGATCTTGGAACTTGGCTGCACAGGGCCTTTTCAGGACTGTCAGGTCTGAGATGGCACAGAACAAAGATATTCTTTACCAAAATCCCCCTATAAAAGGGGGCAAATTAAGCATGCCATTGCCAGATGTGGAAGTTTAAATGAATGTCACAGCTGCTTGATCAGATTTTGCTGCCTTGATTTCTGGTTGACAGGCATTACAATAGAAGCACCAGTCACTTCAGTGTAATTACCTGGCTTGGAAGCATAGGCCTAAGTTCAGGGAAACTTCTGCTTCAATTAGTCTTTGTTCAGTCTTAGTCTTTGTTCAAGATAGCAATTAAATACACACGGTAGGTGAAATATATGCCTAAAATTAATTGAATTTGTATCTATGCTTTAAATATATTCTTGATACTGCTTATTTCAGTCACCATTTCATTTATTACCTCATGAAATCCTTTTCTTTGGGTTTAAGCTAGAATTATAGCCCTGTAATTCTAAAGACCAAACATTACACCTGAATGCCTGAAAATATCAATTTAGCTATTACAAACCCAAGTTATACAACTTACCTTTACATTGCTGCTGCACACAGTGAAGGAGCAGCAGAAAAAAGAAACAAAAAGAAAAATTATTAGGAGGCATGTTTGCCCTCCAGCTGGACTATATTCTTGTAAAAGCGATAATCTGCGTCAAAGTGATCTAAACAGAGCAACCAGTGAAGGAAATTAAAACTGTCGTTCTTTGACACAGGATACCACTTGATAAGAATGCAGAACAGCTGTAAGCTAAATGAGCCACGTAAGACTGCATTTTTCATGGCATCCTTTACACAGACTTCACAATAATGTTAACAGCCTATTGCACTTGTCTGGCAATTAATGATCTGTCCTAGTAACTTAGTTTTGCCATTTAAAAATGTATTCTTCATATTTTGTTGAAAAAGAAACAGGACAAGCTGTAATTTGTAACTGCTTTTGGAATCTGAATTGCATTCTAAGTCTTCCGACAAAAGAAAATACAGTTGCCAGGCCTAAATCCTAAAATAGCAAAAAACTGAAAGACTTATTAGTTTGTTTAGATGCATAGTTTTAGAGAACAAGTTTTGCTTATTTTATATATATATATATATATACACACACACACATACATATACATAAAATATAAATTAATATGTATTTTAAAAACGAAATTTAAAGAGAAGTTAAAACTCTGTCAAACCCTACTCTCATTTTGGCCTGGCTGCTTACATAATTTTAGAAAAGAAGATCTTGGCATGTGAAGAAGCTAAAACTTTCCCATTTTAAACTGCTTTATCTTTTATCCATTTTCAGTAATTTCTGGCAAGTTTACTGGAACCTTTTCCTGGGATTTCTTGGAGTTGCGAAAACACATCCCTCTGACACTCACTCTGCAAAAAAGACCCACTTCAGGCCCTGCACTGAATAGGTCTTACCTTGCAAAAGAATTTCATTGCCTTCTCCTTTGGACTTGAAGATGCAAATAACATTCGGGAACTACCGTGCAAGTTAGATAAAGAAATGCTCTTTTTCCTGCTGCTCCAAGATGGGAAGAAAACACCCACTCTGTGCCTTAGGAGAGAAGGGCAGTGAAAGGGCAGGCTGCTGCACCAGCCTGGCTGCCGGCGTGTGTGGTGCTACCGAGGGGGCTGTTACCAAAGGGGAAGGTTCTGCCTAGAGATGGGAAGAGCGACAGGATCCTCACCTCTGTTTTTCCCTCTCCCCTGGAGCCTCCTCAGGCAAACTCGCCCCTTTCGACTTTATTTCCCAGCCTCTGAAAGAAGGGAACTCAATCAGCTAATCCTATCTGTCCACTTCTGTTGTGTCTTGCAGGTGGTTTCACAGCATGAGCTCTATCAGGACAATACAACCGCAGTATTGCTACTCTGACACCATGCATTAAACAAACATCCCAAGGAGTAAGGACACTAAATATGGTTTTCATTTCCTATATTTTCTTTACTGGGGCATATTTAGCTGTTACTTAAACTCCTATCTATGAACACAAGGCTTGACAATTGCTTGTTTATTATAATTGTCATTAGTATGACTTTTAGTGAAAATCCAGTCCACTTTAAGGACTCCAAAGATGTTATAGCTTGAATAACACATGTTGGAACACTCAATAAAGTCGTGGGACCTCATGAGGCTCTAAAATGAGTGAGACTGCAAATAAATACTTGCTCTCAGCGTGTTTGTAGTCATTTTCCCTGAAGATAAATTGCCTAAGGAGGAAGACACAAGGCAGTTAAAACTGCTGGTTTATTTCAGAATAAAATTGCAAGGAACATTACTGTCAAAGCAAAGTTAAACGTCCTGTCAAACATGTGTAAGGACCTTAGGTCCCACTTCAACTGAGGAAACATCTTTGCTGGCATTAGTCTAGTACAGCTGGGTTTTGCTCTGTAAAATGTCAAATGTTTCTCTTCCTTTTTGGACATTCACAGTACTAATACATGATAAGGATAAAAGAAAGTTACATAACGTTCAAGAATTGAAAATATCTCAAGAAAATATAGCTCTTCTTGGCTGCCTTCAGAGTCTTTGGTTGTCTGAGGGAGTCTGGGGTTCTCCATTCAGTAATGTTCATAGTGTGTTTGAGAATTAATAAACTAATAATAACTAATTAATAAAAAGTAGGGAGAGATTTTCAAAAGCACAGATTACAGCCATGTGGCCATCTGCCATGGTTTTTACAACTCATCTTGGCTGGATTTCTGAAGACAAGGTTCTTCCTTTGCTCTTCTCCATGTTGATGATCAGGCTGGTGTGGGGGCTCTGGCAGTAAGAGCCATGGTCTCCTTAGGGCGTTCTCCTTGGCACAGTCTCACAGATGAGGAGGTGAGACTCTTGTCCAGGAGTGTGGGTGATCTGCCCTCAGGGCAAGACCAGGAGCTGACTGGGAGCCTAAACTCACCACTGTCCTTTTTATATCTGAGCATTATGACTTGCTGCTTTGCTGTTCTGTCCTTTTGCCAGTGTCCTTACCCAGCTGGGCCACAGACTTGTTCTATAGGTGTTGCTGTTGACCTCAAAGATTTGACCCTCACATCAAATTGTGAAATAAGAGACTAGAGCTGCTCAGGACAACTCATATACACTCATTTCCATGTCATCCTCCAGAAACCTCTGAGTTGGCTTGTCAGTCTTCTCTTTCCATCTGGCATGTTTTTCTGGGCTTATGAATAGCCACTTCCATCAGCAAGCCTGCGGGATATATGACATATACCAGCCTTGAGTGACAGAGAGGAATTACACAAGGACATGAATTCTAACCTACCTATCAGACAAAAGTCTGTATATGGTTCTTCAGGGGTTTTTTTTGTTTCTTTGGTATTTTCTCGCAGTTTGTTCTGAAGTTTTGGGGAGCAGTGTCCTACTTTTGGACCAAAGCAAAGGAGTGGCAGTACAAATAAGACAGTAGATTGGTGAATAGTCTATTAAATTTTTCTTAAATTGAATTTTGATGTATGTTCAACCAACAGTAATCCCCCAACAAAGAGAAACACACGGTGAGGTATGGATTTCAGATGAAACAGTTTCCAGATCTGGTTTGTGCCTGTGCTGCTGCTGGAGAGGAGGCAAAAGAGCGGGGGAAGATGAATAAGGAATAAGCAATGTGGTACTGAAAGGATTACTGTAATATTTTCTGTTTTGGCATAGATCTTTCCTTAACACGTGGTAAGCTGTGACCTCTGTTGTAACTAGCTCTGAAGAGGGGGTTGCTTTTCAGAGCGGACTCGTAAGAGAAGCTACGTGCAGCTTTGAGCTTGCGTGCACAGCCATCCCCAGGAGAGACACCAGTGAAGTCACAGCGGTCCTGGGATGACCTCTGGCAGTCTGGGTTGGAAACTGTGTTGCTCAGGCAGATTAGAAACCAGGGCCTGAGCCAGGAGCCTGACTTTGCTACATCTGTCAGTGTGCATGCCTGGTGCTTGCAAAGTCGAAGTTAACTCAGGTCTCTAATTTCATCTGTAGGGAACGCTGACGCTTCTCACAGTTTCTTGGCTCATCATTTGTCAGTGGCCCAACACCAGGGGTGTTCTAAGATGTCACCAGGGTTTATCAGCAGAATTTTCAGGAGAAAATCCAACCAGCATTACCCATTTTAATTCCAGAAAATACCAGAGTGCTGAGCAATGAGGCTTGAAAGAGAAATACAGTGACAAGGAAAGAGATTGTTCACTGTGACTGATGAAACTGACATTGCAGATCTCAGCTTGAGTTTCATGAACTTGCAGTAAATCCATGAATGCATCCAGTAAATAACGGACCTCACAGTTTTTGCATATTACTCTATTTCAAATTCATGACAGCATCATTTTGTCTTCACCAAATCCTACCTTTTCATGCTGTCTGTCACACAAAGGCTCCAGAAACAGCTTGCAATTAGCCAGGTTTGTGCTGTGACTAGGTCATGTAATCACAGCTGCCTCAATGTCACCATGTGTCATATTTCCCTTTTCTGTTATTAAATTAAATTTAGGTTTTATTTAGGCTTTTTAATTTACTTAGTTCCCTTTCCTATTTACCTGCTGCCTATTGTCTGCATCTTGGGTTATAAAATCAGGGTAGGGACTAGGGGATGGGAGTTCTGGTGAGTTACGTAACTCCACAGTGAGTTAGAGATGTGACATTTACTTCTGGTTGGGGTCTTCAGACTGTTGTATAACATCAAAGGGTGAAATCAAAACCACTGTAGGTTCATCCGAAGGGTTTGTCAAAATTAACATTTCCTAAAATGTGAGCAGGACAAGCTATAATTCTGAAAAACTGCTTTAACTTATGTACCACTTATTGCTCTGCAGTACTACTTAAGGGAATCACATGGGAGAGAGCATTTGGATAGCATTATATCCTCACAGTGTCTTTCTTGAGGATAAATCTTATTCCTATCTTTTTTTTTTTACTCCGTGGGGTGGAAAGTCAAATTAGGCAATCATCTTGGAAACACACTCCATTGCTTTGGTGTCCTTGCTCTAATTCTCTGGAAGGATAACATATGATTTATTAAAAGGTATATCCTTTTTTTGGAAGAATCTTCCCCTAAAAACACCACATAGTATAAGGCTGTGGTGGCAGAATTTCTTCCTCCCATTTTCTGTGGAAAAGCTGGTGATACAGGTCTGTGTTGCCATGAATTTAAACTACAGTACATGTTAGAGGGTTCATCTGTGGTTCACAATCCTGTTTCACTTAACACTGTGCCACAGAAGCTTCCCTAAAAAGATCAGTGCCAAAAAGCACTTCACAAAAAGGGCAACAATGTCATCAGTACTTCCATTTCTCCTGTGCAACCTAAATCCAACCCCACTACACAGGAAAATATGAGGTATCTCTTTAAAGGCAATCACCACATACCTAGATGCTCAGATTGCTACATGAAGGCAGGAAGGAAGGGTGAAGGCAGCAGCCCAAAGCCCAGATTTTCCTGACTCACTGCTGTGTTCCAGCTGTGTCCTCCAGCTGCCTCCACACAAGTAACATATTCTGCTGAGTCACAGCATGACAAGGCATTTTCCCTTAATGATTAATCCCTTCTCTAAGAGCAAACCTGCTTCTGATTTCTGCTCTCTCCTGCCCTGAGGAAAGTGCCTGGATCATGGCAAAAGCAGACATTTCTCCTTTTTATATCACTTCCCCCTTTTTCCTGGCTTCTGCTCACATCTTGCTTTATCTCTGGAATATGGAAATGACCACAGGTGTCCTAGGGGATTGCCACTTATCCCATTTACTATCCATCTTATTAACCAACCTTGCCAGAGAATGTCTATAAATGCTCTTTATGTGGATTTTCTTTGGCACAAACTGCTGTGGTAGCACAGCACTTGTAATACTCCTGCTGCCTTTGCAGCTCTTACGGTATGTTGCAACAGCTTGCACAGCCAGTTTCCACACACTATCACTGGCTAAATCATTCTTGGCATCAGTGGATAAGCTTTCCAGAACCTGCAACCCAGCCCTGACTAAGCCAGGACAGGAATCCGGGTCCTGGGCTGTGTTTTCTAACTTAAGTTTTGAAACATTTTGGATTCGACATCTCTGGGCTGACCTCACTGGGCCACTGAGGAGCACACCGACCTCCCAAGTCACGGAGCTGGAGGCACCTGCTCTCAGCACCAGCGAACAGCGTGTGCTGAAACAGGTTGGGTCCAAAAGTAAACTGTGAAGTTCAAATCCTGCTTTTAGTAAACCAGGTGCTGATATGGGTCAGTGATTTATTGTTCTGTTTATCACGTTTCAGAGAGTCAAATGTCGGGTTTTTATATTTTGTGGATAAGATTCTGTGGAAAGCCCATCCAGTAAAATCTGTGAGCTCTCCTGTAATAAGATAAATCTGTGAGCTCTCCTATAATAAAATAACATAGCTAAAACCACAGAACATCAGTAGTTATGAGACACAGAAAGGTACCACTGATTGGCCAAATTTTTCAGACTGGGGGCCCACGTTTGTGGAAAGTGTAATTTCTGACACTGGAGAGAGAAGGCAAAGTTGCTTTCAGTTAGAGCCTTGTAGCCAGGGCTTGGTTAAAAGTTTTTAAAATGCAGAGCAGTACAAGTAGGAAATCATAGAGGAAAGTGTTTGTATGCAAGTTGGAGAGCTGTCACAATTTAGCTGTATTTGAAACATATTCCTTGATTTCCTTTGTACAAAGTGGGCGTCACAATGGCCCTTTTGTGGGGCCTGCTCCCCCTGCTCTCTTCAGCTGGTCAGTCCTGACACAAGGAACAGCTGTCACAACACTGCTACCAACAGAAGGCTGAGATGAATGGAAATCTGGATGTGAGCTGAATCTACTGTATCTGAGGTCTGCAGTAGGGTTAGCAGGACAGGAAGGTGGGGGAAATGTGAATGAAATTTAGCAATTGTTGTGAAATTTCCAAATATCCTAAATATGAACAGAAGAAGAAACAGATGGGATTTTTTTTTCCACTTTAGACTACCTTGCCAAACATTGGATGCCAGAGCACCAGAGAAATGTAGAATCATTTAGGTTGGAAAAGACCTTTAAGATGATCAAGTTCAAGGGTTAACCCAGCTGCCAAGTCCACCACTAAACCATGTCCCCAGGTACCACATCTACGTGTCTTTTAAATACCTCCAGGTGTGGTGACTCAACCACTTCCCTTTGAAACCTGTTCCAATGCCTCACAACATTTTTGGTGAAGAAATATTTCCTAATGTCCAGTCTAAACCTCCCCTGGTACAACTTGAGGCTATTTCCTCTTTTCTTGTCACTTGTTACTTGGGGAAAGAGACCAAAACCTATCTGTCTTCAACCTCCTTTCAGGCAGTTGCAGAGAGCAGTGAGGTCTCCCTGAGTCTCTGAGTGTCCAGGCTAAACAGCCCCAGTTCCCTCAGTTGCTCCTTATAAGAGGTGTGCTCCAGACCCATCCCCAGCTTTGTTGCCCTTCTCTGGACACTCTCCAGCACCTCAGTGTATTGTAAAAAGGAGTCTAAAACTTTGAACACAGGATTTGAGGTGTGACCTCAGCAGTGCTGGGTGTAGGGGGACAATCCCTGCCCTGGTCTTGCTGGCCACTCTGTTGCTGATCCAGGCCAGGCTGCCACTGCCCTTGGCCACCTGGGCACGCTGGCAGTGCATGTTCAGCCACTGTCAACCAGCACCACCAGGTCCTTTTCTGCCAGGCAGTTTCCAGCCACTCTGCCCCCAGCCTGCAGCAGGCATGGGATTGCTGTGACCCAGGTGCAGCACTCAGCACTTTACCTGGTTACAGGTCACACCCTTGGCCGTGGCCCATGGATCCAGCCTGTCCTGAGCCTCTGCAGAGCCTTCCTACCCTCCTGCACATCAACACTCCTGCCCAGCTTGGTGTCTGCAAGCTGGCTGAGGGTGCATCCAACCTCCTCATGCAGATCGCTGATAAAGATATGGAACAGGGCTGGCCTCAACACTTGGGAATAACTTGTGATTGGCCACCCAATAAACCTCAAGGAGCAACAATTTCAAAGCAATGAAGTAGTGTAAGGTGTCATTGGAGGAGGTGTGTTACATGAACATGGGTTCCCCAGGCAGCCTGGTATTTCAGCAAGCTGTGCTGCTGCAGCTGCAGAAGCTTGCACAGTTCTGCTGAAAGTGCTGCTGCTGCTTTCACATCCTGTTAGATTTCAGGAAACTTTGCTCAATCTCCCTGAAAGTGATTGACGTGGTTTCAATCTCATTACTTTGCGTATACTTTGTTCTGTTTTAGAGGAAAAAGTGAATAGGAAGTCTGTCCCTTGACCAGAAACTAGAAGTACCTGCTGAGAATGAAACAGAAAAGATAAAAAGGCTTGCAGCTGGCTAAAATGCTGAAGGCTCTCACTGTATTTCCTGGGAAGACAGTGAGGACAAAAAAGGGAATGTTATCTCCTTAAATCCTTTCCTAAGTTCCTAAGATCATAATCTGATTTTCCACAGGCTGAAGATGACTCACCAAATAACTCACCCAAAGGTGTTCAGTGCCTCTTGAGGGCCGTAGCTAGAGAATATAACATCGAGCCTGCTAAAGGGAAAATGCCAAGAGAGCAAAGCAGTGACTGCTCCCAGACCAAGGGCAAGAGCCATTGCTCTCAGCTTTCCAGGATTGTGCAGAGTCCTCTCCCACTTCCTTTTTCTGTGAACAAGACCATGATGAACTTCCCTGTGTGAAGAAACAGTGATGCCTGGCTGACTCTGTAGCTGCTAGCTGTAGGGATATTACAATAATTAATCAAACTGGCAGTGTCTAGTAGGTTATCTACAGCTGGTCTCTTCATTGTACAGGCAGGGAACTGAAAATGAAAGCTCTCTTGTCCAAAGACACAAACTGAATTAGTGTCAAAGCCCACCAGAAAATTCTTGAGGCCAAATGCTAATTTCAAGTGCCCACATTACCAGTTAGATGCATCATCAAAAGTAATTAACTGATGTTTTGTAGGCACGTCTTTACTGATAATTCAAACCCTGTGACAACCTAAATTCCTATGTCTGATGCTAGAATTGAAGGTAAGAAAACCTTATGCCTAATCATAAAATGCAATGACCAATGACCCTGAACCCAAGGGTAATTAACTGCCTATTTTCTAGGGATGGCATTACAATGACCAGGGTTTCTTAAAGAAATAGCCATACGCTTGATGAATCTGCCAAATGCAAATACGCCAATTTTGCTGTGGTAGCATAGGCTAAAAAAGAGCCCAGACAGCTCTAATCAGAAAAGCAGCAGAGTAAATTGCAATTATATAGCAGGATTTTCTCAGCATCACCCAGAGCAGGACTCATTAAAATTACAAAAACATTCTTAATATTCACAGCACTCTGTTATAATCGACCAACAGCTGTTTGGAATTTAAACATGTGAGAACTGTGATAGATATTTTATCATAGCACTAAATACTATGCTACATTCTCCCAGCTTCAGGGTTTGTTACAAGCCACACTTGTTATCTAGAATTTTTAAAAGATCCTGAGTTTTGTGAATTTTATGCTGTATCTTAAGCTAGTGGGATTTTAATAAGCTTCCAGGTCTTGCAAGCTAGAACAGAGTTGTAGATGGCACTCTCTGAAAGAAGTTATATGAATTACAACTGGAACACATTTAGTCTATATAGCAGTTTGCAAGAACCATCACATTCCTCTCTATAGTTGTGCATTCAGAAGTTTATCATTACAAGTCTAATCATTCTTGTACTTTATTTTTAGCAATTAGTTATTTTTTCTGCAATTTAATAGGGTTACGGGCACCATTCAAAACTGGACAAGAACCTACAAGTGTTTCAGGTTTATCTGGAAGAACGTGGAACATGCCTGTTTCCCATGAGCGTGGATGATTGCTTCATCCCAGAATCACTTCCAGCTTCCCTCTTATCTAATTACCATGTACCACACAATGTAACCACAACCTTTTAGACTGGTTTTGGGGCTTTGGGCCTTTCAGCTAGGAAAGTTTTTTTATTTCTCCATATTTTCCCCAAAGCTCTCATCTTTCTTAATTTCCTCTTACATGCAGGAGTGCTGACTTTTAGCACTGACTGATTGTCATGGTTTCACCCCAACCACCAGCCAAGCCTCATACAGCTGCTCTCTCATTTCCCCACCATTTGGATCAGGAAGAGAATCAGAAGTGTAAAACCCAGAAAACTCATGGGTTGAGATAAAGACAATTTAACAGGGAAAGCAAAAGCTGTGCACACAAGCAAAGCAAAACAAGGAATTAATTCATTGCTGCCCATGGGCAGGAGGGTGTTCAGCCATCCCCAGGAGAGCAGGGCTCCATCACATCTAACAGTTACTCGGTGTCATGGGTTAACACTGGCCAGATGTTAGTGCACCCATGAATATATGTTTTTTCTCTAACAACTCCTGTGGGATGTGATCAGGAACAGAGCAGAGCAGGCTTAAATCTTGAAAACAAAAAAAAACCCACCAAAACTTTATTAATTACATAAGAACAGGGACAGAAATACTCTTAAACACACACAGAGACAGAAACAAAAACTTCTTAGAACATTTTCTTCTCCCAGTTTCTACCTCCCCACCCATCACTCTTCACAGACTAACCCCTGGGTTTTAGATCAAACAATCACCACTCAAAAACAAACTAATCTTCAATTCAGCAAGGGAGAGAGGAGTCTCTCTCGCACCACAGACTGTTCCTCAGAAAACACGGGTCCACCCCTTATGTGTTTCCATGTCACCCATAGCACCGCCCGGAGAAGTCTGCTAAGGTGACACTCTCTTTTTCCTATGTCCAGCGCTCTCACCGCTGTCTCATAGGCCAAAACTACATACAGGGCTTTTTAAGGATGCTGCATGCCGAGCTCTCCCCCTTTTCACCCAGGGGCCGGGGTTCCAGGAGCAGGTCTGCCCTGAGGGCAGAGGGTGCCACCTCACCCTCCCCCTCTCTTCTCTGCTCGCTACTCACTTCAAGTGCCAGTCACTGTAGCAAAAGCAAGGGGCAGCTGCATCCACCCAAAAATGCAGTTTATGTTCAAAAGAGACTCAAGTTCAGTCCATGGCTGACATTATGCAAGAAAAGTCCAGCTCCAAGGCTACTCCTCTCATTCTTCCATCGAATTCCTTCCAATCATGCTTTATCATCTCGGTCCCAGGCCGCTTCCCTCTCTCCGAAAACCACCAGTCATGAGAATCAATGTCTAAGAAAAGTTTCTTTCTGCCAAGCAAGGGTTAACAGTTTCTTCTCGGCAGGGCTGCAGGCGAGGCACTCTCAGGCTCGGCAACCCCCCACGTGGCTGAGCACCTTCTCCCGGAGTTTGGGGGGGGAGGAGGGGGGTGAGCACACACAGAAGGCACTTCCACAGTTTTCCACCCCTCCATCCTGGACGGGGAAGCTCAGTTCCAGTTCTGTCCCTTCTCTTCTCCCCACCCCCGGGGGGGCTCCGGCTTACCTGAGCCGACCACGTGTTTCCCCTCCCCCACCCAGCCTCGTGGCCAGGCGGGGGAAGGAGACCTGAGACATCTCTCTGCTGACACCCGGATCCGAAAAAGAGGCCGAACCCCTCAGACTCCTGCTTTTAACTCTTTGTGTCCTCAGAGGCGTGTCCAAAACTCTGAGTGACCAACCCAGGTGCCAGCAGAAAAGCTGATCACTGATTGGACTGCCCACATCCCCCTGGAAACATTCACCTCCCCCCCCAACCACGACACTCGGGAAGACAAACATCATCACCCCAAATGTCCCCCTCTTCCTCCTTCTTCCTCCCACTTTATATACAGAGCATGATGCCCTCTGGTCTGGAACATCCCTTTGGTCAGTTGGGGTCACCTGTCCTGGCTGTGTCTCCTCACAGCCTCTCCTGCACCCCCAGTTTCACCAGCATGGCAGTACAAAAAGCAGAGAAGACCTTGGCTCTGTGTAAGCTCTGCTCAGCAACTACAAAAACATCTCTATATTATCAACCATGTGTTCAGCACAAATCCAAAATACAGCCCCATACCAGACACTGTGAAGAAAATTAACTCTACCCCAGCTGAAACTGGCCTTGTGTCACACTGCTGGTCTTTGTTGCTGAAACATTAACATTTCTGTCTGTAATAGATAAGTCTTACTGAGAAAACCTTCTTCAAGGATTAATGGAAAAATTAATTTACTAAAGCATATTCTAAGGAGATAACAGAAGATGCTTGTACTCTGTCACTGGAAAGTGGTGTAAAACTCCCTCAGTTGTCAATAAAAATCACTGGGGGTTTTGACAGCTCTGCATACACCAGCAGGAGAAATTTCTGAGTGAAACTGGCCTGGCTCACTGCCATCTCTGTGGCTGTTGATGCTGTTGCTGTATTTCCTTGGAATCAGTAGATCACAGCCTTTAAGCACTGCAGCTTCCCAGCTGGAGGAACAGACCCAGTCACTAAATCTTTTTTTTATAAATATTTAACTTAATATCAGTTGAAAGGAAAAATAAATTGCATGAACCAAGATCCCTTCTGAATTAGGATGCATTTTTGCTGCAGTGGTCTGAAATCTGTGTGCCTTTGCCATGTCTCCCTATTCGACCACTTCTTTTTTTTTTAGTGATGATGGGGGCTGTGTCTCAGTGCCCTTAAGACAGTAACTTTAAACCATACCAGCCTTCATGAATCAAGTTTTTGTATTAGATTACTTATGTCAAGGAACATAACCCTGGCAATCTAGATTTCAGTTTTGAAAATTTCATGGCAACCCATTCAGTGAATCCTACTCCTCAGAAACCATGTTTACGATAACCTCCTGAACTATACTGGAGTCACCCTTGTAGGAAAGATATTTTCCTCTAGAAAAGGTGCCTTTGAATACTTTTCTGATGGTGGAGCAGAAGCATTATATTACTGGGTCACTGAATCCCCAAATAAGCAAGCCTTTCCACTTCTGAATGTGTTATGGTGTTTCTCTAGAATAGATTAAACTCAGGTATTTCTACTTACTGCAGCAGACATTGAGGGTAGGTGGCTAGTTTGGCACACAGAAGGCAGATGGGTAGTGAGCAGTTAGGAAGTAAGTTTCTTCATCACAGTTTTAATGGAACAAGTCGTGGACCAGGGTAGCACAGGGCCTGGAAAGGCTACCAAGCATTCCTGGTGTCCTCATCCCATCTAAGTCTCAGCTACAGAGGCAAGAAAATGCTCCTAATAATATTCATTAGTTACATTATTTCCTTTTTTTGTGCACTGTCTCCTTTCCAGCCTTCTTTTTCTTGTATGCCAGAATCAAATTGCAGCAAATAGTCTCTCTCTGTTTACCAAAGGTTTGCAGGGGCAGTGGATGCTCTGAACCTTCTCTCTGACTTACTGCATTTCTGTGGGCTGTGCCCCAAAGGGCAACACACACAGCAGGGGAATATGTGTGTGTGAATCACAGAATCAGTTAGGTTGGAAAATACTTCTGAGGACATCGAGTTCAGCCTATGACCAAACACCACTGTGCCAACTAGACCATGGCACTGAGTGCCACATCCAGTCTTTCCTTAAACACCTCCAGGGACAGTGACTCCAGCACCTCCCTGAGCAGCCCATTCCAATGCCAAATCATTGTTTCTGTGAAGAAGTTTTTTCTGTTATCCAACCTGAACCTCCCCTGGCGCAGCTTAAGGCTGAGTCCTCTCCTCCTGTCACTGGTTGTCCAGGAGAAGGGACTGACCCCCACCTGGCTACAGCCTCCTTTCAGGCACTTGTAGAGAGCAATAAGGTCTTCCCTGAGCCTCCTTTTCTCCAGGCTAAAGAACCCCAGCTCCCTCAGCCACTTCTTATAAGACTTGTCCTCCAGACCTTTCATCAGCTTTGTTGTTGCTCTCTGGACTCTGGATTTAACTTGTAACTGGGCTGAATAATCCAGTTGTACTCTGACTCTACCTTTATTCTCTCTTACGCTGCCCCAAACATTGATGTAACAATGACATCACGTTGTGTGTGGAGCTCCCTGTTGTTCCACCATGATTCATGTGCTAATGCCTGTTCTGCTCAGGCCATACACTGGGTATGTCAGGCTGTGCAGTCAGAGTTATTTCCCAGGAACATCTTAATTTGCATCTAGGAGATCTGCATGTACTATGTCTTGGAAGCCTGACTCATCCTCTTTTTTGGCAAAAGCCCATGAAACTCCACAGCTTTTAGAAAATGGACAAATTGAAAAATGTCTCCTCTCTTTAGAAGGAGAAAAACCAAAACCCATCGACAGCTGGTGAGTGATATTATTGCCAAACTATTCCATTACTATGAGATAAAATAGTACAAGGATCATTCTTGGGCCGACTGTGGAAAAAAGAATTATAATATAAAACATGATAATAAAACCTATTTGCAACATGGACTGCAATATTAGTCAGCTTTAAGAATGCTGCCAGTTCTGAAAGAAGGGTTCAGCACTTTTTACAGGGAAATGTGGGGGCTGAGAACCTACATGTTCACATCCTAATCTGGGCTGGCTGGGAGAGGAGCAGACTGACTGTCTTTGACCTCTGCTTAGCAAGGGTAAAAACCTGTCAGTCTTGTCTTGCAGGCTCTGGGAATGGAAGTTACTGGAAATTGAAGGTGGCAGCAAAAGGATTCCACCAGGATTTTGGTAGTAAATGTAATGAGTGAAGTAATTGTGGGAAGTAGCTCTCTTGAGCATCTTCTGACAAGATGTTCATGGTAGACTGAGATTCAGTAGAACGTGCAAAACCCTCTTGGAAATCTGTGGAGTTAACTGAGCGCTTATCCTAAACTCAGCATTGCAACGATTAATTCAAAAGCTTAGGTATAGCAGGATATAGCTATATCAATATAGATATATCAATATAGAAATATCAAACTTGTTGCATTTAAGGTCTGACCTTTGCTCTACATCTTATGTTTGAAAAAGTACTGCTAGAATAGAATGTCAGTACTGTATGTAGTCTTTCCATTGGGCAGGGAATGGAGGATCATGACTTCCCCTTTGCTGGGATTTGCAGTCATTCTTTGGTACTAACAGTATTCTGTATTGACTTTCATGAACAAAATAAAGGAGTAGGAAATGCACCGAAGACTAACTTCTATGTGGAAGAGTGCCCTGCAGAGAGGCTGCCAAGACCAGCAGCCATCTTCATGTATGGCCTCCACTGTTTAACTTATTCCTCTGCTACAGAGCTGGGCAAATGGTTCTTGTTTAGCAGCTCAGTTTCCTTTCCCCACCAAATGTGTATTTTCTCCAGAATGTCTTGCTGATGCTACATCTGCTGGAAAGGCAGGTGAATTTTCTGGAGGACAGCCACGAGATACTCCCACAAGTGGACTCTGCAGTGCTTCTGGCCTGAGAGAACAGCACAAGAAGCTAGAGGAGGTGGCGACAGTGGGGCTGGGGTGGGAGGGGAGGCTGGAAAAGGCAGCAGTAGGTGAAATTCTTGGGGTTACAGACCTGGCCTGGAAAACACCAAAGCATCTGCAAGGTGCTGAGTGCTGTAGCTGTACCATGGTTATACTAGGTAGCCTTTTAGGACCATCTGGAGTACAAGGAACATAAAATGGTCTCTGATACAATGCAAAAAACAAGCTATATAACAAATTAGTTACTTCATTTCAAAAATTACTCATTTTTTGGCAGAGGAAAACTGCTTGGAGGAAAATTTTTAAAAAAATGCACTTATCAGTTTTTCAGAACACTTTTCATTTCTTAGGAATGGTGTGGGGCTTTTGGATCAACAGAGGGAGGTTTTAAAAATAGCAACATGAACTCCTACTACTTTTCTAGCACTTAATCAGTAGTCCTATGCCAGGAGGGATTCTTTTTATCAAGCTTACATGAGATCCTCTCTGACTGCTGATTGATAACTTCCTAGGAAGCACTAAGAATAAAGAAAATTTTCAGTCTTATTTAAGTAGCAGAACTCCTGGCTAACCAAAATAATAGAAACATTTTCCTTACCTTAAGGTATTTGTGAGTTATTTCTACTCTGTATCTTGCACAATATTTCTACAAAACCTTCCAGGCATGTTTTTAAAAAGAGTCTTTATTCTATGAATTTGCTTTAATATCTTGGGAATTCTCTGGCTGCTGATTTTGATGAGCAAGAAGTACACATCTGACACATAGTCTTTGTGCAAAGTCTTGCTTTGTACACTGTTTAATAAACCTTTTCTTCTTCTTTCTGCTCCAACAACCACAAAAATCCTATGAGGACTCTTGAATAAGACCCTGGGTGATATACTATGTTAAGGAAGTATGATATTGTATATATAGGAAATGCAACCTGCAGTTCACATTTTGAAAATAGTTTTTGTGTGTTCCTTCGGGTTTTTGTAATATTAATAGCCAATATAGATATATTGTAATGATCTTCAGCCTTATCCCTAAAATTCTTACTAGACCAGCTCTGTTCACACTCTGTCAAGGAAATGACATAGGAAGTACAGACAGAGAAGGGGTGGATTCAGCTGCTTTTTGAGAAAGTGTAGTAGCTAGTTAGTCTGGGAAGTTATGCAAAGATCAGTCTAAGACAGACGTGACGGCTCTGAATTGTGGTGCTTGTTACCTACGTTCTTACATTTGGGCATGCGTTATTTGGCTTGTTCATCAAACTGTAAAATTATTATCTTGTGCAATCCATGCAATTTGTTCCTTTCAAATTCCCTCCCTTCAAGTCTTGATGATAGTGCGTTCCAGTAAATCAACAGCAGAAAGGTTTTTTTCCTTCCTGGTATTTGTCTGAAGCTTCACATAATGTTATTTTAGCCCTTACAAATTGAAACTAGCCAATAGTAGTTGGACACATCTCTCATTACAAAGTTGGCAGACAAGCCTGTGAAATCCCACACTCGTATCTCTGCCAAGTGGAGAGGGAAAGCAGAACGAGGGCAGGGGAGCCACCACTCTACTGTAGAGCTGGCTGGCCAGAGGTGCGTCAGCAGAGTGACTCTCACTTGACACAAGGCAGAGGCTATGGGGGGCATGTAAAAACAATTAAGTTTATTTATCCTCAGGGCTTTATTCACTGCTGGAAATTACATGCAAAAAGGAAGAAGCAGATTTGGAATGAATTCTGAGGGGACTTCTTTGGAAAGTTTTGTGGTGCTGTAACCACCTTTACTGGAAGAGATGTCCCCAAAGGTTGATTTGCTTCTGTGGAATGGTCTTGACCCTTTTAAAAACAATGAAACACTCTTCAAAAATTCTCTTTTAATTAAAAAAAATATCTTATTTAGGCTTAGTCTTTGAGCATTTTAAAACATCAATTTCCCTGAAGTATTTTATAATCATTTAGATACCATTTATACACTGCATATTAAGGGTACAGCAGCTGCCATCCAAGGTTTAAGACCTAAAGAAGGATGTTCAAAATGACCCTCCTTCTTACTGAACTCTAAACCTAATACTGAGACACATATTTAGTTCAAAATGAAAAATAAATGAAAGACCTTAGTTTGGTGAACTTGTAAAGACACATTGATTCCTGTTTTCCCTCAAAGGCTTTTTTCCCTTGGAAGATTTTCCTCAAGGTTATCACCAATAAGGAAGGATTTAGGCACGATCCTTTTGTTACCTTCTGTAGTAAAGAAGGTGAACCACTGGCAGTGTCTTATCTATGGAGCCCCTGTAGGCCACTGATAATAGCCAGGCTTTAGAAGCTAAAACAAGAGGGGTGGTTTTGATTTTCCAGATACCTAGAGCTGAAGTCATGGCAGTATTCAGCATCTTTATGAAGAAACTGTGATATCTGAAGGAATGGGAAAAAGATCTGATTCCTCTACCATTAATTTATTTGTGTAGCTGAAGCTGTCTATTTGATTTCACAAATAAGGCAACTTTAGTGAATTAGAAGAATTAAACCTTTTATGAAAAGTGTTCCTATTTTTTGGTTCAGTCTATGTAAAGCCCCAGGAAAACCTCTTTGTCTTAAATTTTTCATGGGAATGACATTAATGCCATAATTTCCTTCATATAAATTAATACTTCTGAGGTTTTAGAAGGCTGTGGTAAAAATCATATGTTGGTTAGCACCTCTTCACCATTTCAGGTGTAGAAAATTTCTGGAAAGACATAAATGGCAACAGGTGAGAGAGGTATCAGCTATTGAACAAACAGTGAGAGGGCTGAGCAGATGTTCCCTTCCCTAAGCAACACTCACCCTGGATTGTGCAGGGGGTGACAATCCACTGGAGAAAACAGCTCATATCCTGCAAATAAAGGCAACTTCATAATGTATAAACCTAGGAGGACCCAGCATCACACAGGCCCACTGACACACTTCTAATCTACCTTTTTAAAGTGGTATGTAATACCACAGAAAGTAGACATGGTCTTGATGTGGATGAACCTTGATAACATCTCTACAAAATATTTTTAAAGGGCACATACATAGGTGATTTGACTTGAATCAAAATACCTTTTAAAGACAATTCTTTCAAAACAGTTGGCAGCTCTTTTATAAAAACAGCAGTAATATTGGTTTTCATTTCCTTTTTCATATATATGAAAAAATGGTATTTTTATTCGAATTCCTCTCTATATATATATCCTCTTTTTTTTCATTTCCAATCTTAACCCTATGGAACAGGTCGGCCAAGATTTTCCCCATTTAGTGTAAGATCTCTTGGGTGACTCTGAGACTTTGCAAGGTCTCATGATGAAGGGACAGAGATGTTGATTCATTGGTCAGGATCTTTCATCCTTTCTTTGAGCCCAAAATTTAGCCATCTAGTGAAGCTGAAAAGCTGGGAAACAGAAAATTGTAAAAACAGAAACAGTCTTGCTCTGAAAGTCATAATTATTCAACTTTCACTTGGCAGAGTCACTTTTCTTCCCTTATTACCATCCCACCATCATGTGTTTTCCTAGAACAAACAAACCCTATAGTTCTCTTCTGGTGACTCCTCTCATTTCAAAGTAAAACTAAAGTTTTGGAGAGCAAATTATTAAGAAATGATCACGTATACTCTTCTTGTCGTAGCATGTTTCATGCAAATTAAAAAATCTTAACAAAATCAGTTTATTTTTCAATCTCTCTTCATGATTTTTAGCTAGTTTTTGTTACCCATGACACAGACACTTAATTGTCTTGAATTTATTTTAAAAGGAAAATCCCCATTCACCATAACAGGGTGAAGACAGACCCTTTTCTTCGCATGATTGGTATTGGGGTAGTCTGCCTGATGGCAGGGGATTCAAAGGGGCACCTCCAACAGGTTTGTGTGTTCTTTAAATCTCTTTCCATCAAAAGTCAGTGTCATGGCTAAGAAGAAAAATAAACAGCAAAACACAGTTATTATTTCTGCTGCTCGTCTTTTAAACAGATGACATCAAGTTAAGAGGAAGTAGGAACTGTCCCACATTAGTCAATCCTGTAGCTCAACAAAAGCTTAAATCTATTGCAATAGTAAAGCTGCAAATTTCCTTTAATCACAGCAGGATTTGCTAAATGCTTTTGCTCTTACCACGTAATAGTGAATGGTATTACAAAAGGTAGGGCAGAAATTCTGAAAGACGGATATCCTGTTTCACTTGGGGCAAGGAAAAACATGCTCATAAAAGAAAATGAAAGTAAGTTATGTGGTGATGAATGCTGCAGTTAGTTGAAGAAAGCAATAATGAACTAAAACCACAAGTTAACTGGAGGAAAAAAACCCCTGATTTCTGCCTGCTGTTTTGTTTAGATTTCTTATTCTATAAGGATTTAAAAAAAATGCTCAATATTTTGTCACACATCTAATTGCTGCAGTTACACACTGACTTGACAGGGTACTCCACCTCTAAGGCTCTCTTAATAATTTGATTTCTTTCCAAGAACTTTTGTTGTCTTAAACTGTATACCTTTTTAATTGTCTGAATACATTTGATCACAAAAAATTGTTTTAAAGTTCTTTTCCCTCTATTTTGAACAGTGGTATAATACATTGAGATAAATTTTCTAGTCTGGTGAATTTACGAC
Organism: Prinia subflava; assembly: GCF_021018805.1. NCBI lineage: Eukaryota > Metazoa > Chordata > Aves > Passeriformes > Cisticolidae > Prinia > Prinia subflava. The sequence continues at coordinate 122,205,361 of NC_086247.1, forward strand.
TTTTTGAATTGCCCTTCTGAGATATGATTTTGACAGATCAGCCTTTGTTAGAGGGAACAGTCTCTGCCTGCATCAGTGCAAAAAGGCACCAGTGGCAAAAACGGCACCAGAAATGGATGTGAAGCACATGTGGATACTGGACTTGGTGTGTGCTGGTACTAAGGACATTTCCCTTTGTGGCAAAGTCATGATGTTGTGATCCTGTTCCCCTGCTGTTTCCAGTGCCTGACCTGCATCCTGTGTGCTGTGTCTGCACTGTCTGCACAGAGCTGATTGCAGAACCTTGTTCTGGTGCCTGATCCTGGCTGAATTCTGCTACTACAGGACCACAGCACCAGCAGAGAAGCAGAATGGCCACTACCACTTCAAACACTTCAGGTATTTTCTAATCAGAGATCTTATTGCATCATAAAGTCAAATAATATAAATGGTTAAAATGGACCTTAAAGATCATCTAGTCCCAACCCCCACTGCCATAGGCAGGCACACCTCTCACCAGACCAGGTTTTTCAAGGCTTTATCCAAACTGATACTGCTGCCAGGGTTGGGGCATCCACAACTTCTCTGGACAACCTGTTGCAGTGCCTCACCACCCTCATAGAAGAAAAATTCATCTTAATATTTAACCTGAATTTGTCTTCTTTCAATTTGCACCCATTATTCCTTGTTCTATCACCACAGTTCCTGATCAACACAGTTCCCTGGCTTCCCTGTAGGACACCTTCAGATGCTGGAAAGCTGCTGTGAGGTCTCCATGCAAACTCCCTTTCTCCAGGCTGAACAGCCCCAACTTTCTCAGCCTGTCTTAGAAGGGGAGGCACTGCCAGCTGCATCAACTTCCACGTGAGGAATTAACAGTGGGTAACAATCTGTGGGTTTGATCAGGCTTGGCAACTTCTCAGCATTCTTGACCCAGGCTCCCAGAAGCCAACACACATCCCTTGAAAGCGGGTCAGGCCAACAGATGAGTACCTAATGCATTATACTTGTACTGTATTTATTAATTACATGTATACCAATATATAAAACATGTAATGTAACAAGAATATTTGCATTAGTGTAAATTAGCTGTAACAATAATTTGTATGTCTTTTAAAAATATGCATTTTAACAAACCATTTCCTCTTTCTACTGTAACCACATATTCTGCAATTGCGAGGATGGTTTCAGGGAGGGACAAGAATGGCATTTTATGAAACTTTTAATGGAATTATGAAACTGGTACTGGAATAATTTTAATTTGGGAATTTCCCTAAACATCAAAGAACAACAGCCTACATCAGATCCCAGTAAAACCCACTGAAGAATTTGCATAAAGTTGTAGAGGAAAGAGTGGTACGGTACAATAAGCATGACTCCAGTGGCATGTTCATCATCACAATTTCATTTTTTCCAGGACTCACTGAAAAACCCCAAGGACTTCTTTTAAATCACACTAGTCTTAAACATTCATGAAGCTGAAGCAGATGGCAGATGTCCCCAGGAGAAGTGACATCCAGCCAGAGCCAACCAGGCTATGGAGACCTCCAGTTTTTGTTGGTGCTGGTGCCAGCACAGAAGCTGTCCCCAAATCACAGCAGAAGCCAAAGGGAATGTCTCTTAGCCATGGTCCCACAATATTAAGGATATGCATAGCTTTCAGAGGGATATGAGGCCACAGACATCCGAGGGAGAATATTTTGGTGCTAAAATTGCTCACATGAGTAGTCACAAGAGTTTATCTAGGAATCAGAGGTCCAGTCACAGCACTGAGCCTCGAGTCACACTTGAACCCTCGAGTCACACTTGAACACTCAAGTGACACTTGAGTCACATTTGAACTTTGCCTAAAATGGTGTGTGTGTGTTCAGTTTTAGATACAGCTGGATTAGTTTTGTTCTGCAGAGTACTAGATGCAAGAAACAATTTTCTTTGATAAGATCCTAATTTAGAAGCCTGTGTAAGACTTTACTTTCAGCCCCCTGTATTTTCTCATTTTGATATTTAAATAATTTGTTACTTCAGTATAGTTTGTCTTTCACATTTATGATCTGAATTTAATAGCAGTATCACCTGAACATAAAAGAAGATTAACACAGAGGAACCTGTTTGCTGTGGGTTAGAGGACATTGAAGGTTTAGATAAGAAGTGGTAGTCTTTACATTTTGAAAAACAATGTGACTTGTGAATGAACATATATAATTACACTTAAGAAATTAAATACTAATACGTGAATAAGAAAAAGAGTGTTGAATAAGAAAAATAGTGTATAGACATTAACATAATTTATCATATTTTATTTAATGGATGAAGATTCCGTTCCTTTAACAAAGAGGCTGTACAATTTCAATGTACATATATGCACTTTACAAAGACATTTCTTTCCTCCTCTTTTAACAAGTGGCTGCACTAAAACTGCTGCAAGTCTAATGTGGAACTGCATTGGCTCTAAGAGAACAATTAACTGACCCAACGCTTTGTTTATGTTCCTCAGTTCTGGGTTTGGGATGCACCAGTGAAACTTAGGGAAAAGCATCAGCACCTCATGCAAAGCTGCACACAACAAAGAGGAATTCTGCACTGCAGGGTGTTCCAGGTGGGCTCATTCCCTTTGCTTGGCAATAAAACCTGAAGAAACTATCCCCTCTGTTACTCCAAAGATAGTCCCACTGAATGCACCCCTGTGACAATCTATTGTCTTTAGTTAATAAAAAAGGTTGATTTCTATGTTTCATTGAAAGAGAGGCTCCTTGAGCCTGGCTATATTGGAATAAAAGATTATCCTGATGGCACATACACTGTATGAAACCCAAGATCTCAGCACTGACTCTTCCCAAAAGCTTTCCACCTGACCCCAGCCAACAACGCCTCCCTCCCTACTCTGCTGCTCAGGTAA